>NC_080185.1:97487384-97787384 GCF_950295315.1 Erinaceus europaeus | reverse complement strand
TTTAGTTTGAGTTCCTCTGGAAGCAGGTTCCAAGGAGAAGATTCATGTGCCAGTAATTTCTCTGTAAAGAGGCTTTGACATGCACTGGGAATGGAGTGAAGAAATGAAACAAGAAAGCAAGGAGCTAGAATGACTTGTCAAGAAACTGGCGACTGCAGGTCACTAGAGCCCAACCTCACTGGAGAAGACTCTAGAAGACAAGCTATGGAGTTAGCCCAACAAAGGGGCAAAAGAAGCAGAGGGCTTGGACCTAAGGTCTCATGGGTCATTTGATTTCATGCCTAGCTCTTCTAGCCAGTGTGTGGGTCAGAGGAGTTCTCAGAAAGACTCAGGGCCTGGCAATTAGAAATGCAGCTAGTATCTCTAACAACCAGACATGGGTGCCCCTGCTGAAGGAAGCACACACCTATGTCAGAGCCACCACAAACTTGAACCAGGAGATGTAGAAGCTTCAGCACTTCAGTACAATCACTTGCATTGAGCAGCTCCCAGAACTTGGTCAGGGCCAGCTTTTCTAGCCCCATGCATGCCAGTAAGCAAATAGAAAGTTTCATCTGCATAGGCATGGAAATTGATTGGGGAGGGTGAAAGGGGAAAGGGAGAAATGTGAGAATGTGTAGCCCCAAGAAGGAAGGAGAGCTACTGCCAGCCAGAGACTCCACTGACTGGTTTGCAATGCCAGTCCCCAAACCACTGCTTCTCATCCCATAAGCTGCCCATCATAAACAGGCTTTAGTTCTACCCACTCCAAAAAACTCTAAGGTCACCTTTGAGGTCTCTGTCAGCATCTCAGATTCAATTTCTTTGTGCTCAGACTCTACACAGATTCATGGACCTGAATAGCAAATGGCCTTTTCAATCACTGGCTGGAATTAATTAACGCAAGGTGTTTCTCCCCCATCCCTTTCTTTTCCCTTTGACTCAGACCAGTATGTCTCACCACCATATAAGTATCTCTTCATGCTTAGGAGAAGCACTGCCTCCACAGCTCCAGGCCACCTTGAGAGGAATTCTGGCCAAGATAATGTGACTTCATGTGTCACATGTGAGGAAGCCACTATGAACTCTGAGCATGGAACCTTGCATGACCTAACTGGGGAGCAGTTTGCTCCCACCTCTTTGCTGTGATCATGTTGCAGGCAGGCTGAAAATGTGATCTTTAGATACAAGGTGAACTCAGAAGTCAGACCCCAGGAGAACCTTGGGGGTAGGGTGGGAGGGAGGTTGCAGAGCTGACTCACATGGCTTTCTAGAAATCTCTTTCCTAAGTTGGTCTGATGAGTCCCAGGACTTGAAAGCAAAGACTCAGCTCTGCAGCCTATAGCCACGTTTCTGTGTGAACAGCTCAGTGCTAAGGATCCCGGGCCGGGCACTTTTCCAGTCTGGTTAAAGGTTCTCATTTCCCAGTTCACACACCCTACTCCGAGTCCCTTATTCAAACTGTTCAGCAGGTCTGGGCCAACAGCCCTGGATGAAGTCACATTTCAGCAGTGTTTTATTTTTCCAATTTGCAAATGTAGCTCTATGGTAATACGAGGTCTTTTATTTGGCCAGAAATTCTGCCTTAGCAGCATTTAATTAATGTAGTACCTTAGGAGTTTCAAATATTTCTTGGAAATAGGTGGGAAATTAATACAAAACTAAATAAATCAGCATTTTCTTTCTTTAAAGCCAGTATTTTTGACATGCAGCAAATGCTTACCAGATTAAAAACTCAATTCACTGGCGCCCATGCTGATGAAAATCCTAGAGTAATGGGAAGTATTTTGGATGCTGAGCTTTTAAGGGGGGAAGTACAAATGAAACAAGCAGTTCAGTTCCTTGAAGTAAGCTGGTCCTCTTGAACCATTTACCAATGGGATTAACAGGTGATCTTGAAAAACAAAACTTCCATACTTGATGCTGACAACAAAGACAGGGCTTCTTCTACCCCTCACACACCTTTAGTCCAAAGAGTGTCATCTGTTGACAGTTTCTTCGGAGGTCTTCTAAAGAAAATCACATATACACTATACACTCACCATAAAATTTTTATATCTAAAATATTTAATTTTAATGTGAAATTTTAGGACATGGTATGTACAAAACTATAAAAGCATGAATTATGGCCAATTTGGAAAAGGCAATAAAGAAAACAGATTCAGAGAATGTATTCAAGAGATTATAGTACATTAATAATATTTTATCTCTCAAAACTGTGTAAATTAAACACAAAAAAGTAACAGTTTGCCAAAGAAGACTAACTGGACACACAGCATAAATTTAATTAATCTAGTGGAATCTTACTTAGCATACTATTCCAGCATTTGCATTTGGAATGTAAGAATATGCTTACTGGTTTGTACAGAGAAAAAGGGAGTGAGTATCACTTCTCAGCCTTTTGGCTAAGATCAAGTGTGGAGAAAAAGAAAGAGATAGAAAACACAGCCTCTGTCTTTTAAATCTGTTTAAATCTTTTTTAGTTCTGTATGGAAAGAATTAATGTTCAGTCCCCAAACCTGAGAATTATAACAGGCCAACTCACAAACATGCAATAAAGCTTCATGTTCTATAGCACTTAGCTTTTTTTGCCGGCCGGACTCCCCCAGAAGGCAGTCACACCAAGCAAAAGAGCTGCATTTAGGTTAGGAGCTGGAGATCTAGGCTGGGCGTGGCTAAGCATGTAGGCACCCTCACTCAGGGGACTACACCTGCACTGAGGTCACAGGTTGACTAGGTCACAGGTCACAGGTCTGCCCAGGGTTCTTTCACAGGGTGCTGAGGGCAGGGTCCCCTGAGTGTGAGGAGGTGAGTCTGAGAGCACAGGCATTTTGTCAGTCTCTACCATGTCACTTTGGCAAAAGTTCCTTTAGCCAAGGCAAATCACATTGGTCCAGCTCAAACCAAGGGTTATCAAGAGTGTCATTCACTCTCAGTGAAGGGGAGAAGGATGTGTGTCCTTTTTCATTTTAAATATATATATATATATATATATATATATATATATATATATATATATATATATTAGTAGCAATAGCCAAGAGGTCAAGTTAGGGCCTAGAAGGAGATTGCTCACCCAGTAGAGACCATATTTTGCCATGAGCAGGGGCCCAAGTTGGAGGCCCCAGCCACCATATTGGAGCTTCATGAGTGGTGCTTTGGTATCTTTCTCTCTGTGATTCTCTCCCTCTCTGTCTTTCATTCTTTTTTTTTAATAATTTATTTCTTTATTGAGGAATTAATGTTTTACATTCAACAGTAAATACAATAGTTTGTACATGCATAACATTCCCCAGATTCCCATTTAACAATACAACCCCCACTATGTCATTCATCATCTTTCATGGACCTGTATTCTCCCCACCCACCCACCCACCCCAGAGTCTTTTACTTTGGTGTAATACTCCAATTCCATTTCAGGTTCGACTTGTGTTTTCTTTCCTAATCTTGTTTTTCAACTTCGGCCTGAGAGTGAGATCTGCCTTTCATTCTTAAGCAATTCTTTTTTTTTTTTTTATCAGAGCATTACTCAGTTCTGGCTTGTGGTGGTACTAGGGATTGAACCCACAACTTCAGAGCCTCAGGCATCAAAGTGTTTTTGCATAAGCACTATGCTATCTGTCTAGTCCTTCTGTCTCTCAGTATCTTAAAAAACCTAAGAGAATCTGCCAAGAGTTATAGAATCATGAAGGTAGAGATCCTCAGTAATAACTCCAGTGGCTAAAGAAAAGAAAGAGAGAAAGAAAAACATACCTCAAGTCAATTACTTCCTCCCTCTCCCCTTACAGATTGATAATTCTTCCAGTGTTGTGTTGTGTGAGGAGCTGGAATAAGAATGCAGGGGTGTAGTGCAGTGTAGCCCTAGGGTTCTGACTCTGAACCAGTTGGTGTATACATTAGAGCAGGAAGTACTGCAAAGCACTGGAGGCTTCTCCAAGGTTCTTCCTGATTGTGCTCACAGAGAAGGCTTCTGATATGCACACAGACCCTATCTAGAAGCAGCAGCTACCAGCCACTTTGGTCATGGAGTAAGAATTAGAAGGGAGCCCATTCTGGTGGTATCTAAGGACAACAATCAAGTGTGATTTCCTCCAGTTTTCCTCCTGTCTCTGCAAGTTGTTGGTGCATGATGTCAGTGGCATCCATGGTGTGTGTGTGTGTGTGTGTGTGTGCGCGCGCGCATGCGTATGCTTACACATGCACATGTTGAGAATGCAGCTGAAAACAAAGAAGCCATTTGATTTCTGACACAGACATTTTCCAGAAAAGTCAGAGCAGAGGCCAAAGTATGAAAGACTGGGCCTTCTATGGCCTGCTTGGAGCTCTGATGAGAGCAAAGGTTTCTGCACATAGAGAGAACCTCAGGGCCCAGGGCAGACACTGTGGCTGTGAGCTGAGTAGCAGGAAAGCATGTTCTGGCTTCAGAGCAGACGGAGGCTAGGGAGCTGACCAGTGTGGGAAACTGAAGGGGAAGAGATGTCAGTTTAGATGTTGGGGAATTCACCCTCAAGGGGGAGGAGTGGCTTAGCTCACCTCCAGTAAACAGACTGATTGAGGGATCAGGACAGAAAGAGATCCGAGGGAGAGGGGAGATGATATGAGGGGAATCTCTGAACAGAGGAGCCTTTCAGAGCAGCCCTAGGGCCAGCTGTGTGGGTGCCAGGGGAGTGGAGTGGAATGAGCATGTGGGTGGGGGGGGGGTGTTGAAGTCTGAAGAGGGAAGGAGGTCAGAGAGCCACTCAGAGTTCAGCACAGCCTGGGGCGGGTGAGGCTGCAAGGCAGCCAGAAAGGGGTGGACACTCCACAGCCTGACCAGGAAGATGCTGGGGACAGAAAGGACACAGGCATCTCCAAGTGAGGCAGATACTCAGAACCAAATACCCGTGAAACCTAGGCCCTGGCAAGAGCCAGGTCAGGACAGAAAGTCTCTGAGACATTCGAGGTCTTGCCCCATGCAGAGAACAGTGGGCCTGCCAGAGCTCAGAAGCACCGGAACCCAGGGCAGGTCCCTGGACTGACCATGCTGTTTTCATTTTCCCACCAGGGTTATCACTGGGGCTTCATGCCTACATGGAGAACCCACTGCTCGCCGGTACCATTTTTCCCCTTTTGTAGAGAGACAGAACAGTTAAGAGAGGAAGGAGGAAACAGAGAGGGAGAGAGCTAGGGCCAGGTGGTGGCACACCTGGTAAAGCACACACATTACAGTGCACAAGGGCCGAGATTCAAGCCCCTGGTCCCTGGTTCAAGCCCCTGGTCCCCCCCCCCCCGTGGGGGGAAAGCTTCATGAGTGGTGAAGCAGGGCTGCAGGTGTCTCTGTCTCTCACCCTCTCTATCTCCCCCTCCCCTCTCAACTTCCCTCTGTTGCTATCAAAAAATAAATTAAAATGTTTAAAAAAGAGAGTGAGAGACAAAGAGACACCTGCAGTACTCATGAAGTTTCCCCCTTGCAAGTGGGGATCAGGGGCTTGAACCCAGATCCATGAACGTGGTAACCTATGAACTCAACCATGTGTACCACCTCCTGGACCTACTGACCTTTTTTTTTTTTTTGCCTCAAGGGTTATTGATGTGGCTCAGTGCCAGCCAGCACTACAAATCCACTGCTCCCGGCGGCCATTTTTTTTTCATTTTTATTGGATAGGACAGAGAGAAGTTGAGAAGGGAGGGAAAGATAGAGAGGGAAAGAAAAAGTTAGACACCAGCAGGTCTGCTTCACTGCTTGTGAAGCATCCCCCTTGCAGGTGGGGAGGGGGGGGCTTGAACCTGGATCCTTGAGCTTATCCTTGCACTTCATACTATGTGTGTTTAACTGGGTGCATCACCATCTGCCCTACCTCCGGCACACACACACACACACACACACACACACACACACACACACCATGCTTTTTTTTTTTTTTAAAGAAAAATCTCTCTTCTTTTCTGTGGAGATTCAGGTCAAGCTTTCTGCCATGAGGTAGGGTGGAGTGCCATGTGAATTCCAGCTCAACTTTATAGGGATTTTTCTTACAAAAGTGTCATGCATCGAATTTGGTGATTGTGACATTTGCACTAAAAGCCCCACACTCCTCACCACCACCACCATCCCCATTCCCTTTTGGACTTGAGAGAAGAGGCCTTTGCTAATTCCTGGGGGGGACAGCCTGTATTGCACTTAGAAGGAAAAACAAAATTTATTTGTTGGATAGAGACAGAGATAAATAGAGAGGGGAGGGGGAAGTAGAAAAGGAGAGACAAAGAGATACACCTGAAGTACTGACTCAACATTTCTAATTTTTTTAATTGGATAGAAACAGAGAGAAATTGAGAGAGGGGGGGAGATAGAGAGGGACAGAGAGAGACACCTGCAGCACTGCTTCATCACTTGTGAAGCTTTGTCCGTGCAGGAAAGAAAGAGAGAAAGAAAGAAAAGAAAAAAGAAAAGAAAAGAAAAAAGAAAGGGAAGGAAGCAGGGAGGGAGGGAGGGAGGGAGGAAGGGAGGAAGGGAAAGAAAGAAGGTAAAAGAGAAGATTTCTAGAGAACATGATCATTCCATGTGTGGAAAACTGTCACACAGAAGAAAGGCTGTATTTTCTCTGTAGAGCACTTCTGTCCAAGTCCCATTGGGAAAAATGGCAAAGGCCGCGCCCTTTAGGGCAACATGGCATCAGAAAAAGGTTTCCCGAGCCATGAGTTCTTTCTCGCAGAAGACGACCAAGAAGAAGCCACAGGTCCCTTGAGAGGCTTGCTGTGGGGACCCACAACAGCAGAGACCACCCCTCTCCCTCCCCACCCCTGGCCACGTACCTTTGCAGTCCTTTGACAGGCTGGCATCTGCTGCAGGAGTGTATTCAAGATGTGGCCCACAGGTGAGTCCTTTCTAAGATGCAGCTCCCGAGTGTAAGGAATTTGCAGCGTGCTGGGAGAAAGGCAATCAGTTCTGATCTACAGTACGGATCACTGTTGCTGATCTTCAGAGGAGGGAGCATGGACTGTGGTCATGCCAGTTCTAAGGTTTGTAGGAGGAGGAAATTTTTTTTTTTTTTTTTTGCGGGGAAGAGGGGGTTGGAAGGCAGAGCTGGAGCCTCACACATGCACAATTCCACTACTCTGATGATGCTTTTTTCATTTAAAGAGATCAAGGGAAGGAGAGTCCACAGCACTGGAGCTTCCCCCAGTGCCACAACCCTATGCACGCGGTGCCAGGGCTCAAACCTGGTCTCTGCCATAGCAAGGCACACACCCTACCCTGTGAGCTCTTTCTGGGGCCATGGAGAAGAAGGGCTTTAGGCCATACTTTGAGAGAATGAGTGGAAGATAAGCAGACGGGCATCTGGTAGGTAACAGAGTGCCAGGGTACAGAGAAAGAGGAATTGGGGCATGTCGGGAGCACCATGGAGCACTTCAGCAGTGGAAGGGACACTTTGGCAGTCGAACACTGGCCTCCTATGCGTGAGGGAGACCCTGAGTTCCAACCTTGACATTCTACAGCATAATGGTTCTGCAAAAGACTTTCATGCCTGAGGCTCCAAAGTCTCAGGTTCAATCCCCTGACACCACTAGAAGCCAGAACTGTGCAGTGCTCTGGTGTTTCTCTCTGAGTCTTTCTCTCTGTATTTCTCTCGCTTTAAAATAAAATAATAAAAAAGAAAAGAAGAAAAGCAGAGAGACACTATAAAAGGCACTGTACACTCTTGCCCATGAAAACGAAAGAACACTGTCTTGTGACTCTTCTGGAAGCGTCCATGGCACCTGTCGCTCTCTCCGCTGGACCTGGGCTTCCTGTCTCCGCTGCTGTGCCCACCCTCAGGGCTGTGTCAGGTCTTCAGCACCATCGCCCCACTGCGGCCTCTGAGCTCGAAGTTCTTGGTTTCAGTGACAGAGCGGAGAGTTGCTCACCACAGTGTGCATGTGTGTGTGCATACGCTTGCGTGTATGTGTGTGTGCGCGTGTGTGTGCGTGTGCATGTGTGTGTGCGTGTGTGTGTGTGTGTGTGTGTGTGTTAGTGGTGGTGGTAGTGGGGGGGGGTGTTCCTGTGGTTTTTCTGGGCTGCATTCCCACCAGTGGGGACCCTAGTTTGGTGAAAGCCCCTCCCTCCCCCCCACCCCCACCCCCACCCCCACCTCCCGCACACACATATACAGATACCCCATGTCACTGCCTATCCTCCATCAGCTAGGGCTCCTCAAGCTAAGATTTCTGCCTCAGTGGAATCCTATTGGGTGGGGGAGGGGGAAGGAGACAGCTCACCCAGTAGAGGGCACACATGGTCATTTGTGAGGTCTCAGGTTCAAGCCCCTGGCACCACATGAGAGCACCACGCATGCATGACATGCCAGAAATGGAGTCATGCTGTGGTCTCTCTCTCTCTCTTTCTCTCTCTCTGAAAGTGAAAAAGGAAAACGAGCGCCAACGGTATTGCACAGGTGCAAGGCCTCAGTGGGCAGAGATAAACAAACAGGCCTAGAAAGAAGGAAGAATTCTGTAGCATTAGTGATTCACAGCCCAGTAAGCCCTGTAGCCTGAGTCCCTCCCGCCCCCGCCACCCCCCTCCCACACACACACCCTTGGACTCCAAGAAGCACTATCTCCTGCTGTGGAATAAAGCCTGATGGAGCTGGCATCTCCTTCAAGGAATTTACGAGAGTCTCCTGGTTTTCCCTGGGGAGCCTGCCTCCCCTGAGCTCCTCCACCCCACACCCTATGTCTTTGCATTCATAAGTCAGGATGTAAAAAGAGCAGGTCACTCCCTGGATGTCGTGCTGGCTCTCACGCCAGGCCAGCAGAGGAGCCAGAAGCAGGAAGTACTCATCAGTGGCTCCACATTTTCGTGTCACCCCACTTCAGGCTGGGTCTCTTCTGAGGTCATTTTCTTTAATGCACTCACAGCGGGTGGGGGGAAGAGGAGATAGATGGGTTAGTCGGGGTGGAGAGTCATGCTTGGCAGCACCCCCCCATCAATAAGCGACTGGGTGGGCAGGTGGCCCCAGCTTGTCTAGGCTGACCGCTTGCAATATTGCAGCCGATTCCCAGCATGCCCTGCCACCTTGTTTGTTTAATGTCACCTCTCTATGAGAATGTCAGCCTCTGACATGTTTGCCTTCGCCACAGGATAAATGCCAAGCCACACGAGGCTGTCCCACCCGCAGAGGCTGTTCCTTGCCCTCGGTAACCACAGGGTGACGATTTCTAAATGCTGTCATTCAAAGAGGTTCCAGCTCAGCCCTTGATGCCCCCTCCCCATCAGCAGGCCAAGAAAGATCCTGACATGATTCTGGCAGCGGGCCGAGAAAGGAGCCTATCAGGTGCTCTTCTCTGTATGTCTGGAAGTATCCAAATCCCTGTCACGCTTAGCTGCTCCAGGAACGGGAATGGGATGGAGTGGAGCTGAGACTATTCAGAACCAGAGGACAAATCTGGGTGGCCCAAGACAAACACAGACTGGAGATAAAAGGATGAAGGTGGGAGACACAGCCAGGGAGGATAAATAGGTGAGGCTGTGCTGGAGAGGACTGGGGTGCAGTGGGGTGACCCTAAGAAGTGACCCAGAACATATAAATCACTAGTTAATTAATTTGAGAGGGGGAAAATCAATTGTATGTCTCAAAGTTTTTCAAAACACAAACTGAACCTTTTTAATATATAGGCTGTGTATTAGATATGCGGACTCTCTCAAAAGCCTAGACCAAGTAGATCAGAAGCATCCAATAGCACAGCTATATACAAGATACTGGGTACTGTACAGCAAACCCTAACAAAAGGACTTTTCAAAGTTAACCCAATTACCAAATAATGTGATGATAACATTAACTATCGATTGTCTTTTTGAACCCTAAGACAGCAGGAACCTCACATCTCCACTATAGAGCCCCTACTTCCCCCAGTCCTGGAACCCTTGGATAGGGCCCACTTTCCCGTATGCCTCTCCCAATCCATACCAAATAATATTGCATCCGCCGATCACAACCTAACCAACGCAACGATTGCCACCTCAACATGCTTTACTTCAGACTGTGTCCAGAGACTTCACGTGTGGAATGACAACCCTTCAGCTTCATTACTCGGGTGAGACCTTTCCTTTCATACTATACTCTAATTTCATCTCAGGTGGTTCACTTTCTAACAAAGTCCCAAAACCTAGATATACACCAGTTTCTGTGAGAGAGAGCATATCTTCACACGTATCTATAAGCTACTGCAAAATATATACCTGAAAGCAGAAGTACACTAGAGTTTGCAGTGAGTACCTCCCTAACACTTCCTCTCCACTATTCCAAGCTTTGGGTCCATGATTGCTCAACAATTTGTTTGGCTTCGTATGTTAACTCTCTTTTCAGTCACCAGGTTCCAGATGCCATCAGGATGCTGGCCAGGCTTCCCTGGATTGAAGACCTCACCAATGTGTCCTGGAGCTCCGCTTCCCCAGAGACCCACCCTACTAGGGAAAGAGAGAGGCAGACTGGGAGTATGGACCGACCAGTCAATGTCCATGTTCAGCGGGGAAGCAATTACAGAAGCCAGACCTTCTACCTTCAGCAACCCACAATGACCCTGGGTCCATGCTCCCAGAGGGATGGAGAATGGGAAAGCTATCAGGGGAGGGGGTGGGTTATGGAGATTGGGTGGTGGGAATTGTGTGGAGTTGTACCCCTCCTACCCTATGGTTTTGTTAATTAATCCTTTCTTAAATAAAAAAAAAAAAAGAAGTGACCCAGAAGCCAGAGCTGAATAGTGCTGTGGTAATTCCTTCTCTCTGTCTCTGTCTCTCTCTTTCTCTTTCATAAAAATAAAATAAATGAAATAGATTTTTTAATATTTTATTTATTTACTAATGAGAAAGATAGGAGGAGAGAGAGAAAGAACCAGATAACACTCTGGCACATGTGCTGCTGGGGATTGAACTCGGGACCTCATACTTGAGAATCCAATGCTTTATCCATTGCACCACCTCCCAGACCACTGAAATAGATCTTTTTAAGGTGTGAAAAAACTTCAGGGTGTTCTCAAGAAGTGTGGCACCCAATTTAATACCAAGGCCGTTTCTGCATCATTTGTATACCAGATCTCACCTCCCCCCATAACACACCCCTTCAGGAAAAACCCAGAAAGTTCCAGGACTTCAGGCTCACCTCCCTTGGTCATTCAAATCAAAGCCTGGCAGGGCCCCAGGAGGGTGGTAACAAAATTAAAAATAGTCTCTCCTCCAAGGGGAAAAGAAAAATTAAAAATAGATTCCAACCCACATGAAAATTTGGGTGGAAAGAAAGGAAAGGAAAACAAAATGAATCATCTCTATGTGTTTTGCTGAGCGGGAGCCCGTTGCCTCGTCTTTTCCAGCAAGTTCAAGGCCCAGTGAGGAGCCAATGGGGGCAGCCCTACCACTGGTGTGTTCCAGCCATCAGACCTGCCATCTCCACCCCACCCCCAATGCTGTAACTGCCACTGAGCGAGTGGCGTTAATGAGTGTCACAGTTCATTTAGAGTCCCCTGCCATTGTGATCTGTCTATCACGGCCAGTGAGCGAGAGCAAGGACTTGCGTGTGTCTCCTGAGATTTCAAGGGAAACTGACCTGGTTTTGCAATCTAGACAGCCTGGAGGGGCTGTGCAGATCTGTGGGGGGAACAGGTCTTAAATCACGGAGTGGGCTTCCTGGTGGACCCCAGCATGGCAAGGACAGAGAGAAGAGTCCATCAGCCACCAGTCCCCTGGCCCTCAGGGACTGTGGAGACACGTGAAACAAGGACTGAACCTTTCCAGTGGGTGATTCCTTGGGCAGACCGTCCCCCAGGTAAGAAAGGGCTGATTTCCTGAGGTCCCTTTCTCAGGACTAGAGTTCAAAATTTTCCCCCAAACACGGAAGGGCAGCGTGCATGTGTGGAGGAGGGCAGGGCGTAGAACCTCTTATCTGGTTTCCTCCACCTTAGAACCCACTATATTGAAATCCAGACTTAAAAAATAAATAAGACAAAGGTGGGAAGAAGAGGAGAGAGCGCATAGAGAATTCATCACTCTAATATAATTGGCCTGGAAATGTTCTGCCTAAGAGGAGAAAGAGACACGAGAAGTAAATGCAACATCAGATTGTCGCCTAGCTCCAAAGCCAGAAGGGGAGTTACTTCTAGAAATATGATTGGGGCAATTGAGAAAATGGACATTTAAATGCTCGACTACATAAAAGTCAAAATGTACATTAAATGTAAATAAAGATGTAAAGGTCCTTGCTATATGAAACTTACTCTCAGACATTATATGTGTACATTTGCTTGTTTGTGGTGGCCCAGGAGGTGGTGCATTGTATAAAGCATTGAACTTTCAAACATGAGGTCTTGAATTTGATCCCCGGCATCGCATGTGCCAGAGTGCCAGAGTGATGCTCTGGTTCTCTCTCTCTCTCTCTCTCTCTCTCTCTCTCTCTCCCCACTCTCACTGATAAGTAAATAAATATGTTTCTGAAAGAAAAAGTGTGGTGGCAGGGTGGTGGTGCACCTGGTTAAGCACACATAGTACTATGCTCAAAGACTCAGGTGCCAGCCCCCGCTCCCCACCTGCAGCCAGGATGTTTCGTGAACAGTGAAGCAGGGCTGCAGGCATTTCTCTGTCTCTTTCTCTAGCTCCCCCTTTTAATTTCCCTCTGTCCTGTCAAATAAAATTTAAAGAAAGAAATAGAAGAAAAGAAAAAATGGCACCGAGCAATAACACTGGTGGCAAAAAAAGAAAAGTGTGTTTGTGTGTGTGTGTGTGTGTGTGTGTGTGTATGTGTGTGTGTGCTTAGAGATGGTGCCCAGTTATGAAGCAAATGGGGGTAAAACATAAACTGTTAAAAAAAAAAAAGTGACCAGAGAAATGGCTCAGTGGCAGAGCACAGGACTTACAACACTGAGCTCTCAAGTTTGACCCCAGGCAGATTCTCAAGTTTGACCCCAGGCATTGCAACTGCCTGAGTGGTGCTCTGGTCTCTCTCTCTCTCTCCCTCTCTCTCTCTCTCTCTCTCTCTCTCTCTCACACACACACACACACACACACACACACACACACACACACACACACACACATCTTCTCTCAATAAATAAAATAATCCTTAAAAAAATAAAGGAGAAAGAGAAAGTTCTGTCTTGTCTTAGTAATTCTGTTAAGTCTAAAATTTTCCAGTTTAAAACCACTGCTCCTTGCACAGCCATTTTTTTTTTCCTTTCCCCTTCTTCTATTGGATAAGGCAGAGTGAAACTGAAAGAGGAGTGGTAGAGAGAGAGAGAAAAAAAGACACCAATAACAATGCTTCACTGAAATGTCACTGTTAGTCCAGCATCCTGTCCGTCCCCTCAGAGGAGGGGCTCTGAGTCCCACGACTACTCTCAACAGTGGTCCAGCCAAGAGATGCTCTGTTACGTCTGTTATTTCTAGGGCTGGGCCATAAAAAGGACACAGCTTCCCCAGGCTTTCTGTTGGGGCAACATGTTGTGAGAAAGCCCAGACGGCAGTTAGCTAAGGTATTCACTGACAGCCAGACATGCGAGTGTGCAAGCTTCCAGATGGTTCCCACCCCAGTTTCAGAGTCATCCAGCTGACACACCAGGCAAAATGGAGCAGAGATAAGTCATCCCCACTGAGCTGTCTCCAAACTCCTGACCTGCAGAGTCTGTGCATGTGACAGATGGATATCTTAGGACCCCGAGTGTGAAGGTGATTGGTTTTGCACACCTAGTACCCAGAATACCTAGAAGGTGACTCAAAGCATCCAAACACCACAAACAGAGGGCAGCAACCACAGGGCATGCTGGGACATGGGGGTCAAGCCACCATTCTCAAGTGTTCTGTCCGTTTGGAATTCATAAGAGCTGGCAGTCCCCTGGGAGCTCAGCATTTAGTTGCTCGTGGAAAGTTCTCCTTAAGGTTGGGGAGGGGGATTATCAGTGGCCTGGGCAACTGTGTAGAGCCAAGATTCACATAATATGCAGAACAGATCTAAACGCACTAAATGCAAAACTCAGTTTCCCATTAAATAGGTGTTAAAATATGTGTCATCTATATTGCCTTTCAGCTTGAGAGAAGCCCGATCCTGACAATAATTAATATAATGGTTTGATTTATTGCGACTCTTCCTCTGGCTCCTATTTATTTTGTCCCTTTAAAATGTTTGACTCACCAGGCAGGCTGGTTAAGGTGAAAGATTGTGGAAAATGTTCTCCCAGGGGAGAAAAAAAAGGGAAGAAAAGAAAAAGGAGGAGGAGAGGAAGAAGATGAAAGCACACACACACACACACACACATACACACATAATCTATAAAATTAGTAACAGAGTAAAAATGACTGTCAGTGTGCTTTAAAAAGAAACTGGCGCTCGGCAGTCTTGGAGGTGAGGTCAGTTTAAAAAAAGGAGAGACTGAAGGTTGAATCATCAAGGAGGCGGGCAGATGGTGTGTTTGTGGGCTCTGCTGGCTGGAGGCTCCTATCTGCAAAAGCTAGAGCTGAAGGTGGCCCTCAGGAAGAACAGTGCTACTGACCTTTCTGCTCAGGCTGTCACGTGTCCATGTGTCAGGAGGCATGGCAGGGACGCACTCACATTCACTCACCCACTGGCAGCATAGCCCTCTTGTCAGGACAAATAATAATAATAATAAGGCTTTGTGGGCCAGGCGGTGGCTCACCTGGTTGAGCACATATTACAATGTGCAAGGACCTGGGTTCGAGCCCCTGGTCCCCACCTGCAAGGGGAGAGCTTTGCAAGTGGTGAAGCAGGGCTGCAGGTATCTCACTGTCTCTCTCCTTCTCTATCTCCCCCTTCCCTCTTGATTTCTGTCTGTCTCTATCCAATAAATAAAGATTTAAAAAACTTAAAACAAATAATAATAAGGCTTTGTGTCAGCCCACTAAAATGAGTCACTGGTTTGTAGGGGGGGTGGGGGAAGGAAGCAGAGGAGCAGGGAAGAATATGCCCCTCACAACTGGGCACAGCTGGCAAGATAAGACAGACAAGGCTTGGGGGGATCAGTTTGGGGGTTGAAGGAAATGGGGAGGTGCCACGCCTCTCCCTTGGGTGTGTTCCTGGTTCTGAGGGACATTTCACCTAATTCTGAAGACAAGCTGACGGAGGGGAGCCTTGTAATCCCCATGACGGATGAGGAAGCAGAAGTTCCAGGTTGCATTTCCCAAGGCCACAAAAATAAAAAATCAGAAAAGCAGTAAGAATCAGAAACCATGACCCCAGAGGTGGTGCTGCAGTTAGTGCTTTGGGACTTTTAGCATGAGGCCCCATGTTCAATTCCAGGTATCACATGGCCTATATAATGTGCTGGGTCTTCTTGAATTTCTCTTTTTATCATTACAAAATAGCTAGATTGTTAAAAGTAAGAATAATAGGGGGGCCAGGTGGTCACTCAGGAGCCAAGATCCAGGTTCAAGCCCCTGGTCTCCATCTACAAGGGAAAAGCTTTACAAGTGGTAAAACAGTGTTGCAGGTCTCTCTCTCTCTCTCTCTCTCTCTCTCTCTCTCTCCCTTTATCTCCCCCTTCCCTCTCAATTTATCTCTGTCTCTATTAAATAAATAGTAAAATATTAAACAATAACAATAATAATACCAGTGAACTAGCACACTTGAAAACTCACTGCTTTCTCTTGCACAAGACCCAGGTTCAAGCCCTGCCCCTACTTCACTGAAGAAAGCTTCCATCTTGTGGTCTCTTTCACTCTATCCCTCTGCCTGTCTATCTAAAATAAAATAAAATATAGTTAGATAGCAATCATTACTGTCTGGAACTCCTTACCACAGTCCCAGGCAGTATTTCTAACAGCTTACCTCAGCTCACATTCCTCAGATATTCTTATTACATGCATTGTGCAGACTGAAGCAGGGAAGTGAAGCGAAATTATTTGCCCACAGGCATAAGAACCTGCCTCCAGTACCCTGCCCAAATAATCTTCAGCCCCCTTTTCCTTCCTTCTTTCCTTCCTTACTTTCAGATTTATTTTCATCTCTGCCATATATGATAGTTTTATGAGAGAGAGAGAGAGAGAACCATTCCAGTGCATACAGCATCAGGAGCTCGATAAAGTCCTGTGCTCCACCAGTTGAGCTAGTTTGCAGACCTGCTACCTGCTGCAGACCTGTTGGTTTGCTTGTTTGCTTGTTTTCCACCTAGAGGAAAGTGTTGTTCCAGGGGCGTCAATGAAGCAGTGCACAGAGAGACACCTGGAGATTCAGATGACACTTGCAAGAGCCATGCAAAGAGTGTGTGTCCCCACGGAGACACAAGCTACCAGCATATCCCCATGGATGGCGAAGGCCAGGGAATCACAGCTTAATGAGCTAGGTCACCAAATCGTGCCTGCCTGCCTGTCTGCTCCCTTCTGCAGTGAGCACAGGCTCACTTAGGACCAAATGTAATGACTGAGAAAGAGTTCATTCTTTGCTTAAAGCATGGAGAGGGGAGTCCTAGGATACCCCCTCATTCCCCCAGGCAGACAGAACCCAGGGAGGCAGAGAGCAAAGACAACTAAAAAGTCAGCACCAGCAGCCTGACTAGAGCCCTATGCAGACCTTGGCCAGCACAGCTTGTGTGCCAAACAAGGTTCTGGATGCTTCCAGACACTGAAGCTACACAGACTGCATCCTCTCAAGACCTCCCAGCAGGAGGGGACTGCCAGGCAGAGCTTCTCAAACTCTCTGCCAGAAGGAACCAAGGGTTTTCGTTGTTATTGTCACTGCTATTTTTCCCCCAGTCTGTCCCTGGGAAAAGTTACTATATTATTGTTTGCTAAAATGCAATAAAAATAAAAGACCAGGGGTAGGGGTGGTATGGTGCTGACGGTAGCATCTGCATGCAGGCCGTGTGAACTGGCTCTGTGCTCACTACATTTCTCACGCTCAATCCTCCTTCCTGACATGGAAGATATCTCCCCATGGACCACTTTGTAAGGAGCCCTCCATGGAGATCGCTGGAATGGTTGGGCAGAACATTTCAGGAGCTGAGGCTTTCCTTAAAGAGGAGACCTGTGGTCATGAGTAGGAACATTCCACGCTGCCCCAATATCGACCCATTTTCCTCAGGTGTACCATAGAGTATGTTGTCCAGCCTTCCTTTGGAGGATGGAATATTCTCTACCGTTGTTGATCCAAGTTGAGGGCAAGGTCCTATGTAGGGCCCACAAAGGGGTCTATTTTGTTGTTCCTGATAGAGATGACCAGTAACAATGGAGGGAGGGATTTATTTGAGGTCTAGGCCCATCATGTCTGTTTGGGAATCTTAGGACTCCCTGACTAGGGCCCCAGCTGATGGGGTGGCCTGATAGTGACTAAAGAGTCATCGTTAAAGTATGCCAGTCTCTTGCCCTTATTCAGCTTTTGCAGTCCTTGCTTTGCTAAGGTTAGCTTTGGAGTGAGTGAGGGAACTGTAACAGGAAGTAGGTGAGGAGGGTATCTAAGTCTAAGTAGATACTATTTTATTATGAACTTTATACTGACTCACTGCAGACTATTGTGTACTTTAGCTTTCAGGTATATATTTTGCCCTAGTTTATGCAATATTATTTGTATGAATTGAGAGAAGCATGCAGGAAGGTGTGTCCCACCCTAGAGGTTCCAGGACTGGGGGAAAATATAGGCTCTATAGTAGAAATATGAGGTTCCTGCTTTCTTAGGGTTGAAGAAGACAATAGATAGTTATTGTCATAGCCACATTATTTGGTAATTGGGTTAACTTTGAAAAATCCCTTTTGTTAGGATTTGCCGTATAATACACAACATCACCATAATTTATGTCCTTCGACATTGTTAGTATATAGCTGTGCTACCAGTTGCTTCTGTTCCCCTGGTCTAGGCTTTTGAAAGAGTCAACATATCAAAGACTCAGCCTATGTATTAAAATGACTCAGTCTGTGCTTTAAAAAGTTTGAGACATACAATCAATTTTTCCCCTCTCATATTAATTAGTAATTTATATGACTACAAATTAATGGGAGTGTACATAAACACCATTCCCACCACCAAAAGACTGTGTCCCATACCACCCCAACCCACCCCTCACCCCCCACCGCCCAGGGAAGCCGAATATCCACCCTCCCCCTCACCCCAGGGTTTTTACTTTGGTGCCCTACTCCAGATTTAGTCAAATCCTGCTTTTAGTTTCCATTTCTGTTCTTCTTTCTCAACTTCTGTTGATGAGTGGAGTCATCCCATACTCATCTTTATCTTTCTGACTTCGCTCACTTAACGTAATTCCTTCTAGCTCCATCCAAGATGGGTCAGAGAAGGTGGATTCATTGTTCTTAATAGCTGCATAGTATTCCATTGTGTATATATACCACAGCTTTCTCAGCCATTCATCTGTTGTTGGGCACCTGGGTTGCATCCAGGTTTTAGCTATTATAAATTGTGCTGCTATGAACATAGGTGTACAAATATCTTTTTGGTTGGGTGTTATGGAGTCCTTGGGGTATATCCTAAAGAGAGGAATTACTGGGTCATATGGAAGGTCCATGTCTAGCCTTGTGAGAGTTCTCCAGACTGCTCTCCACAGATTGGACCAATTTACATTCCCACCAGCAGTACAGAAGGGTTCCTCTCTCCCCATAACCTCTCTAACCCACAGAATTGTTAAACAAAATCTTGCTTTCAGGGCAGGGGAGATAGTATATAAAGATTATACAAAAGGCTCTGAAGTCCCAGGTTCAATCCCCAAACCATCATAAGTCAGAGTTGAACAGTGCTCTGGTAAAAAAAACAAAACAAAACAAAACATAAAAGTCTTTCCAACAACAAAATAGATCCCTTTGTGCCCCCCCCCCCATAAGACCTTGCCCTCAACTTGGATCAACAGCGATACACCTGAGAAAGATGGGTTGATATTGGGGCAGCTTGGAATGTTCCTACTCGTGATCACAGAATATGAGCTCAAATCTACAGGGATGCAGAGGTCACATAGGCTCCTAAGCTGAATATGAGCCCCAGACCAAATCAAATAGATGGGGTTTACAATCAACAATATTTATTACCCTTTCCCCATATTAGGGAGTTACTCTCTTCCCTGATCCAGTTTTCTGTCCCTTTTCCAGCCATGATGTCACCTCCCCAGACAATAACTTGGATCCACCTGCATATTAGATTTCAGACTCAGAGAAAAAACAAAACTAGTATAGCTACAGGACCTTTGAAATATAACTAAAATATGCCTACTAGCTATCTATAAAATGGAGGACCCCCAACACTTCATCTGCACTATTCCAGCCTTTAGATCCATGATTGTTCAACAATTTGTTTGGCTTTGTATGTTAACTGTCTTTTCAGCCACCAGGTTCCAGGTGCTAGCATGATGCTGACCAGACTTCCCTGGACAGACAACCCCACCAGTGTGTCCTGGAGCTCCGCTTCCCCAGAGCCCCGCCCTACTAGGGAAAGAGAGAGGCAGTCTGGGAGTATGGATTGACCAGTCAACACTCATGTTCAGCAGGGAAGCAATTACGGAAGCCAGACCTTCCACTTTCTGCACCCCATAATGGCCTTGGGTCCATACTCTCAGAGGGATAAAGAATAGGAAAGCTATCAGGGCAGGTGAGGGGATGGGATACGGAGATCTGGTGGTGGGAACTGTGTGGAGTTGTACCCCTCTTATCCTATGGTTTTGTTATTGTCTCCTTTTTTAAATAAATAATAAAAAAAGAGGAGACCAGTGGACAGCTTGGGAGTGGCCAGATGGGGACACAGGACAGACAGCTTTTAGTTAGGTATAAAATTCCATGAAAGAGCTTGTGAGGCTCCTGCACTTTTGCTGAGAGGACACAGCCAAGGAACTGCTATGTTGTCTTCCACAAATAGGCTACACGGGTTCTAGGGCAATATGGGACTGATTCCACTTCACAAGGGGCTTCTCTGTCAACTCTAATAACCTCCTCAATGGAGCGGGGTGGGGGTGGGGTGGGGGCATCATTGTCTCCATGCCACCCTCTCCTCCTCAGGGATCCCTCTTTGCTATGGCTGCTAACGGTATTGATGGGAGTCTGGCCTTCCACCTAACTTCCTTGTTTAAAGATTTATTTATTTATAAGAGGAAAAGGAAAAGAGAACGCGAGAGTGGCACATTCGATGCTGGGGACTGAACTCAGGAGTTCATGCTTGAGAGTCCAACTCTTTATCCCTTGTGCCACCTCCCATGTCACCCCCCCCCACACACACACACACACACAAGGAATGGAAGTCCAAGTCCTTCTAAGGAAAGAGCAGAACCCAAAGCCCTCCCCTGATTGGCAACAGGAACCAAGAGACCCACCTCAGATAGCTCCTCTACCATCAGCCACACTCATTTTCTAGGACCGAGAGGACAACTAGAGCGCTTGCACCCTGACAACTACTGGTTACTGGCAGCCTCCATCTTGTGCCTCCAGCCTCTTTCCCAGCCAAGCTGCCCCCAGGCCCACTCTCCGGACCCAGCAATCACCAGCAACAGAAAAACCTGCTGAACCAGTTCCACCTTTGCCAGCAGGTGTCACTGCAGCCTGACCTCAAGTTATCAAAAGTTGAGGCACTAATTGTGATTCTGAGGCCCTGGAAAGGACCAGGGACACAGGCACCAAGAAGACATGCCCCCTTTGCCTTTCTCTTGGCTTCTCATGTGGTGAACTTTGCTAGATAAAAGTTTTTGTGCCTCTGTTTCACTGTCTGTAGAATGGACATTTTTCATAAATTCCTTTCCTTCCTTCCCTGTGCAATTCCGGAATGACTGGAATGTTCCAAAGTGTGTAGGTTCTCCTCCGCACAGAATCCATTATTTCCTCAAACGGGGAACCTATCTGAGTAACACCACCACCCCCCTCCCCGTAATAGATTTACGTTGTGTTTGTCCTAACAGCTACCAAGAACCCCCACCCGCTTCACCTCCTCCTGTTTCCATAGTAGTAGAAGGGTCAAAAAAAAAAAAAAAAAAAAGCTCTACCAAAATAAGACACCTAAGAGGCATAAACAAAATATGTGATGGTGTGGGAGGTTGTAAAGTTTTTATTGCCACCTGTTTGGGAAGACCTGCATAATTCAATCGAGCTCCTGGCATTTGCCAGGGAAGCAATCACCCCAAAGTTGAGGCAATAAAGCCTTTATAGCACCCCCCTCCTCCCAGGCTGGCACACAGGCTTTCAAGGTACAAAGCCCCCGTTTGATAAACTTCTCTGTCTCACATTTGCATAATGGGAAAGGATGAAATTAGGAGCCCTGGCTGCAGGGAGGTATAACTTGTAGCTTTTGAGAATTTCTCTGAGTGGAGGGGACTAGTAGGGGCAGAAAGACCATTCCCTGCACCACCACCCGCATGCACCAGACCTGCCCCCTTCCCACCCACCCCCACCGCTTCTGAGTCTGCCTGAAGGTCATGTTCCCTGGCCACAAAGAATCATAAAACTTAAAATGCCTTCATGGTGAGCCCACTGGCTGAGAGGCTGTTTAGCACCAGTTTGGGGGCAGAAAGGGTGATTATGACCCAAAGGCCATTGGAGGTACCTTCCTGCCAGTCCCTTCTGGAAGCATCACAGTTTGGGCAACCCCTTTCTCATACCCACCACTCCCACAATCCCCACCCACCACCCAGCCCATAGTGTATCTATCCATTGGGGGTGGCTGGTGGGGAGTCACCATGGCTGCTCTGGGGTGCAGTCCTTCTCCCTCCTACCAGGAGATTACTGCAGTCCTGCCTGCCAGAGCTCGGTGGTAAAAGTTTGAAGGTGTCTGCAGAGCTTAATCAAATGCTAATTCCGCGTGGTAAAAGAATTTGCTGGAATCTGCGAGGGGAGCTCCTGGCAGCAAGAAAATGCGTTGATTCACTCCCAAATCTGCTTTGCCCAAGCCGGGTGCGATTTAGTTGGGAAAGCTGCATTAAATCACAAAGTGCTGTGTGGATCACACAGCCAGCCTTTGTGCCGTTAATGAAGGGAAAAACAGGGCTTTATTCTGAAGCTTTGTGTATAATCAGATGCCATGTTGTAAAGCTCTGGAAAACACACCAGAAATCATAATTGGGAGGGAATAAAAGGGGCTAGTCCAAAACAGCATATGATTTAAATAAGAAGGAACATGAAACTGCCCCCCAAGATTGGTGCAGTTTCAAGAATCAACTTTTAATTCATTCTCGGGGAGATTACAGAAGGGGAGGAGCAGCCTTTAAAATAGTATGAAAAGCTAGTTTAGATGTAAATGAGAGATAATGGTCTTTCACAGGGGGAAATAAGCAGAGGGGGCCAAGTTGGCTAGCCCAAGGCGGGCAGAAGGGGGGGGGGGCAGCACGACTGGTCTCTGCCAGCTCCTTCAAGGCTTCCAGAAGCTTTCAGATGCAGGTTTGGTGGCCCTGTGGGAGAACACAGGTTTGGGGGACAGGGTCTGCTAGGTGACATTCAGAGACAGAAAGTTAGGTTTTAGCTGTAGCTTGTGCTAATGCCCAAGGGCGAGAGGTTGAAGGGAGGGGCTTGATGGTGGCTAGGACACTGAACCCCTTCCACAGGGGACATTTTGAGGTAGCCTGGGCAGGGGGGTGGGCTTTTACAGCTGCAGGCGAGAAGCACAGTATTGAGCCCTCCCCAGCCCTAATTCACTAATGATTTGCTTATTAGTTCGGATCAGGGAGCCAGCTTCTGGAGAGATGTGAATTGGCATTGATTTAATCCTCTTCCCAGCACGTGCTCCTGGCCTAGGGTGAGGCTGGGGGCCTGGGGGTGGGGGGGTTGGGGGGAGGGGGGTGTGGAGAGCTTTGCCAGCCCTGCTCAAAAGCAAGTTGCTACTTCTGTTGCCTGGCTTTGTCCGTGCTCCTTACCATCTGCTCTTGGAAGGAGAGGGCCTGGATGGCACCCCCAGGTCTAGACCAAGCAGCTTCAGGGGCCTCCTGAGAGAGACCATGGGCCCTCAGGAGTCTGAAGAAGGTGCTGTGGAAGGTCCCTCAGCCCTGGCATCTCAGGAAAGTTTGGAATTGGGGATGGGGGGACAATTCTGCCTACCTATTCGCTATTCACTGTGAGTCAGGTGCTATCGCAGGGATTCTGTTGCTTGAAAACACCCAACAGCCCTCTGGGTATATGTGGTTGTTAGAAACCCTTTGCATAAGAGGAAGCTAAGAATATACCTAAAAGGGTAGGGGTAGATAGCATAATGGTTATGCAAAGAGACTCTCATGCCTAGGGCTCAAAAGTCCCAGGTTCAATCCCCAACACCACCATAAGCAAGAGCTGAGCAGTACTCTGGCTCAAAAGTCCCAGGTTCAATCCCCAACACCACCATAAGCAAGAGCTGAGCAGTACTCTGGTAAAGAAGAAAAAAAAAAAGGAAAGGAAAGAAAGGAAAAAGAAAAGAAGTAAAGAAAAAGAAATATTATGGGAGGCTGGTGGTAGCACAGCGGTTTAAGTGCATGTGGCCCAAAGCTCAAGGACCAACGTAAGGATCCTGGTTTGAGCCCCAAGCTCCCCACCTGCAGGGGAGTCGCTTCACAGGTGGTGAAGCAGGTCTGCAGGTGTCTATCTTTCTCTCCCCCCTCTGTCTTCCCCTCCTCTCTCCATTTCTTTCTGTCCTATCTAACAACGACAACATCAATAACAACAATAATAACTACAACAACAAAAAAAAACAAGGGCAACAAAAAGGAAAATAAATAAATAAAAAAGAAAAGAAATATTATTGGGGGTAAGGAATATAGCAAAATGGCTATGCAAAAAGGCTTTCATGCCTAAAGTTCCAAAGCCCCAGGTTCAATCCCCCCACCCCCAACCACCATAAGTCAGAGCAGTGCTCTAGTGGAAAAAAAAAAGTGGCTAAAATCACACCTGGGTTGTGTCCCCTGATGCCTACCCTCAGTCTGCAGTGCTCTGAGGCAGCTGGCACCTTCTCCTCAGGTTAGGGCTTTGTCAACTGCCACCCAAAGCACTTCGCTTCATCCTTCTCCCTTTTGCTAGAAAAGTCAAGCTCCTGATCCAGCTTTCTGGTCCTTTTTCCAACCATGACATCATCTCCCCACACAGTAACTAGGATCCACCTGAGTATCAGAAAGAAAAAAAAAATAGTATAACATGGGCCCTTTGGAATAGAACTAAAACAGGCCTACTAGCTATCAACAAAACGGAGACCCCCAAATCTTCCTCTGCACTATTCCAGCCTTTAGGTTCATGATTAGCGTACAATTTTTTTTGGCTTTATATGTTAACTCTCTTTTCAGCCACCAGGTTCCAGATGCTACCATTATGCCAATGGGACTTCCCTGGGCAGATGACCCCACCAATGTGTCCTGGAGTCCCACTTCCCCAGAGCCCCGCCCCACTAGGGAAAGAGAGAGACAGGCTGGGAGTATGGATCAAACTGCCAACACCCATGTTCAATGGGAAAGCAATTACAGAAGCCAGACCTTCTACCTTCTGCACCCCATAATGACCCTGGGTCCATACTCCCAGAGGATAAAAAATAGAAAAGCTATCAGGGGAGGGGATGGGATAGGGAGTTCTGGTGGTGGGAATTGTGTGGCTTTGTACCCCTCTTATCCTATGGTTTTTGTCAGTGTTTCCTTTTTATAAATAAAAATTTTAAAAAATATATCAATAAAAAAGAAAGAAAATTCAAGGCTCTCTGAGAATTGAGTATTTGTTCTAGAACATTCTGATTGTGGTTCGTTTTAGTTTCTGGGAATCATCAGGGAGCAGACAGTTGCAACTTCAGTCTGAGTCTTTAGCAAAAGGTTGACTTGGTGGGTGGGCTCCTGGAGGCTGGAGTAGGGCTCCTTGGGAAAAGAGGCCTACCTGGAAATGATTCCTGATTCTAAAGGCAGTTATGGAGGAATCCAACCATCACTAGTTAAACCATAGTTGTGTGCCTGGTCACTGCACTAAGCTTAAGGATGTTCTCCTCAGGAAGACTGAAATCTACTTTGTTTAACTGGGTCTTTTCTTTCCCCTCTTTGGCAACCTGGCTAGCTGACCTTCCTTCTGTTTCCCATTAGCTCAGCTATTTAAAGAACAGCAGGTCCATGGGGGCGGGTGGTGGCTGCATCTGGCTAAGCACACACATTACCATGTGCAAGGACCCGGGTTCGAGCTCCCCCCCACACACACATTTCTCACCTGCAGGGGGAAGCTTCATAAGCAGTGAAACAAACACTACAGGTTTCTCTTGGTCTCTCTCTACCTCTCTTTTCTCAATTTCTCTCTGTCCTATCAAATAAAATAGGAAAAAGAGAAAAAGATGGATGCCAGGAGCAGTGGATTCGTTGTGCAGGCACTGAGCCCCAACGATTAACCAGAAAATAAACAAACAAACAAATAAATAAATGTAAATAAATAAGAACGGCAGGTCCAACCCTGTGGATACTCACTCAGCTGCTGGGGTCTCTCCCCTCCATGCAGGAGGTAGGCTGGTCAGAAAGAGCCCCTCCCTTCTTTCCTTTTTGGTCTGTGAGATAGATGCTTGTTTGATGAGTTGTCAGACTACTGGGAAACCCAGAGGGGGAACAGGAATACACCCTTTTCTGACAATACACTTTTTCTGAATGTAACAAGAAGTGCAGCCTGAGGTCCAGGCACTGGTGCAGTGCATAAAGCCTTAGACTGCCAAGCATGAGGTCCCAAGTTCAATCATTGGCATCACTTGTGCCAGAGTAATACGTGATGCTTTGGCTCTCTCCCTTTCTCCCCCCCCCCCCTCTCTCTCCCTTTATCTCTCCCTCCCTCTCTCTCCCTCTCTCTCATTGATAAATAAACCTTAAAAATAAAAGGAAGTCCAACCCAATGATTGTTCATTCTGGCCTGGTTGGAGTCCGTGTCCCCAACCTGTGCTCAGATGGCCGCCATAACCTACACCACCCATCCTTCCCCCTTCCACCTAAGGCTTAGCAATACCCCTCCCACTCCAAGACTTAATTGAATCTACTGGCAAGTTGTGTTTTCCTTTTTCCATTAGACAAAGCTTTGGAGAACTGGAACTGTGCCTTCTATCTCTCTACATGTCTCACTTCACAGTATCTGGAGCATAGTAGGCCCTCAGGAAATATCTGCCAATTGACTGGATCATAGGACATGTGCCTTGGCTTGTGGTTTCCTTGGAAAAGCTCTGGTGAATACCTTTACAATCCCCGTAAGCCCTGCGACTCGTTAAAACAGATCCACTACAGATTTCACCTGCCAAAGACACTGTTTCCAAACGCATTGAAGGGTCCAAATAGACTCTGAGTTCCCAAGAAATCCCTCGAGTTAACTGGTTTTTAAAGTCAAGTACAGAGGAACCCAACTACCACTTGTTTTGTTTTTTTTTTAATTTCTTTATTGGGGAATTCATGTTTTACATTCGACAGTAAATACAATAGTTTGTACATGCATAACATTCCCAGTTTTCCATATAACAATACAACCCCCACTAAGTCCTCTGTCATCCTTCTTGGACATGTACTCTCCCCACCTACGCACCCACCCCAGAGTCTTTTACTTTGGTGCAATACGCCAACTCCAGTTCAGGTTCTACTTCCAACTACCACTTGTAAAGCCATGGTCAAGGGCCTGGTCTTTGCACTAGGCCCTAAGGATGTCCAAATGAATGGGATATATGGTCTACCTTTCCATCTAGAGGAGGGCAACATGAGTCAGGCAACCATTGTGTGACTGTCCCAGACCAAGTGGCAGACTCTGTGAGACCTGGGGTCACGCCCATTTTTGTTCAGCATTCTACTTCCCTTGTATAGCACAATATAGAAAGCAAGCTCAGAAAATAAATGTTAAATCATAAAAGGCCGTGCAGAACCCCCACACCATGTTATTTTGTTATTTCTTTTTTAAAAAAATATTTATTTATTCCCTTTTGTTGCCCTTTTGTTTTATTGTTGTTGATGTCGTCGTTGTTGGATAGAACAGAGAGAAATGGAGAGAAGAGGGGAGGACAGAGAGGATGAGAGAAAGAGAGACTCCTGCAGACCTGCTTCACCGCCAGTGAAGCAACTCCCCTGCAGGTGGGGAGCTGGGGGCTCGAACCAGGATCCTTATGCTGGTCCTTGCGCTTTGCACCACATGTGCTTAACCCACTGCGCTACCACCTGACTCCCCTATTTTGTTATTTCTATCTCTACCCCAACACAGCAAAGATCAGTACAATGAGGGAGTCGGGCGGTAGCTCAGCGGGTTAAGCTCAAGAGGCGCAAAGCACAAGGGCGTGAGGATCCCGGTTTGAGGCCCCGGCTCCCCACCTGCAGAGGAGTTGCTTCACAGGCAGTGAAGCAGGTCTGCAGGTGTCTATCTTTCTCTCCCCCTCTCTGCTTTCCCCTCCTCTCTCCATTTCTCTCTGTTCTATCTAACAATGATGACATTAATAACAGCAATAATAACTGCAACAACAATAAAAACAACAAGGGCAACAAAAAGGAAATAAAGATATTTTTTAAAAGATCAGTACGATGATTTTTCAAATTAAGCATGAGAAAGCAGACTTTAAAATTTTTCTTACATTTCTGAAGATTCTATTTGTGGGTGTGGGCAGGGGCTAGGGGCAGTGTTCAGATCAGTTTCCATCTGACTCCAAATTCTACTACCATATCCCTCCTGGAAGTCTCCCAGGATGCCCTGATAGGTTGGTTGGTAGAACATGTAGCAGAAATCTCCAAGCCAATTGCAATTAAGTGCAGGCTACAGTTGTCTCCTCAATAGCCAGCTCACATCCTGGCTTAAAAAGCATCACTCAGAATGAGCCCACCTAGCCCCTGGTACAGTTTCCTTTCAAAAGGAACCAGCCTCCTAGGAGAAAGAGATTAAAGGAAGCTAAAGAGACTTGACGACTAAATGCAATATTGATCCCACATTGGATTCTGGATCAGTAAAAGAACAGGCTACAAAGCACAGTAGAGGAACTATTGACAGGATTTGAATATGGACTACATATTAGGTAATACTTCTGCATCAGGATAAATTCCTTGAGAGTGAAAATGGTCCTGTGGTTATGTAGAAGAATGTCCTTATTCTTAGAAAAGACAGGCTGTAGTATTTAAAGGTTCAGTGTCCTAGTGTCTAGTGGTTGGAGAGAAAAAGAGCCAGTCAGACAGAAAACTAGAAAGTGGTCACTCAATATAGAGAGTGGGATGACAGCATATTATTATTATTGTTATTCTTATTATTGGATAAAGACAGAAATAGAGAGGGAATGGGGAAATAGGGAGGGAGGGAGAGAGAGAGAGAAACATCTGCAGTACTGCTTAATCACTTGTGAAGTTTCCCCCTGCAGGTGGGGTCCATGGGCTTGAACTCCGGTCCTTACACATTGTAACATATGCGCTCTACTGGGTGTGCCACCACCCAGTCCAGACATCATAGTGGTTCTGCAAAGGACTTTCATGCCTGAGGTCCCAAAATCCCAGATTCATGTCCAGGTACCACCATAAGCCATAGGTGAGCAGTGCTTTGTAGAGGGGGGCGAGGGTAAGAGAGAGAGAGAGACAGAGACAGACAGACACACAGAGAGAATACATAAGTACTAAATGTGTTATTCTTTCCGTTCTTTCTCAAGACTGTCATTTTTCCAAAGAAAAATTAGGTGGGGAGAAGTTTGCCCAAACAGCCCTGAACATTTTGCCCACATGTACCGGTAAGGTCTGGGGTGAAGGCAGGGAGGCCACAGATGGAGCCAGCAGTCCATTTCCACAAGAACACTCCAAAGAAGCTTCTATAGAAATCGGCCATTTTTACAGGCATTTTTCAAACATGAGACCAAATTAGCTACCACAAGCCATTAAATACAGAGCCGGGGCATGTGAAAACCCTGGAGTGGTCACCCAAGGCCAAGGTGGGGCCAGGTCGAGGCAGCCCATCTCCACTTCAGAGAGAAGAATCCTGGACGCATATTACCTCAGGTAACACCTAAATGTCAAAAGGCACAGAGGGAGCGGGAGTAAAGCTCGCCTGTGAATACAAATGGGAACAGGCTTTAAAAATAAAGCCGGGGGTTCAGGTTGCAATACTCCAGATGCCAATCAAAAGGCTCATTTATTTTTTAAATATGTGGGTGAGAGTTGAGAATTAGGTCTGAAAGGCCACTATCCGGGGGAAAAAAGGACAGAGATCATGCTGTGGATTTCTGACGTTGTGTTTGTCTTTCTCAGCTGAGGTGTAGTTTTTTCTTTCTTTTTCTTCTTTTCTTTCTTTCTCTCAGAACTGAGGTGCTACTACTGTTGAAAGTTTTGTTTGTTTTTAAGAAAAGGCATACTTTTGTCATCTTTTTTTTCAAAATTAACATTTTGGAGGAAAGGAAACACTGTCCATAAAAAATAAAAAGTCAGACTCAAACAGCATTGGATAGAATCTTCGTAACTAAAGCAAAAAAAAAAAAAAAAAATCTTCAGAATTGAAACAAAAGGCTATATACATTGTAATGTTAAAATATTGTAACCCACTATTCATCACAAATTTAAGAAAAAAGGGGGAAATACTACGTTCACATTCTTTCTACCATGCAAAAAACCAAAAAACAAACAAACAAACAAACAAATAAATAAATAAATAAGGCAAAAGGCTTCAACATAGGGCCTAGCTGGGTGTTTACAAATTTGCTAAGGGCCAGAGAGAGAGCTTGCACCTAGTAGGGTATAGAACTACGCTCCACAGCGGGAGGGGTGGGGAATGTCACAGCATTAGGGGGGTGCCTAGGAAAAATTCCCAGAGGAAGGACATTAGCAAGTAGCCCCAAGCCCTGCACCCTACAGGCAGCTTGGAAGAGCAGCCTGACCCCAAGATGTCTGCACCCTGCAGGCATAGTTCCCCTTCTACCTGAATGCAAAGGCCATAAAATGCACATTCATGCAGATATGAGCTCCTAGAGACAATGGCTGGAGTTAGTCCCCTCAGGGTCCCGCTTCATCATCCCTTGAACCCACAGTAAAGGTCTGAAAAGGGAGACAGGAAACACAGAGGCCTGGGACCTGGCAGTGGTGCATCTGGTGAAGTACGCATAGTACTGAGTATGAGGACCTGCTGAACGATCCAGGTTCAAGTCCCTGGCTCCCCACCTGCTGGGGCAAGCTTCCAGAGTGACAAAGTAGGACAAAGTAGGTCTTTCTCTCCCTCTCTCTATCTTCCCCTCCCCTCTCAAATTCTCTCTGTCCTATCCAATAAAATGGGGAAAAAATGGCCACCAGGAACAGTGGATTCATAAGCCTGGAGGCAAAAAGAAAAGAAAGAAAAGTAAACCCAGAGGTCACTCTCCTGTATGTTCTCTCTCTCTCTTCCTCTCCAGTGTGTATCTTCCTCTCTCTTTTCTAAAGCTGCATTGCGTCAATAAATGCTCGTCTCCCTGAAATTAACTGAATTTCTTGTGATTCTTTCATGTGCATATCAGTCTAGAACCCTACCAGCAGAGTTTAAAGGGGGCCGCTGTCCCCTTTGCCCTGTTCCCTCAAGGATCACTCCCCCCCTCCACCACCAACAGCACCAGGAGAAGCTTCAGGCTTGCTTTGTCTCTCCCTCTTTCTGCATCTCTCTGTCTGAATGAAAAAGTATTCCAGAAGCAGTGAAATTGTACAACAGTGAGGCTTCACAAAGTTAAAAAAAAAAGGAAATAAGAGAAAGTTTCTTTAACACAGTGTATTATACACACACACACACACACACACACACACACACACACACAATTTGCTGAGAAGGAAATCTTAGGTTGAGTTCTTTTGCTACCAAAGGGAAAGAAAAAGAGGGTGGGAGGAAACTCTGAGAGGTGATAGAAATGTTTATGGCATTGAGGGTGGTGATGGTTTTACTTAGCTCCAAATATGTCAAGTTGTCTACGTTAAGAATCTGCAGTTTTTTGTATGTCAAGCATACCTTAATAAAGCAGTTTTTAGAGAAAAAGATGGGGAAGGAGAGAGGCAGGCTGATAGATTTTCGGTCTACAAAATTTCCCTAAATGGAAAAATACTTGAAGACATGGAGGAACTTAGATGTCAACTCTTTAAGAGCAAGGCCAAAATCAGGAAGGCTTTTTGAAGACAGTTTCCCTGCTAATAAAAATTGAGATGCATTGTACTGGCAGCTTCAAATTCCTGTTGTTAATGCCACTTGGTAATGTCTTCAGTAGCTAGTAGTAAAATTTAGTAGTAAAATTGCTTCCTAAGATGTGGGCACTTGTGGGGTAGTCTCTGACAGGGACAATTCACAAGTCCAGTGGCTTTCTTCTCAAGTGGAAAGGTCCAACTTGAGTCTAAGGAAAACTGTTGTTGTCACCAAGGCCACCCCTGCTAGCTCCAAGTAGCTGCTCTGAACTGCAGATAGGAACAAAAATCCTACTGAGGGATGAGAGAAACCGGACTCTTTCTTTGCTAGGTGAGTGCCATTTTGTTTCTTCTGAGAAAAAACTCAGACCAAGGATGAGAACAGAGCTGCAGAGAACCCAAAGGAGAACCTGCTAACAGAAGATGTGTCCAGTCAGGAATGTTCAACTAAATGCCATGGTTGATGCCTTTGGGGTTTGGTTTGGTTTGGTTTGGTTTGGTTTGGTTTGGTTTGGTTTGGTTTGGTTTGGTTTGGTTTGGTTTGGTTTGGTTTGGGAGAGGCAGAACATTGCAGGAATCATTAAGTCTTCCACATTGCTTCCCCAAAGTTCTCACAGGGAATTCTCTGGAATGAAAGGACAAGGGTAGGGACCCTGTATGATGTTGAGGCTTTGGAATTTATTTGGGTTGCTTTTTTGAAATGTTAGATTTCCTCTTTTTGTTAATGTGCCATATGGATTCCAAAAAAATGTGTAATCTGCTGTTGAGTGTCAAAATCTATTCATATCCACTAATTAACATTTATTAATTGTGTGTGGTTTGAATCGTCAACAGCTTCGTCTTCCTTAATCATCAGGTTTTAGCGAGAGAAATCTTCAAATCTTCAGCTGCACTTCCTGGTTTATCTGTTTTTCTTTTCCAGTTCTGCCCACTGCTACTTCAGATACTTGGAGTTCTGCAGATAATCGCATAGAGTGTAAATTCCATCACAGTTACATACTGTTTGGGTCTCTGCTATGGCTTTCAGTCCCAACATGATGCATAGAGTATCACAGACATCTAGTTCATTTTGCCACATGAGTAATTAATATGTGTTTACCTTGTGACTGTAATGTTTCTTTCCAGTTCATACCATGGCCTGCCTCAGTGCCTGTTGCTCTAAATTCTGTTTTGTCTTCTAGTGAAATCATTACCTTCACTTTAAATTTATTTGCATTTGATTAATTGAATTTAATCAACATATTTCATCTGTTGGCTTTAAGAACTCAAAGCAGACAACATGCAGGCTGACATCTGATCTGTGAGTCTGGTCCGCTTAGATTTATCGTCTCTGCCCAGTTCACATGACCATCTTCTTTTCCACTTTCTATTGTCCGTGATTTCTTTTTGTATCTGTGTCCATTCATTCTTGGATTTCCTTGAAAATTTCAAATGCCTGTCTGCTAGTCTGCAAGCTCCAGACTTCTTCCGGTGACATCACAGAAATCACTGGCACTCATTTCTTCCATCTGTTTGTTAAACTTAGAAACACCTGTGTTGTCCAAAGATGACCCCAGCAATGTCCACCATCCCACAGACTAGTCCTCAAAAGGAACTTAACACCCTTGACAACAAGAAGTGTGGGGGGGGGGAGCTGTCCATGTCCTCCCCTTGGGTCTGGGAGGACTTAAAATTCAAGTGTTATTCGAATAGAGTAGCAGTGACATTCTGGGACTTCCAAGGCCACATCAAAAAAAAGTGATCCAGATTGGCAAAATAATTCACTTGGATAGTGGCCTGGCACCTCATTACACTGGAAGAAGATTCAGGGTTATGGTCTCTCTCTCTCTGAAAAAAAAAAAAAATACCCAAGGGCCAGACAGTGGTGCACCTGGTTAAGTCCACAAGTTACAGAGCACAAGGACGCAGGTTCAAGCCCCTGGTCCCCACCTGCAGGGTGAAAGCTTCACAAGTGGTGAAGCAGGGTTGCAGGTGTTTCTCTGTCTCTCTCACTTTCTATCTCCCCGCTCCCTTCTCAATTTCTCTCTATCTCTATCCAATAGTAAATAAAATAAATTTTTAAAAATTAAGAAATAGGGAGTCGGGCAGTAGCACAGCGGCTTAAGTGCATGTGGTGCAAAGCGCAAGGACAGGCGTGAGGATCCCAATTCAAGTCCCTGGCTCCCCACCTGCAGGGGAGTCCCTTCACAGGTGGTAAAGCAGGTCTGCAGGTGTCTATGTTTCTCTCCCCCTCTCTATCTTCCCCTCCTCTCTCCATTTCTCTCTGTCCTATCCAACAATGACAAAATCAACAACAATCATAACTACAACAACAATAAAAACAAGGAAAGCAAAAAGGAAATAAATAAATTTAAAAAATTAAGAAATAACCTAGAATAACCTAGATAAAATAGAAACAAATAAATGAAGAAGATGACCTTCACCACCTTCCCTGTTAGCCTATTTGTTCTGAAACCTCAGTCACTATTCAAACAGTCCAACTCCCTCCAATGTCACCATGCTAGAAGCTGAAATCTCCCTGTAGAGAGGTATTTTGGGAAGGCTCTGAGATCATGGAGAGAGAGACAGAGAGAGAGAGAGAGAGAGAGAGAGAGAGAGAGAGAGAGAGAAGCAGTCACATGGATCCCCTAGCTGCTCTGGTCACCATCTGACTGCAATCATATGAGAGACTCCAAATCAGAAGCACTCAGCCAAGCCCTTCAGTACTGCCTGACTCACAGAAATCGTAAGAGATGATGAGATGATTGGGGTCCTTTGCGGTCAGTACATTTTGGAGTGATTGTTCTGGGAGAGCAACAACTGAAATGGATATGGCTTCCCAGGGCCAAGAGAAATGCTACGGCTCTCCCTAATTTCACCCTAATCCCCACCACTGTGTGGGGATCATTCCAGGTCTGCTCTGGGGTGACATGAATGTGTCTGGGAGCTTGGGGTGTCTTAACTTTTCATAGAGCAGTCTAGTCACTAAGTTCTGAAGTTCTTCTCACTTTCCCTTTATCTCATAACTGGAGTAGTCTTTTATTTACTTATGTATTCATCCATTTTAAAAGCATGAGTTTAAAAAAAACTTATTTTGTTGGTCTGGCAGGTAGCACAGTGGATAAAGCAAAGCGTTGGATTCTCAACCATGAGGTCCCGAGTTCGATCCTTGGCAGCACATGTACCAGAGTGATGTCTGGTTCTTTCTCTCCTCCTATCTTTCTCATGAATAAATAAATAAATAAATAATTTAAAAATTATTTTGATATGACTACTGCTCAGCTTTGGTGTATGGTGGTGCTGGGGATTGAACCTGGGACCTAGAAGCCTCAGGTATGAAAGTCTTTTGGCAGAGCCATTATGCTGACTCCCCAGCCCAGAATTCTAGATTTCTAGATAAAAACTGTTTTCACTTACATTTCTTCTTAGCAGCACACCTTGCACTTGAGCACTTTTACCACACTCCCCACCTGCAAGGGGGGAAGCTTCCCAAGTGGTGGAACAGGGCTGCAGGTGTTTCTCTGTCTCTCTTTATCCCCCCTCCCCTCTCAATTTCTCTCTGTCTCTATCAAATAAACAAAATATTTAAAGAGCGTGAGTGAGAGAGAGGGAGAGAGAAAGAGAGAGACCAGAGTTTCCCCCAGAGCCATGGCATCTCCCATGTGGTGCTAGGGTTCAAACCTCGGAGCCCTGCATGGCAAGGCACTCAGCCTATCCAGTGAGCTATTTCTCTGGCCCTTCACTCAGCATTTTAAAGCAATTATCCCACTGTCTTTTGGCTAGTGAGAAACCTTTTGTAGGTCTTATTGTTCTTCCTTAGTCGGTAATCTGTCGATACTGTCTGCTTGCTTTTCAGATGTTCTCTTTCTCCTTGGAATTTCATCCTGACATAGACAGGCTCGTCATTTATTCTGCTGAGGATCTATTGTGCATTCAGAATCTATCTTTCATCAATTGTGGAAAAATCCTAGATGTTATGTCATGAATATTTGCTTCTGCCATATTCTCTCTGTCCTTTCCTTCTGGACCATCTATGCAAGGCTTCCTTTTTTCATTGTGTTTTCCATCTCTTTTTACCTCCCTTTCTTAATTTGATTTCTCTAGGCTGCATCCTAAGCAACTCCTTCATTACCTTCTGAATCGATAATTCCTCTTTAACTCATACACTGAGATTTTTGTTTCAATGAGAATATTTTATTGCTAGAAGTTCTAATTAATCTTTTGTTGTTGTTGTTTTTCTTAATAGCCATGTTCTCTTTCAGGATGCCCAAGTACTTTCTTAGACGGGCATTCTCTGTTTCTAATAATTTTAGAGATGCTAAGTTTAGATTGCCTCTGTAGTTGGGGTTCCCAGGGTGGGCAGACAGACACAATAAGCTAGCTAGAGGAGAATAAGAGAGGTTCTGGGAGGTGTGGCTATGGAGACAAAGTGGATGGAAGTGGTGTTGAAGTAAGGAGCTGAAAGACAATGTCCAGATGGATTTGCCCATAGGTGGAATATAGAAAACTGAAACACTGGAGTCAGGTGGGCTAAGCGCATGTGGCACAAAGCGCAAGGACCGGCTTAAGGATCCTGGTTTGAGCCCCGGCTCCCCACCTGCAGTGGAGTTGCTTCACAAGTGGTGAAGCAGGTCTGCAGGTGTCTATCTTTCTCTCCCACTCTCTGTCTTCCCCTCCTCTCTCCATTTCTCTCTGTCCTATCCAACAACGACGACATCAATTACAACAACAATAATAACTACAATAAAAACAAGGGCAACAAAAGGGAAAATAAGTAAATAAGAAAAAAACATTTAAAAAAATAAAGAAAACTGAAACACATGAAATAGAAAGAAAAAAAAGTAGCCAAACTGTGTCCAAGACTGTTTGGGGATTATAATATGTTTTGGGGGTTGGTCGAGTAGGGAGTTGTTTCACAGGACTTCAGTGGTGTCTGTAGTGTGGAATTATCCCTTTGTAATAATCCTGTAAACTATTACTAAGCATAAAAATATAATAAAAGAACTTAAAGGGAAAAGAGAGAGAGAGGTATATGCCGAGCTTTATTACAGAAACTAGTCTGCACGCTTATGGAATGACATCCCACAAATACATTCTCCACAAACTGGAGAACCAGGAAAGTTGGTGGTACAATTCAAGTCAAGTCCAGAGGCCTGAGAGTACAAAGCTGAAGGTACAAATCCCTATCAGAGTGCAAAAAAGCAAGACCTAGCCCCCCTAACACTTCCTCTCCACTATTCCAACCTTTGGGTCCATGATTGCTCAACAATTTGTTTGGCTTCGTATGTTAACTCTCTTTTCAGTCACCAGGTTCCAGATGCCATCAGGATGTCAGCCAGGCTTCCCTGGACTGAAGACCCCACCAATGTGCCCTGGAGCTCTGCTTCCCCAGAGACCCATCCTACTAGGGAAAGAGAGAGGCAGACTGGGAGTATGGACCGACCAGTCAGCGTCCATGTTCAGCGGGGAAGCAATTACAGAAGCCAGACCTTCAACCTTCTGCAACCCTCAATGACCCTGGGTCCATGCTCCCAGAGGGATAGAGAATGGGACACCCTCAGTGAACGCTGATAAGTGAGCCATGTTAGCAGTGCTGTTTCATCACTCAAGAAGCTTCCCCATCCCTGCAGCTGAGGGTTGAGGGCTGAAGCTCAGGTCCTTGTACACTGTAATGCGTGTTCTCCACCAAGTGTGCCACAGCCTTGCCCAGTCTTTGATTTCTGCCGAGCTCCTCAGTGACATCACTATCACTATCACTTCTTTAACAATTTCTTAGCTTAAGACGTCCGGCATCACATAAGTAATGTGCGTTTAATCACTAACCCTCATGGTCAAAATTTGCCAGGAGCTCTTTCTATCCCCTTCAAGACAACCATAATCTATCCCTACACTGAAGGCTCTAGTTTTGTGAGTGTCTCTCACACCCAACTCTGGCCTTGCAGGGACCCCAGGCATCAGCCACTCCATCTCCCAAGCGGGTATCAAATTATCTAAGGTCTTAGAGACCTGAGACAATGTTTCTCTCTCCCTCTCCCTCTCCCTCTCCCTCTCCCTCTCCCTCTCCCTCTCCCTCTCCCTCTCCCTCTCCCTCTCTTTCCACTCCCTCTCCCTCTACCTCTCTCCCTCTCCCTCTCCCTCTCCCTCTCCCTCTTCCTCTCCCTCTCCTTCCACTCCCTCTCCCTCTCCCTCTCCCTCTCCCTCTCCTTCCACTCCCTCTCCCTCTCCCTCTCCCTCTCCCTCTCCCTCTCCCTCTCCCTCTCCCTCTCCCTCTCCCTCTCCCTCTCCTTCCACTCCTACCTAAAGGTTCAAGCTTGAGTCTACTTTGCAAGACCCATCTTATTCACCACCCCTGTCAATTTCCCAAGAGCACATCTATTCATTCAAACAAATATTTGTTTCCTTTCAGATAACTGTAGGAAATGGGTTTTCAGGATATCTCGATTATAGCGTTGCCAGAATGAGATGCTGAATGTATTTATGTAAGCAAATATGAAATCTACCATTTGCTGAGATTCCTGCCTGTGATACTAATATTCTCCCCTTCGGGATCTCTGACAGATGAATACACTGGTCTACATTTGGGGCACATATTTGTAAATGCTGTAATTATAAGGGCCAGCCGCCACCCTAAGTCTCTCAGTGTTTACAGGGTTGATACTCTGGACATCATAATGATGACATTGTTTTCATACCACTATGGTTGATCTTTCCCTGAAAATAGTCGTGCTTTCATGCCAAGACTTGATTCCACCACTTTCCAGCTGGGTACCCTTGGGAAACAGTGCTAAGCCTCAGTTTCCATTGTCTGGAAAAGGGGGGTGAGGAAAACTATTGAGTAGGGCCAAGGTTAAAATCAAAGATGATGGGGAGTCGGGAGGTAGCACAGCGGGTTAAGCGCAAGTGGCACAAAGTGCAAGGACCGGCATAAGGATCCTGGTTCAAGCTCCTGGCTCCCCACCTGCAGGGCAGTTGCTTCACAGCTGGTGAAGCAGGTCTGCAGGTGTCTATCTTCCTTCCCCCCTCTCTGTCTTCCCCTCCTGTCTCCATTTCTTTCTGTCCAACGACGAAGACATCAACAACAATAATAACTACAACAAAAAGGAAATTAATTAATTAATTAATTTAAAAAATCCAAGATGATGTCTACACTGCATCCAGTTTGAAGCAGGCTCTCAAATTATTATTTAAATCTTCTTTGAATTATTTAACTATATAAGATGCCCCTCTGACATTATGCTTCCTTCAATTCAGAATTCCTAGGTCTTGGAGGCTGAGGAGTGGCACATCCGGTAGAGCACACAAGCACAAGGATCCTGGTTCAAGCCCCTGGTCCTCTCCTGCAGTGGGGAAGCTTAACAAATGGTGAAGCAAGGTGGCAGGGGTTTCTCTTTCTCTCTCCCTCCCTATCTCTCCCTTCCTTCTCAATTTCTTTCTGTCTCTATCCAAAATAAAATAAATAAATAAATAAATAAATAAATAAATAAATAAATAAGGAAAGGAGTGAACAGTGGCATACCTGATTAAGCACATATGTGCAAGGACCAGCAAAAGGACCTGGGTTCAAACCTCCACTCCCCACCTGCAGGGAGGATACCTTACAAGGGGTGTAGCAAGTCTGCAGGTGTCTTTCTCTCTTCCCCTCTCAATTTCTCTCTGTCCTATTGAATAAAATGGGGGAGGAGGAAAAAATGGCTGCCAGGAACTGGTGGATTCAAAGTGCCAGCACTGAACCTCAGTGATAATCCTGGGGGCAAAAATAAACAAACTAATGAATTAATTGATTAAATGTAATTTAAAAAAGAGTTCCTTTATCTCATTAGTTAGCATTTTGTTTTATTTTATTGACCAGAAATAAACACTGAAATGTTTACTAATGACATGAATACATGGGCCAAGCCCAGTGAAGCTGAATGTCTCCTCCTTTGCTTAACAAAAGCCCTCCTCTCATCTGCTTCTGGTAATTCAGGGAGCCATCTCCTCAGCTTAAACCCTGAGTGACCAAATCTCCACACCCCACAAACAGAAACGGGCCTTGCTTCTGCCATAACCTTGACCGTAGATGTGCCTGCAAGGTCTCCACCAGGGTGATGTCAGCGGGAGAGGTGACGTCATTTATAAGTTTCCAATTGGACCTACGCAGATCCAGAGGATGTCAGAGCTGAAAGGAGTCTGAGAAATCCCCAAGATGCAGGGGTCTCAGGGCCCATGAGGCTGAATGAGCTACCCATAGTCACCCAGTCAGTGAGTGATGGAGCCCAGAGCAAAAGCCAGCTTCCCTGATGCCAGGACTGGGGCTTTAACCGGACTCATGTCCCCTGACTGACGACAAAGTGGCGACTAACCTTCTGTGATGATGACTTGGTGATCTGGCAGCCGGCCAAATTGTCATTGTTCATAATTTCCCTTCCACTCTGTTTCGGTGGCCCTTATAAACCTATCAATTGTCGCCTTCCAGGGAGCCATATGACTCAGCGCACAGAGTGGATATTGAATAGCCATGTGTTTCAATGAAATAATGAAGGACTGTCCGGCCACTCGCAGACATTATGCGCCAGGAATTCTAAGGCTGAATTGAACCCTTTCACATACCAGGGCCCTGTGAGAAGTGGCCCTTATTGTTCTGCTGGCTGTTGCTATTTTTATGTGTTTTTAATATTTTCCCCCACACAAAAAACTGAAAACCTGCCTTTCTTTCATTCCTGGGCGGTCAGGAAGTGGGCAACCTTTCCGTGGGTGCTGGGCTCTGTGTGGTGGCCGCCCAGCTGAGTGATGGATGGCATTTGTCACCAAGGACCCTGAGCTGCAGCTGAGCTGAAGGGGGTGGCTCGGTGGAGATCCATCACCTCTGTGAGAAAGTGGGGGTCTTCCTGACAGGAGCTCTGGGGTGTGCAGGACCTAGACAGAAGTGCCTAGCTCCCCGGAGCTCAGCCAGGTGCTGGATGGGTCTTGAGAAGAAATGGAGGCAGACAGGAGAGGCCAGGAAGTTGCTCACCTGGTGGAGCACACACTCCACCAAGTACAGGGACCTAGGTTCAAGCCCACTCATCACCACGACGCAAAATGGAAGCTTCATGAACGGTGGAGCGGTGTTGTGCTGTCTCTCCTCTCTGTGCCTTCCTCATTCTCTGTCTCTCTGCAACTAGAGAAAACATTAAGAATCGGGCAGGAATGATAAAATTGTGCAAGTACAAAGCTCTAGCAGGAAAAAAAAAAAAAGAAGGAAAAATAAATTGAGACAGGCCCAGGGAGAGTGCAGTGGTTATACAAGAGATACTCATGCCCAGCAGCACCATAAGCCGGAGCTGAGCAGTGTTCTTATATAAAATGGGAGAGGGACCAGGCAGTGGTGCACTTGGTTAAGTGTACACATTACAGTGCACAAGGACCCAGGTTCAAGCCCCTGGTCCCCAACTGCAGGGGAAAAGCTTCATGAGTGGTGAGGCAGGGACGCAGGCATCTCTGTCACTCCCTTCTCTCCCCATCCCCTCTCAATTTCTCTCTGTCTCTAGCCAATAATAAATAAATAACATTTTTAAAAACTAAATAATAAAATTAAAAGGAGGAGGAAGAAGAGAAGGAGAAAGAGAAGGGGGAGAAAGAGAGAGAGTTGTGAGTGGTGGCACACCCAGTTGAGTGCACATGTTACAATGTGCAAGGACCCAGATTCAAGCCCCCAGTGTTTACCTGCAGGGGGAAAATTTTGCAAGTAGTGAAGCAGGACTGTCTCTCCTCTCTCTCTCTCTCTCTCTCTCTCTCTCTCTCTCTCTCTCTCCCTCCCTCCCTCCCTCCCTCTCTGTCCCCTTCCCTCTTACTTTCTCTATCCAATAAAGATAACTGGGGGTAGATAGCATAATGGTTATGCAAAGAGATTCTCATGCCTGAGGCTCCAAAGTCCAAGGTTCGGTCCCCTGCACCACCACAAACCAGAACTGAGGAGTGTCCTGGAAAAAAAATGAAAGAAAAGAAAGAAAGAAAAAGAGAAGGAAAGAAAAAGAAAAACAATGGCTACTAAGAGCAGTGATTCCATTGGGGCAGGCGCCTAGCTTCATTGATAATCCTGTTGGCAATTACAAAATAAAGGTTTTTATTTTTTTTTAATGGAAGAAAGGCAGGAAAGAAGGAAGAGAGAAGGAAGGATGAAGGGATCAAGAGAGGAAGAGGGGGAAGAAAAGAAGGATAATAGGGAACACTCTGCATGGCACCAAAATTAGTGTCCCCACCGTCTTCGCACAGTACAGAACTGACACTGATAACAACTGTGCAGCCAGAGGCTACGCTTCTCAGTGACCGGTGCATTCCGGAGTGAACCTGCAGCTAGCTCTGTTATCTAGTCAATGAGAGAGGCAAGGACACTAGTCAGTCAAAGGCGAGTCAGGTGATGCACGTATGCACCTGCTTCCTCCCGGCACTCTCTTTCCCTTCCTTACTGTCAGGCAGTGAGGACGCCCAGGTTCTAGAGCAGTGTTTTCTGTTTGTTGTTTCGTTTCACCAGAGGACTGCTCTGCTCTGATTTCTGGGAGTGCCTGGGATTGAATCTGGAACCTCGGATGCCTCAGGAGTGAAGGTCTTTCTGTATAGCCACTAAACAATCTCCCTAGAGCACTGCTTCTCAATGTGGCCCAGAACCAGCAGCATCAGATTGGTGTGGGAACTCACCTAAATGCATGATCTCAGGCCTCTCTACCCAGACTCATTAATCAGATACTCTGGAGGTAGGGCCCAGTAATCTTAGCCCTCCAGGAGATTCTGAGGCTCCGTGACATTTAAGAACCACCAGTCCAAGGGGCCATGTAGTGGCAAACCTGGTTGAGTGCACATGCTACCATGTATGAGGACCCAGGTTCAAGCCCCCTATCCCCATCTGCAGGGGGAAAGCTTCAAGAGTGATGCAGCAGGGCTGCAGGTGTCTTTCTATTTCCCCATTCTTTCTGTCCCTATCCAATAAATAAATAAATAAATAAATAGCCACTGTTCTAAGAAAAATAGTGGAGTGGCAAGAGAGGAGAACCCTTGTATCCTGTGTCACCACATGGAGAAAAACTACCCAGAGAGGAGACATGTTTTTACCCCATTATTCTACAAACTAGAAATGAACACAGCAGTTCATATAGGGGACAGCAGTGAATGTTCCACAAATAAAGTGCTATATGTGTGTGATTGGTGGGGAGGGGGTTGTGGAGGGTACCCAGTTCCATCCCAGACACAATTACAGGGGGTCAGGGAAGGCTAGGTGCTACAATACTGGGAGGGAAATACAGATGTGCTGACACAGCTGCAGTTAGTGCTGGCAACAATGGGAGTGGCAGGTCACAGTCAAGGGCATCAAGTCACAATGGATCTAGCTGCTCAAACCAGCAGACCTCCAGAATCAGTGGGGGCTAGGGAGTCAGGGTATAGCAAGATAGCTCACCTAGATAATGCAACTGCTTTGCCATGTGCAACCCAGGTTCGAGTCTGACCCCCATCACATTGGAGCATGCTGGAGTGCTGTGTTGTCATTCTTCCTTCCTTTCTTTCTTTCTTTCTTTCTTTCTTTCTTTCTTTCTTTCTTTCTTTTTTTCCCTTTATTTCTGTCTCTATCTCTTTCTATCTGGGAAAAAAAATAACCCTGGATTGATGATACCTTGGTGATGAAAACAAAATCAGCAGGAGTGAGATGTGGGTAAAGTGAAAAGACCATGTCATGTAACTCAGGCATCTCCTGGCAGCTTCACATGAAAGGGTTTTGTTTGTTTGTTTGTTTGTGTGTGTGTTTTCCAGAAACAAGGGCAGTACAATGATCAAACTGAATATGTCATTCTAGATCTACTTTTCCTTTTCTTTTTTCTTTTTTTTTCTTTCTTTTTCACCCAAGATCTGCTTAGCTCTGGCTTATGGTGGTGCAGGGAATGTGAACCTGGGACTTTGGAGCCTCAGGCATGAGGGTCTCTTTGCATAACCACTATGCTATCTACCCCTTTCCACTTTTTTTTTTTAAGTAGACTAAGGCTTTTTTGTTTTGTTTTGTTTTAAACATAGATATAAAGAAGGCAGAGATGCTGTGAGAGTAAAAGAGATCACAGCACAGAAGCTTCCTTCAATGCAGTGGGGACAGGACTCAAACCTGGGTCTCACTACACAGCAAAGCAGCACACTATTCAATGAGCTACTTTTCAGCCCTCTAACCATTGTTTACTGGCAGCTGAGATACAGCCCAGGAATTTTCCAGTGCCAATAGATCTACCAATGCATAATTGTGAACCAGCTAGTATCATGGTATTGACCTTGCTTGATTAGCTTCAGGAAAATTGGATAAGGATATAGAGTCTGGTAGGAAGAATTTTAAACTGACACCTATCCCCCCAGGCCCCACCCCAGTGATTCTTGCTCTTGTGTAACCCTGTCACCTTGGAGTGTGGGCAAGACCTGTGACCATGATGTTAAGATTAGGCTATATTTCATGGTAACAGTGAAATTTATCCTGGGTGAGTGCAACATACACAAGTAAGGCCTTCAGATGCAGTGTTTTCTCTGGCCCGTTGCAGAAGGGAGATTGCATGGCGACATGCTCCAGATGGCCTAGAACAAAGCAAACATTCATGTCATGCCTCTAGGGCCACTTAGCATGAACTGGAGGCCACTGGATGTTGAGAGCAATCCCCAGGCAACAACTAGCAAGAGAATGACATCCCAGTGCCTAAACCCCCAAAGAACTGAATTCTGTCAACTTCCGGAAAGCCTGGAAAAGGACTCCAGGTCTTTGAGGAGAACCACAGCCATAGCCAACACCTGGAAGCCAGCCCAGTGAGACCCTGAGCAGAAAATTCATTCACACCACCCCCAGGACTTCAGTCCTATGGAACAATATGATGAGAGATAATAAATGTCAGCTGTTTTCAACCTAAGTTTCAGGTGATTCCTTAGGTTGCAATAGAAAATGAATCCACAGGGGGAGCGTGATGCATACCACTGGTCCATCCACCTGGAGGTACAGTCCATGCTTATCACCAAGCTGTTTGATGAAACTTCCATGTTTTAGTTATGTTCTGGGTTCCACAGTTAACACCTGCAGTCCTCCTCAGCCCAATGACCTGGGACTTCCGGTGTGGCTCACCATGACACCTACAGAACCGGAAGTGCCAAAAGACTCTGTTCTCCCAGAGAGGCACTTATTCTAAGGCTCACCATCTGCAAACATAAGACCTAGCTCCCTTGCCCGGAGCTGCGCACACTCCAGAGTCCCAGGCAGGATCAGACTGACTGAGCTAAGACTTGGGCTGATAGCCCACCCAGCCTGGCTTCCTCCCCTCCCTGGCCTGCTTCACCCAGCCCTGGCGGGTCTCCCCCAGGAGCCTAGCCTTAATAAATCACTCGCGTACCCAAATCCTCATTTCAGCTTCTTCTCATGGGTAACCCTACCTCAAACGATCCGATCCATTATCCCTTCAGCTGCCTTCCCTGCCTCCCTCCGCCAAGGGAAAGAGGGAGCGAGATGATGCGTGTGAGGGCACTTTATAACTGCCAAGTGGCCCTGTGTGAGTCCCCTTCTGGGCTGCTGCTTTCAGCCCTCCCCCCTCCAGGGTTGGTGTGTCAGGGTGAGATCATGCTTCCAGGCTGAGAAGAAATGGAAAAGCCCCTGATGGGCAGAGGAGGCGCTAAGGGCAGACTTTAGAAGGTCTCCCATTACCCACTGTGCTTAGAGAAGAAACAAAAAGTCAGGGTGGGGAAGGAAGAGGAGGCTGGAGAGAAAGGTCATCCTGGAGGAAAGGGAGGAAAACGAGGTAGAGGCAGCAGGAAAGGAATCCACAGTGGCATGGATGTCACACACCCTTGCCAGAACAAGTTGAATCCTTGATGTGCCTTTCGCATCACGCTGGCCTAGCCTGGAACCTCAGTAAGGCTGCTGTGCATGCGGCACCCAGAAGTGTGGTTTATAGGAAACCGCCTTTCTGTTCTTGTGGAAGAGGAGAGGACAGCCCAGATATGGCGCCAGGTTCCGGCTGCAGTTGCCAACTGCTGCCTGGAAGGTTCTGCCTGAACTCGCCACCTTCCTTGCCACACCTCATCCATCTATGGTCATCCAGTCTGTTTGCTTTTTTTACTATTGATTTTTTTTTTTTTTAATGAGAGAGTGCTGAGGATTATTTCTGAGGTACTGGGGCCTGAATTCTGCAAGTCTGGTGCTCTAAGCTTCTAAGATGTTAAGCTGTTTTCTAGGCCCCAATTCCACCCCTCAGGCCCCCACCCCAGTTTTGCAGTGTTCCTCCTGCTCGGTGACAAGCTATGTTTTTCTTCCTTCCATAGCAGCTTCTGAGACAAGGACTTGGGTGACCCCACTTGAGACGGTGGGAGTGAGACCAGGGAGAGAGGAAACATAGCACCGGAGGTGATTAGCTGCAGCTTTTGTTGCTGGAGGTTCTCGAAGGAAATAGGGAGAACATGCCTCAGAACTTCCCAGCTGAAGCTCAGGGATGCTACCGCTTCTCTCAGCAGCCCTAACTAACTAAACATTACTCTGACTGACTTAAATTCCGGGGACATCTGGGCTATCCAGTGCCTGGGCTGAGCCCTCCCACAACATGAGAAAAAGGCCAAAGGTGGGAAATCGGGACTCACAGCCCACCTCCCACAACCCCACCCAGTGTCAGAGATGAATATAGAGATGGGTCAGAGCACCCACAGCTTCAGTAGAAACACCTCGAACTCCCTCCATCCTCGCTTCCACCCCATCTCACACACTCTCTCTGCTTGCCTGTCATAACTGCTCCTCGGGCCTGCATCATCTCTCTCCTAGGAGCAGGAAGGAAGGAGTCATTTCCCTGAATTGTGTCTTCCTGCAAATTGCCAGTGAGAGCATATTTCCAGATAAGTCCTGTAAGGACACGACTAATGTACTTAGAAAAAGAGATGTCACAGCTACTACATCACCCCCACCGCCACCACCCCCCAGGCCCCACCTCCCAGATCCAACCTGCGTGGAAGAACAATCATGTGAAGGCACAGCAAGAAGGCGGACATCTCTAAAACAGGAAGAGAGGTCTCAGGAAAAAAATCAACCCTGCTGGCACATTCAGCTGTGCCTTTCACACATGAGGAGGGAAAAAAAGATGTCTGCTGCTTGGTAATAGAGCTCATCTGGAAAGGTGCCTGCTTTGACATGTAGTGACCCGGGTCAGAGGCCCAGGTACACCCCACAGAAATACTCTAGCACAGAAGAAAGCTTTCGGTGCTGTGGTGTCTCTCCCTTATTCTTTATGTCTCCTTTTCTGAAAAAAAAAATCTGCCAGGGGGAGTCGGCGGTAGCGCAGCGGGTTAAGCGCATGTGGTGCAAAGCACAAGGATCCCGGTTTGAGCCCCTGGCTCCCCACCTGCAGGGGAGCCGCTTCACAGGCAGTGAAGCAGGTCTGCAGGTGTCTCTCTTTCTCTCCCCCTCTGTCTTCCTCTCCTCTCTCCATTTCTCTCTGTCCTATCTAACAATGACGACGGCATCAACAATAGTAACTACAACAATAGAAAACAACAAGGGCAACAAAAATGGAAAAATAAATATAAATAAATATTTTTTTAAAAAATCTGCGAGGAACAATGAATCCTTCAACCCAGATACAAAAAATGACACACACACACACATATATGGGGTGTGTGTGTGTGTGTGTGTGTGTGTGTGTGTGTGTGTGTGTAAATAGAAAAAGGGGGGAAAAAAAGAAAAAGGGAAAAGAAGTTTTACTCTTTAAGTTACCCAGGGTAACCCCAGTTGACTAGACACTTCCCTCCTGAGCCTCAACCTCCCTTATCACTCATTCCCATGGAGGTTCCCATGGTCTTTCTGAAAGCAGACTCGGCCCTGCCAGTCTCCCATACAGGCGTTTCTGAGAGCTGCCCAGAGCTTCTGAGGTTGAAGGGAAAGCCTTGGTCTCAAGGCCCCACAGGAGTGCCATGTGCAGGTCCCTGGCCCTGGTGGGCTTGCTCATAGTATACCAGCTACCCCAAGCTCTTCTGAGCTTCCCACATTCCTGAGCTGGTACCATTCCTATGGCCTTCAGCGGCTTCCAGCCCTTGCACACTGTGGCACACACAGGGCTTCTGCTTCTCCTGACTCCATCAGCCGGGGTCCTGTGTGCCGTGACCCCACACTGGCCTCTAACATCGGCCATAACAAGTTGCCTCCTATTGGAATTGTTTGTCGCCTGCTCGACTCCTCAGTCTCCCCGGTGTCAAGACCAGCATTGGACATACAGGTGAGCTTTTTTTGAAAGCAGCTTAAAATGTTCCAGTTTTATACCCAACCCCAGCTCTCCCTGCCCTGACCCATTCAGATTCTGGGGTGTAATGGGTGAGAGCACCTCTACTGATTCCAAACTGCAAGTGCCAAATTCCAAACTAAAATAAATGGATCTTGGGTTTGTTTTATGTATTATTTATTTATTCCGTTTTGTTGCCCTTGTTGTTTAATTGTTGTAGTTGTTGTTGTTGTTATTGATGTCATCATTGTTGGATAGGACAGAGAGAAATTTGGAGAGTAGGGGAAGACCAAGAGGGGGAGAGAAAGATAGTCACCTGCAGACCTGCTTTACCACTTGCCAAGTGACCCCCATGAAGGTGGGGAGCTAGGGGCTTGAACTGGGATCCTTATGCCGGTCCTTGCCCTTTGTGCCAAGTGCGCTTAACCCGCTGTGCTATGGCCCGACTCCCTGGATCTTGTGTTTGAAAGTCCATTTGGAGCCCTTTGAAATGGGGGGAGGGGAGAGAAATCGATGCCATAATATCATTCGCACGTACCCACAACAAGCAATGCACACAGAACTTTCAGAACAGACAACAAAACTGGGGAATGTCTACAACACACATGAGCATAACATAGCACAAACACACAACACAAAGAGCACATGTGGCCTACACACACAGGGCACATGCAAGTCACACTACACACACAGACACAAACACACGCGCGCGCGCACGCGTACACACACAGACACAAATACACACAGGGCACCTCATTTCTTCACAGACACAAATACACACAGGGCACCTCATTTCTTCAGTCCCTTCCCTACCTGGGAAGGAAGTGATGCTTGGGGTAAGGATGACACCAGCCACGATCTAGCGGCCACGAGTGCGTGCCTGGAAGAAGCTTATTCCAGCTCATTTCCGCCAGGCACTGTAACCGACTTTTCTCATTTCTTCCCCGGGCCTCCGTGTTAATTAGCCCCGGGATTTCAATCTGATGCATTAGGCAAAAACAATTCTAAATGCTTTTCGGAGAAACAAATTCCAAATTAGCTGTAGCTGAACGTGCATCTATTTGAAAGGCAGGCAACGTGAAAGCTGACACTAGCAAACAGAAGATAATCTCCCACACCACCCCACCCCCTGAAACAGGGAAGGCCAAATTCAAGTTCAGCAGGGCTTGACTACCCAGCTTCCAGTGTGATGGTGGCAGAGGTTAGGGGGTCAAGGGTCAAGGGTCGAGGGCCATAAGAAGACAGAAAGGAAAGAATGAGCTTTACCTTCAGGTAGGAGTGGGGCGACCACAATGCTCTAGATCCTTCCTCCTTTCCCTTCCAGAACCCTTCTTTCCTTTGTTTGTGCTGTTGTCATAGTCACTAGTGCAGGCTCATTTTTCAGACAGAAAGAGGGAGGACAAGTAATGGTTCACCCAGCAGAGCTCAGACATTGTCGTTTGCCAGGAATCCTTCCAGAGCTCAAGGAAATTTCTCATGTAGGCAACTTTAACCCATAAACCTATGGGGAAGTGAAACTCTGGGACACACAGTTCACACACACACCATCGACTTGCCCATCTGGTCACCCCCTCACATACATACACATACACCCCAGAAGCTCATATTTTCACCAGACACTCAATAAGTTGTATAAGCTAGGTACTGCTAAAAGAAAAAAAAAACAAACCTCAAAAATCATAGCAACATCCTACAAGGAGCATTTCTTTCTTTCTTTCTTCCTTCCTTTCTTTCTTTCTTTCTTTCTTTCTTTCTTTCTTTCTTTCTTTCAATGAATTATCTTTATTAGATAGAGACAGCCAAAATCGAGGGGGAGAGGGGAGACAAAAGGAGAGAGACAGAGAGACACCTGCAGCACTGCTTCACCACTTGCAAAGCTTTCCCCCTGAAGGTGGGGACTGGGGGCTCAAACCTGGGTCCTTGCACACTGTAACAAGTGTGCTCAACTGGTGTGCCACCACCTGCCCTACCCCACCCCCAGAGTATTGATTTCTGACTCAGAAGTTTACAGGTCAACTGGGGGGGACCTGGCTCCTCAACTTTCTTGTCCTCCTCCTGGGACTGGAACATGCCCAGGCACACTTTCTCATGGGGGTGACAAAGACACAAAAAAGACATGGGTTTTGTGTCACGAGGAGGGGGAGACTTTCAGGGTTGACAAGGTTGAGACCAGAACACTGTCCCTTTCACTCCACCCTTTCTTCCAATCACCAAGCCAAGACCAAAGTCAAGGACAGGAATGTACATTCCACCCACAATGAAGGCATGGCAAGGATGATGAGGAGTCAAGACTAAAGATCCACTCCCCCACAAGAGGATAACTCCTTCCAGATGGACATCTCTGCCACCATTTCCTGACACCAGCCCAAGAAGAGGTCGTCTCTTTCCTAACATCTCTCTTCAGCTTTGAATGATTTCCATGTTACTTTAACCCTATCATTCAACCTTCTTCTCTTCCAAATCATGTCAGGTCCTCGGGGGGGGGGGGCATAAGGTGGTGGTGGGGAGGGGAGGAGTACTCTTCTTATAGCTGAATTAAAACACCCCATGATGGTTACATGCAATTCTGCCACAGACACAAGCGAGTGAAGGGAGAGGCTATTAGTTTCAAAGTGAAATTAGAGAAAATAAAGAGCCAGTGCCATCAGTCTCTAACAACCCTTGAAATTATCTGCAAGTGCCATCCATAATCACTGCGAAATCTCCACGTGCCTCCCCAGACCCAGCTAATGAATAGCCCTTTCCCTGTCAGCCCTGGACTGAGCTATCAGAAACTTTCTCAACCTGGCACTACTGCTCAAGGTATTTGCATTTGATGATGAAGGTGTTTTTCTACCAGCGTCTAGTAGAAGAGTGAATGGATAAGCCAGTCCACAGAACACACTTACCACAGTGCCTGGCACCCAGCAGTCACTCAGAAGCAGTTAAGCAAATCTGGTGAGACAGCTCACCTGGATAGTGCAACCACGGTGTCCTGCACTAGACCCAGGTTCGAACCTGGCCCCCACTGCACTGGAGGAAGCTTGAACTGGACAGTGAATGGTGAGATAAAGAGACAGGCACGTGTAGCACTGCTTCACCAGCCATGAAGCTTTCCCCCTGCAGGTGAGGACTGGGGACTTGAACCTAGGTCCTTGTGCACTGTGACATGTGCACGTAACCAGGTGCACTGCTACCTGGCTCCTTTCTGCCATGTTTTTTTTTCTTTTTAATTTCTTTATTGGGGAATTCATGTTTTACATTCGACAGTAACTACAATAGTTTGTACATGCATAACATTTCCCAGTTTTCCATATAAAAATACAACCCCCACTAGGTCCTCTGTCATCCTTTTTGGACCTGTATTCTCCCCCTGCCCCCCACCCACCCCAAAGTCTTTTACTTTGGTGCAATACGTCAACTCCAGTTGAGGTTCTACTTGTGTTTTCTCTTCCGCCATGTTTTGTGACCACCACTCAACCATCTCTGACATATTGATAGCTGAAGGGGTTTCATGTGTACACTTCTTAGTGGCATTACCATAGGAACAACAGCCTGGGGTCCAACCCATAGAGTTACAAAACAACTTTGGGACATGACTTGTTCATAAAGCCGAACTTCCTGAATTCTCACCTCCACCCTAAGACACCTAACACAGCTACTGCTAACATGGCTCACTTATCAGTGCTCACTGAGGGTGTCCTATATTAGAGTCAGTCCTAGTGATCTACATGGGCTGTGCCCTGTGACTCCCCCCCCCCACCAAATAAGCCTATAGACAATGAGGCCATTTTCATTTCACAGATGGAACACTAACAACACTTTGCCAAGGCTAGTGCCAAGCCAAAGGTCACACAGCAGGGACCGGGATGCAGATTGGGAAACCAGCTCCACTGGCTCACCAAGCCCATACTGATGTTTGGAGACTGCGGTCAAGTGAGGAAACTGTCACAGATATAACCAGCAGTCTCTGCCATGGGTGACACCTGCTCTCTAAGTTATTGTTGTTCTTGTCCCTTTAATCTTTGTTGTTGTTGTCACTGGAGCTTCACCACACTGGGGTAACTTTTTTTTACAGAGACAGAGAGAGAGAGAGAGGAAAAGATACCAGAGTACCAAAGCTTCCTTCAGTGTGGTGGGAGCCAGGCTCAAACGTGGGTCAAACGCATAGCCAAATTGTCCAGGTGAGATATCTAATGCCAGCAGGCCTGGGGTAACAAAGGGACTGCCCTTCCTGCATGACTGTGGGTCACATAATCACTTCTTCTCGAGGTCCCAGACAGCTGGTGTCTTTTAGTCCTCTCCAACTGGTTGCCGGGCCCCCAAACGGCTTCGTTTACTCCAGCCCCATCTCTCAGAGACAGGAGCAGAGAGAGCCTGGCCACACTTGGCTTTTTGTCCCTGGGTGCAGAGCATCCATGGCGGGGGGTGGGTGGGGGGGGGGCAGTGAACAAATGTTTTGTCCCAGGCTGTACAAAGCCATTTATGTGGAGGTTTGGAGGCGGTGGGGGATGAGGGGTGCAAACACAACCCCATTCTCCCAGGCTGGTGAGCAGACAGCCACTGTACACTGCTCTGGGAGACAGGCTCACGTCTGCAGCACTAGGCCCTGGTGGCACAAGAAGACATGGTCGCTTTGCTTGGCCATGCCCAGGGGGGGTCACAGTCAGCTGTCTGTCCCTCTACCCTTCCCTTGCTGCTCGAGTTCCCCCAGCACCCCTACTCCCCACCACCCTACCTCATGGCTGAGGATGAGAAAAAACCTTGTTTGGGGTCTTAGCAATAATGATAAAAGACCTCCCCCCCCCCTTTATGAGCTCTGTCTCTGCATTCCAGAGGGGGCATTTATCACCCCGCACCCAGGCTGCAGACACCGCCCGCCTTCAGATCCTCCTGTCCAGAAAGGCAGCCTTGTCAGACACATGAAACCAGCCCCTCCGGACATCTGGACACAGCTCAGCCCTTTGGCCGAGCACGAGGCGGCCCTGAATACCACAGACCGTGAAAGGAGAGCCCTTGTTCTGGGTCCAAATGGCCCAACTAAATGGATGCAGCTGGGTATAGCAGGGGCGGAGGGTGAGGAGGGGAACTGGGCTCTCTTGGCTGCCACCCCAGGCACCTCCATAGGACAGTTTGAAAGGCAAGTGTGCTTTCCAGCTGAAGATCAGGGAGCCGCCTGAGTGCCACCATTCTGCTCAGGCAGCAGCACGGGTAACCGGGGGCTTTTGTCTGCCCAGTCCCTCCTCTGCCAGAAGCAGAACCTGTCTTTCCTGTGGGCAACCAGTTTCACCAAAGGGTTTGAGCCTCCTGGCCACCAGCCCTCCCCCTCCTCCCTTCTCTGTGACATTCTGTGGCCCAGCTTTGAAGGGCCAATCAGCAGAGTCCAAAAGCCAGACACTATGATTGGGCATTTGACACTGGCTTGGCCAATCAGAGCCCTCTTTCGGACTTTTCTCCCAGAGATAAGGACCCTCTGTTCCTACAAGGGTGGTAGCCATCTTTCCCACCGTGTGGCTTGAGTCTGGCTAAGAAGCATTGAGACAAAACCCTGATGTTATTTGAGCCTTTACGCCTGAGGCTATTCCCTGGACATGTTCATTCCCTGCACCAAGACATTCTACTTTTTGGTCCACCTGGTTGGAATTGGGTTTCTGTCATTCATACCCCTGAGGATATTAATTAATTCCTCAAACAAACATCACATTTTCAGTCTAGAGTTTGAATCCTTCTTTCTCTCTGTGACATAGCCACAGAACAGCCATCCTTAGATTCCCCAAGGAGGAACTAGGCCAGTCTCAAGCCTGCTCCATAAGGGTCCATACCAGCCTCTGGGAGTGGGCATGCTCCCCACAACTAAGTGGCTCTGGAAAAAATGTGAACTTCAGAGTCGTGGCCCAAAAGAACACTGGGGGAGACCTGTCCTTTTTGCCCTGTGACCTGGGCAAGAGTCCTCAGTATTGGCAGACAAGCCTCCAACACTGGAGACCCAGCTCCCACCTACTCCAGTGTCCCCTGACAAAGGACTGCCCCAGGGCCCAGCTGCTCCCAGAAGCACTTCCAGAGCAAACATCTTCAAGGGCCAGTAACCCTTCTATCCAGCAAGAAGGACACTCATTGCCACACAACCAGAAGAAAGGCAAAGGACAAGAAACAGTGGACCTGGCTTCTATGGCTCCTCTCTGAGCCTCTCTCCCCAGCCTGTTGCTGTTCTGCCAGCAGACGTGTGTGTGTGTGTGTGTGTGTGTGTGTGTGTGTGTGTACACACAACCAGGTCAGGCACAAGATAACGTGTTGCAATAGATTTATTTCCCTTGCCCTTGTCCCAGCAACTCCCATTACTCTGACTCTCTGCTTCACTCCTGTCAGCTCTGGTGCTAGTACCCTAAAGAACTCACTTGCTGATTGTCACTGAAAGATGTCTGCATCATTTATCATGCCAGACTCTTTTTTTAAAAAAAAAATTTATGTATTCATTTTGATAAGACAGAGAAAAAAATTGAGTGTGTGGGGGTGGGAGAGATCTGCAACTTTGGTTCACTGGCCGTAAAGTTTCCCTTCCAGGAGGTGGAGACCCGGTGCTTGAACCCAGGTCCCTGAGCATGGTTATGTGGGTGCTCAACCAAGTGCAGCACCACCTGACCCCCTGATGCTGGGCTCTTGAGCCCCTAAGATACTTCCAAGTAGATACTGTCACACCCGTTCTACAGAAAAGGAAACTGAGGTGGGGAAAAGTTGAAAACGTTGTCTGAAATCACACACACAACTGACGTGAGGTCTGAACCAGGGACCCCAGCACCTGGGCCCTTTTACTATTCCCCACCACCTCCAATCTATTCACATGCACAGAAAGCTGCCTTTAGCACAGAGAGTTTGCACCCATCCAGAACGGGGCCTGGCTCACCTTCCCTACCTGGATAGTAAAGCCCTCAAGCACAGAGGCCCTATTTCCTCTCTGCCGTTTAGGCCCCATCTTCCCCCAGTGCCACCGTCATTCGGGTGTGTAATCAATATTGATTGCACTGAATATCATTAGATGTGCAGAACCAAGCCACGCAGCCTTTTAGAAAGAGCTCGCTGTGGGAGGTATTACTTATCATCATTGGCCTATGAATGGGAAATAACAGTAGCACCTACATCAGAGGCTGATGGTCAGGTCCAAAGGCAAAAAGGAAAAATTGAAAGAAAAAAAAAATCTAAACCCATGCAGAGTACTTGGCACAGTTCTGGCACACAGTAAGTGCTCAGTTAATATTTGATAATATCATTGATGTCATTATTCCCACACCATGGTCCAAACTGTTTGCAAGCTTCTTGTTTCCCTTCACACCAGGCAACTTCGCCAACTGCCTCATTCAGTGAGAGAAGCAGTCAGGAAGACAGATCAGTGTAGTCCAGGGACTGTCTCCTCAAGGGACTCTCTGGTGGGCTTCAAGCTGCTTTTATTTTCAATATTTTTGTTTGTACTTCTTCACTGATGAGACTGAGAGAAATTGAGAGAAAGAGGGGGGATATACAGAGGGAGAGAGAAGGAAAGACATCTGCAGGCAGGTGGAGACCAGTGGCTTGAACATAGGTCCTTGTGCATGGTAATGTGAGTGTTCAACCGTCTGGCCCCTTCAAGCTGCTTTGAAGTTCTCCTTAGGGCTCCACGCTATTGGGACTTGCCAAGGATACAGGGAGGACTAGCCTCTCAAACCACACTGTGTCTTGTGGAGAACTCCTCTCTCACACTAGTGTGAAGGTCTGTAGTGACTGAGCTTGTGTCCTGCGAAAGGCCACACCCAGAATGCCACTGTGAAATCTGTTTCCGGCAGGTCGCCAAGCAGGGACCCGGATGCCAAGATCGTTTCGTGATTTAATAAGATGGAGATCAATGGCTTCAGCGATTTCTGGGAAGCAGTAACTCAGCGAGCTGTGGAAGGTTCTCAATTTGCTGTCTCCAGCCTGGGCCAGTGGCAGGATTTATGCTGAATGGGCTCCACGAGGCATATCCATCCTGGGATGGGGCCCCTTCCAACCACCCCGCCCAGGAAGTGTTGGCATTCTGACATCACCCTCAGAGCTGCCAAGTCTCCCTTGCTCTAAGGGGCACTCTCTCATTTCACATTAATTAGAAGGCCATTTTCCAAGCATTTCCATCCCATAATGAAGGGCTTTCTGCAGTGGCTCAGTGAAATATTAAAGCATCAGACTTGGAATCTTAAATATACTGTATAATCCCTCATATTCCAGAAGGAGAAATAAGTTCAGGAAATGTGGGGGTGAGGACGGGTACCTCACCACTGGCCACTATGCAGTCATTGAAACCCCCCCCACACACACCAGCTCTTTCTATAACATTGGGGAGATAGAGGGAACCAGGAAGAGAGGAGAAGAGAGGGAATACAGACTAAAAATATCTAAGAAATGGTAGCTGACTTGAAATGAATGGGGAGTGGTGGGTGATGGTGAACTGTAGCTTTGCATAGTCAGTTCCTGGTCTAACTCCTCTCATCTGACTGTAACTAACCTTTTGACCTGTTTTGGCCAATGGGACCTCAGGGTGAGTGACACAGGCAGAGGCTGGATAAATGCCTGCATGTTGGGTTCTTGGAGCATTCATTCACTCTTGAAATCCAGTCACCACACCCAAGTGAGCCAGGTGGAGAGACGATATATAGAGAGAGATCCATAGAAGGCCCAGTCTTGCAGCTATCCCCACCAAAGAGACATGTGGATAAAACCATGGCAGACCTTCCAGTTCTGTGCACCAACTGACTTCAAGCCCATGAGATAACCTAAGGAAATCCGGCACAAGATGCACCCAGCTGAGCCCTAGTCAACCCACAGAATCATGAAGAATAAGGAGATCCTCTTTGCTTCAAGTCAACAAGTGGCCCATGATTCTTGAACACTCTCATGGTCATGACCAAACTTCCTGGTGATTCTTAATGTAAGTTTCCCAGATGACCATTGACCTACTCAGTTGCCATCCGCTACCCTCCTGGCCCCCTGGTATGTCCAGCTTTCCTGTCAAGTAGAAGCAGGGTTTCTGTTAAGCCATCGCATCATTATGTCTTTCACACTTCATTCAGTCCTTAACTTCTACAGTGATTAACAAAAAAACAGGGACTCTGAGGTTAGAAGGATGCCAAAGAAAATCTCTTTCATTCCATTCTTAGTGGCAGAGGGTATATGACTGCTGAGAAATGACATCTGAATTACTATAGTCTCTGAATTTACATATGTACAAGCACACAAACTATATATGCATATTTGTGTAAGTGATCTCATATAGTGATTACAGACACAATTTCCCTGCTCATGCTATATCACAAATGAAGTATTAAAAGACTGTTTTGTTATGTGGAAATCCTTGCAATAATGAATTAATAAGAACGCTGTGCAATCAACATATTAATTGTATGTAAATGGTGTTTTTTAAATGCTTTAAAACAATTTATTCCCCTGAGCATTTTAAATAGGCCCCCTGGAAAGTTGTTTATGTAGTCATTTGCTTGGCAAACTTCTCTCTCCAGGCGGGTTCCTTCAACCTATAAATGAACACTTGAAGGAATCTTCTTGTCCACCTTCTTCGTCTTCCCTAGGTCCCAAGACCCAGTGGCCTGTGAGTTGGGACTTGAGATCAGTGACTCTGGATAACTTCTTCTTTGTCCCAAATGTCTCTTACCCCTTCTTCAATCAGGACCAGTCCTATGTAACCTGTGAGGAAAGTGAGGACATCAGACTGACCTGGACAAAAGAGAATGGAGACAACCGCCTTGGGCCTATTCACTTGGTCCTGCTGTGTGTCCACCTTGGCCCAGAAACAGATTGCTGAAAGCAGACAGCCCCCAATTCCCCAAGATCACAGTCAATATCCAAATGCCACAAGTGGCTCAGGACATCACTCTAGGAACTCTGGGACCTGCCTACCCAGCTCAGTCAATAAACCAAGAAAGATGCAGCACCAAGACAAGAAGTTTAATAAAGAAAATTCATGGCAGGGCTGGAGAGAAAGCATATTGGTTCTTCCTGAGACTCTGAGGTCCCAGGTTCAATCCTCAGCACCACCAGAAGCCAGAGCTGAGCAGTGCTTTGGTTCCTACCCCGCTTCTCTCTCGCTCTCTCTCTTTCTCTCTCCCTCTCTCTCTTTCTTTCTATCTATCTATATCCCACTAAAATCAATAAACGATTCTTTAAAAGAAATAAAGAGAAAAAGGAGCCAGGTGGTGGCACACCTGGTTGAGCGCTCAAGGACCTGAGTTCAATCCCATGGTCTTTCTCTATCTGCAGAGGGGAAAGCTTTATGAGTGGTGAAACAGTGCTGCAGATGTTTCTCTTTATCTCTCCCTCTCTCTCCATCTTCCTCAACTTTTCGCTGTCCTATCAAAATAAATAAATAAAATTAAGAATTTTTTTTAATTTAGAAAAGAAGATATACGGCTTTAAGGCATGAAGAAGCCACTGTTCTGTTTTGTGTTTCATCTTGGCTTGCAGCCAAATTCACCCAATTTCCAAACTAGCCTAACTTCTTCCCAAAGGCCTCCCTTTCAGATGAGGTTTCCAGTTTTCCAATCAGCCAGGTACGATCCAAGGTGTGTGGAAGTTTTCCTACAAGGCCCCCCACAGAGGCATAACTCTATTTTTCTTTTTAAAACACATTCATTTCATGAGAGGTAGAAGAAAAAGCATCAAGGAGGCATACGTGGTGCCAGGGGTAGCACTTAGGACCTTGGTGCCTGGCACCAATACGACGTATTTTCTCAAGACACTAGAGACACCATTATAGAAGGAGTATGAGGCTCCAGTGCATGCTGAAGCCACTCCTTTCTCCTGGAAGGTCTCAAAGAAGGGACTCCGAAAATTGTCTGCAGTCTTTCTCCCTGTTCCCCCAGGCCCTTGGGATAACTCCACAGATTTCTTTTTTCCCAGATCCCTATGAAGCAGACACACAAAGCTGGAGGGGGCAATTAATGAAGCCACTACACACTGTAACCCTGTTCCACACCTCACTGGGGGATCCAGGAGAGAACAAGAAGCCTGAAGTCTGTCAGTGGGATGCAGCATTTAGCTTGATGAGGTTGGAAAAGGCTCTGTGCCCTGCTTGTGCTGTGGTGGGCTGAACTGTAGCAGACCTGACCCTTGCACTGGTAAAATGCTACTCTGCTCCACATCCACACCCCTGCGATGCCAACACTCAGGATTCCCAGACTCCTTTGCCCTTGAACTTCCAAGGAAGTTTGGCCAATGTGAGTCCCTAGCAGTTTAGCAAGCAGGAGGCACTGAGAAGCTTGGGTAATCCTTCTCCCTTTCACTCCAGTTCCCAGAGACTCCTCATCAGTAGTTGTGACAACCTCCCTTTCTGGCTCCAACTGCCATGCCCACCTGGCATCTGAAGTTTTTAAATATTTATTTATTCATTTATTATTGGATAGAGACAGAGAGAAATTGAGAGGGGAAGATGAGGTGCAGAGGGGAAAGAGACAGAGAGATACCTGCAGTGCTGCTTCAGGACCTGTGAAGCTTTGCCCCTGCAGGTGGGGACCAGGGGCTTGAACTTGGGTCCTTGCGCACTGTAACACGTGCTCCACCGCCTGGCCCCACACATCTGAATTCTAACACCAGTTCCCTCCTTTCGGTTTCTAGCCCCCAAAGTAGCAGCTGTTTCCCACTATTGTGACATTGACTGCTTCACCTGTGTGATTCTCTGCTTTCCATCACCTGGCTAATTAGTCCCCTAGGTTAGAGCCCCTTCATTGAAAGACCCAGTATGGTTTCTGCAGTAGACATACTCCCGCTTTCTCTTCCGCCTGATTGAACCCAAGCTATGATTTCCCCCACAGTGAGATTTACTGCACTGAGTTTATAAGAGTAGTGAGAATTCAAAAAAGGAAAGAAAGAAGGTGAAGAAAGAAGTGGCAGCTAATCTGGATGGAGGAGCAGATACCTTGTGAATTACACGCGTATTGCTGCATTCAGTCCTCACGGATGCCTCTGTGGCCCCCATTACGCAGATGAGAAACTTAGGCTCTGATAAGTTCAGCCACTGGCCCAAAGTCACACAGTTAGGAAGTGGGGGAGTTTGGAACTTGAACCTAGAACCTTACCCATCAGATGGCCCATCACTACCCAGAATGGGGGGGAAGGGCAGTCTGGGCTGGGCTGGCATCTGCAGAGTGCCTTCCAGGCCTGAACTCACTTTGAGGCTCTGCCTGGCTCCAGATGGAGGTTCCCCAAAGGCTGGCCTTCTCCAGCTCTAGAAATCCAAAGTAGTGGTGAGCTTAGGGTCTCCTCGATTTCCTTCTGGAGTAAATCCAGTACAGAGTCCACAGTCACCCCAGGGTGTGTACAGTAACTGCCCTGATCTCTCTCTATCTCTATCTCTACATCTCTCTCTCTCTCTCTCTCCTCTAAGATTATCTCTGGGGCTCAGTGCTGGCACTATGAATCCATTGCTCCTGAAGGCCTTTTTTTTTTTTTTTTTTTTTCATTTTATTGGTTAGGACAGAGAGAAATTGAGAGAGGAGGGGAGAGAGAAAGACCTGTAGACTTGCTTCACTGCTTGCAAAGTGACCACCCTCCACCCCACCTCCACCCCACGGTGGGGCACCAGGGGCTTAAACCAGGATCCTTGAGTGGGTCCTTGTGCTTAGTACTATGTGTGCTTAACCCGGTGTGCTACTGCTTGGCCCCTGCTGCCCTGATTTCTGTAAATGCTGAAACTGGGGTATCCTGGACTAGGTGGGCCCCCTGCCCTGCTGGGGGACTCACACCTCTGCCTCAGTCATCTAGACAAGCAGCACTGGTACCTCCATCTGGGTCCTCTAGTTGGGCATGTAGATGAGGGCAGAGGGTTGGTTATACTACCCCCTGGACCTTGGCTGTCCCTGGGCCCAGGGCATGAGACTTGCAAAGACACTGATGTAAAGAATCTTTGAAAAGAGGATCACAGAGGTAGCCAGAATGAACACTAGACAATGAAATCCTGGGAGAGACAGAAACTAGGAAGGAGCCTCTGCAGAAAGGACATTTGAGGCTGGATCAGCTCTCAAGTCACCACATGGTCACCAAGACAACAAGCAGGCTGGGGGGTAGGGGGTGGGGGGAAGTAAATACCCCTTTAGCACTTGCTATTAACCTTTTCATTTCTAGATTTGGGCCCAGGGGAGCAGAGCACTTGGGAGGGGCAAGGACCCTTTGCCAAGGGGTCCAGAGGGATTCTAGTATTTCCACAACTGTTTGGGCAGGCCAGCATCCTGTGTACTGCTAAGGACGGGACATCCCAGTGGGCAGCCACAGTGATAAATGAGTGGTCTGCAATGGCACCATCTCCCAGACCCCAGGACTGAAGTCTGCTACCATGATGAACACACAGCAGTGTGCAGGGCTGGCTGCAGAGGTGTCCTGGCAGGAGGGACACAGGGCTTTACACCATGCCCTCCCAGGGCTGGTTCCACTCCCCACTCTGCCTGGCCCACCCTCTGCTCTCCCAGACCAGCATTTTTGAGGCTAAGAGGCAGCCATGCTCGCCCCCCCCCACACACACACACACTCCATGCCTGTTCTCTGTCCATAGCTGGGGGTGGAGGTTGGTGCCTGGGAAGAAGTGGGGAAAAGACCTTGACCTCTGAAGCCCTCAGCTGCAGTAGGGGGGGCTCCTGGGAGCTGCACTTTCTTGAAGGACATTTGTCTTCATTTGAGGCAGCCTACAGCTCAGTCCACAAGTATGCCCCGAGGCTGTGTCCCTCACCCCTACCTCAACTGTTCCTGTACTCACTGGCCAGGAGCCAGACTGAAGGGGAAGCATCACAGGACATTCCTCACAGCCCCTGTCTCAGGAGACCTAGGGCAGAGGAAATCACAGATTTCCCATAAAACCCAGGGCCCATGGACCAGCAGGTGGGGACTGTCAAAAGTCACATTCGGCAAAGTAGCCACAAATCCAGATCATGTCAAAATAAAATCAAATGAACACAGTTATGGCTTTAAGTCAAAGTTAAGCCCTGGTGGAGCACTGAAGCTCTGGTCCCTCAATCTCAATCTCTCTCTCTCTCTCTCTCATATAATAAGATAAATATTTATTTCCCTTTCTTTTTAAGATACTAAGCTCTCTAAAAACCTTTGACGTTGGTCAGGTTTCCCAGACATCTTCGTCTTCTCTCTCCAAGAAAGAGGGTTTTTTGAGAACTGACAACATCAGACTGCAAGATAACCGTTTTTTTTTTCTTTCTTCTTTTTTTTTAAAGCAATTTTCTTGAAAAAAAAATCAGGCTATTTTAAATGTTGGAAGACCGTGAACTCTGCCCGGACGCTGCCACTAATCTGTGGAGATATGAATAAATCATTTCATCTCCCCATGTATCACGTTTCCGAGTATTTTTTTTAATCCTCTGATCATCAGAAAAAAAAGGGGGGGAAGGAAGTGCGTCTGGCTCTAACAGGCCCTGGGGAAGGCTGAGTCGCTGGGGACAACTGGGGGGGGATCGTGGCAAGCCTGGATTGAGGGCACTGTGCCAAGCGCAAAGCCTCCAGCAGGTTTGGAGAGAAGCGGGGCTGGAGGCACGTGGCGCGCCGCTCTCCAGCACTTTCTAAACGCACAGCGGTGCGGGAGGAGTATGAGGGGGGTAGCCAGGGGCCAGATGTCCCCCACCTGGAGGAGGGGGTGCAGTTCGGGTGGGGGGCTGGGGTGGCAGGAGCCTGGTCTCAGCGCACAGGCTTGTTTGCCATTAGGAGCAGGGCGCGTCCCAGCCGCCTTATCGCCACGCCACCGCTGCTGCTCTGCAGGCGCGGGCGCCCCAGGCTCCCTCCCCGGCCCTCCCCGCCGCCCGCCTGCCCGCCCGCGCCTTTGTCTCGCCCGCCGGCGCGCTCGGAGCCAGCAGGGCGGGTAATTGGCGGCCGGAGGAGGGAGCGGGCCCGCCCGGCCTCAGCTAATGAGCGGGCGGAGCCGCGGGGAGGGCGCGGCGCGGCACGGGGGCGCATCCCGGGAAGGCCCTCCGGGGCCCGGCTGACCCAACCTCCCGGGCTGTGTCTGGGCCCGGCGGCCCCAGGGACCCCCCTACCCCGCCCCCGCGCGATCCCCAGCGCGTTGCAATTACCCTGCGGCCGTGCCAGGGCCTCGGGCTGCCCCCTGGTCCCCGGAGGAGTGCCAGGGACAGAGCGCGCGGGCGGGGGCTCCCAGGGGCCTTCGCTGCGGGGGAGCCCGGTGGACCCCCGGCCCTGAGGCTGGGGCGCGGGGGAGAAGGGGTTGGGGGGGGGGATTGCTGAGCGCTCTCCTAGGGAAGCCCTCAGGCAGCCGCGTAAGCTGCTCCCGCAAGGACGGTGATTAAACCCACCCTGGTTTCTAAATTAATTATACTCGATCCGCCGCGCTCCACAGGCTCAGCTGGCCTGACACCGAAGGCCCCTTGGTTCCTCGCTGAAGGCTGGAGCAACCCAGTGTCCTTGGCTCCCAGAAGCCTACTGCACTGGGAGTGACAAGAGGTCAGCAGAGCAGCAGTGGCAGAGAGGCCTCTGGGGACTTTGGGCAAGTCTTCCTCCAGCCACTACCACCACCACCCCCTTCCAGGAAGCCCACCTAGCTAACTACCAAGACTTGATGCTTGGCTCCCTGCTCCAAGACTAGACAACTGCCTGTAGTTCAGTCCCCAACTGTCAAAAATAGGATTCCTTGACCACACTTGGCTCCTGGTGCCTCTCTCAACTTCCTCTTGTTTCCACTGAGCACCTGCCCCGGCCCCAACACACATTCACCTCTCCACTTCCGCCAAGGGCTTAACCTGTGGACTCTGGAAGCCACTGATGTCAACAGCAGTCTTCCAAGGCCACCTTTCTGAGGAGATATTTCAGACTTGAGAGCTTCTTCTTCTAGCGTTTGCCCTTCTTCCGTAGCCAGTCAACAGCGTCAGATTGAGCCTGATGTAAAATTTTGAGACCTCCTTTGAATCTGGAGAGGTGGCAGTCGTTGACTATGTGGGTCATAGTCTGTCTGGAGCCGCAGGGGCAGTTCGGGTTGTCTCTGGCTCCCCAGCGATGGAACATAGCGGCGCACCGGCCATGGCCTGTTCGATAGCGATTGAGGAGGGCCCAATCATAATGTGCTAGGTCAAAGCCGGGTTGACGCTTGCAGGGGTCTGTGATGAGGTGTTTGTTCTTTACCTCAGCTGACTGCCAACTCTGTTTCCAAAAGTCTGGAACAGAGAAGTTCAGTGTAGGCGTAGGAGACCAGATTGGATGACGAGACGTCAAGCGTTGAACAGGGTGGGCGAAGTTATCCGTGTATATTGGCAGGTCCGGTCGAGCGTAGACGTGGGAAATGAACTTAGATGATGCCGCATCCCGAGGAATATCTGGCGGGGTGATGTTGCTAAGAACTGGCAGCCATGGAACCGGGGTGGAAAGGATGGTTCCAGAAATTATCCTCATGGAGGAATATAATTTGGAATCGACCAAGTGGACATGGGGGCTACGGAACCATCCTGGGGCACAGTATTCTGCAGTGGAATAGCATAATGCCAGAGATGATGATCGTAGTGTGAGAGCTGAGGATCCACCAGACCCAGAGAGCTTGGGGGTCCACAGGGGGAGCCCCACACTGGCCACAGTACAGTCTTAGCGGAGCCTACAGAGAACTTGGCCCCCAGGAGAAACTTCCAGTGGCCTCCTGGGTCACCAGGCTTACCTGGAAGGACCACCACTCAGAGAAAGAGATTTTTAGTCCAGTGAACTGGGGTAAGGAGGCATTTGCCTTTATTTTGTTTGTTTGTCTTAGCCTGGTTCCTGAGCTGCTTTTTTTCCCAGAGAGATAGAGAAGAAAACCACAGCACCAAAGCTTCCTCCAGTGCAGTGGGAACAGGGTTCTGGCCTGAGTCAGCAATGCAAGCACACCATCCAGGTGACCTATCCTGCTGGCCCGTGTTTACATTTTATTGTGGTTAACTTACTATGAAGAATGCCTGTCTGCAATGTGCAGCCAGATTGACTGGTGCAAATATATGTCTCTATAGCCACCACCAGTGTTCAAGAGAATAGAAGGGTTCCGGCAGCCCAGGGGGCTCCCTTGAGGCCCCTTGAAGTCTACATCCCCCAAGTACTCAGACCTCCACTACTGCAGATTCCAGTTCTCTGTTTTCAATAAAGGAATCCTGGGGCATGTGTTTGTTGTTTTGTTTGTTTTTGCTCCTGTTGGATCCTTTGTAGTGGCTGCATAGTATTCTATTGAATGCACAGTCTTTCCACCTGACTGCTGGTGGATATCTGGATTGTGCCCAACCCCGGGGCTTGTGGGTTGTAAGCTTTCTGTGCCTGCCCTTGCGTAGAGAATGTTGGGGGGGGGCTAGCACCCAGAAATGTAATTGCTGGGTCATCAATAGGTCTGTACTCAACTTTTCTACCAGACAATTGTCCAAAGTACTTCTACCTGGCATTTTCCAGCTGCCATCAGGGAGAAGTTTGTTGCAGGTGAGGCCTCCTGTCAGTGGATATGGACACTTGGAAGGTACAATAGGGATCTGGTTCTGGGGCTGGGGGCAGTGCATGTGATTAATGTGTCCTTACACAAGTATTTTTAAAAATATTTAATTAATTAATTTATTTATGAGAAAGATAGAAGGAGAGAGAGAAAGAACCAGATATCACTCTGGTACATGTGCTGCCAGGGATTGAACTCGGGACCTCATGCTTGAGAATCCAATGCTTTATCCACTGCGCCACCTCCCGGACCACAGTTTTTTAAATTAACTTTTTAAAAAAAATTATTGGATAAAGACAGTAAGAAACCAAGAGGGAAAGGGGAGATAGGGAGAGAGACAGAGAGACACCTGCAGCCCTGCTTCACCACTTGCGAAGCTTTCCCCCTGTAGGTGGGGACTGGGGGCTCGAACCCGGGTCCTTGTGAACTGTAACCTGTGTGCTCAGCCTGGTGCACCACCGCCCAGCCCCTATAAGCATTTTCACACCAGCATTCTGACAGTGCCTGGCTTCATGGTAGGGTAAGTGAGCACAAGCTCTCAAGGGCTGAGTCAGACTGATGTAAGCATTGCCTGCCTCAGTGAGGATCAGTGGCTGTGGAGGAATCATCTCTACAGACGAAGAAAGCAGATCTTGTGTTCTGGGAGGTGGCACAGCAGATAAAGTATTGGACTCTCAAGCGTGAGGTCCTGAGTTCAATCCCCAGCAGCACATGTACCAGGATGATGTCTGGTTCTTTCTCTCTCTTTCTCCCATTTTTCTCATTAATAAATAAAGAAAAAAATATTGATTTAATAATAATGATCAACAAGACCGTAGGATAAGAGAGGTACAATTCCACACATTTCCCACCGCCAGAGTTCAGTCCATTGGAAGCTTTCTTAATTCTTTACCCTTCTGAGAGCATAGAGCCAGGATCATTATGGGGTGCAGAAGGTCTAGCTTCCATAATTGCTTCTCTGCTGGACATGGGCATTGGCAAGTCGACCCATACTTCCAGCCTGTTTCTATCTTTCCCTAGTGGGACAGGGGTCTCGAGAGGTGGGGTTCCAGGAAACATGGTGAAGTCATATGTCCAGGGAATTCAGGCAACTTGGTGGCTGAAAAAGCATTAAGATATAAAGCAGGACCTAGTGGGGGTTGTATTGTTATATGGAAAACTGGGAAATGTTATGCAAGTACAAACTATTGTATTTACTGTCAAATGTAAAACATTAATTCTCCAATAAAGAAATTTAAAAAAAGATATAAAGCAGAACAAAATGTTTAATAATTAGGAACCTAAAGGTAAGACCACAGCAGATGAGATTTGGGGGTCTCCATTTTGGAAAAAGCTAGTAGGCCTTATAAGGTAGGTCTATTTTAGGTATATATCTTTTAAGAAAGAAAGTAGGTTCCAGAGAGATGGAACCTCGATGGAAACTCCCAATCTTGCAGATGGCAGGGCCCAGCCTTCAGCACAAGTTTCCGGGCTCTAGGCCACACTGACATTCCTAAGAATCTAAGTCTGGGGAGTTGGGAGGTAGCGCAGCAGGTTAAATGCACGTGGCGCGAAGCTCAAGGACCGGCATAAGGATCCTGGTCCTAGCCCCCGGCTCCCCACCTGCAGGGGCATCACTATACAGGCGGTGAAGCAGGTCTGCAGGTGTCTATCTTTCTCTCCCCCTCTCTGTCTTCCCCTCCTCTTTCCATTTCTCTCTGTCCTATCCAACAACAACGACATCAATTACAACAATAATAACTACAACAACAACAACAACAGAGACAACAAGGGCAAAAAGGGGAAAATAAACAAATATAAAGAAGTTAAAAAATAAAATAAAATAAAGAATATAAGTCTGACTCCACCTGACAGCTCCCTTATCTTCTCATTGCTCGCCTAGACTCCAGCTTGTCATGCCTCTGGGACCTCTCTCTCTCCTTGTGGCATCTCTCCCAGTGTATTGGACAAGCTGAAGACTTGGAGACTGATGTCGACACTTAACATTCCTTGGATGGTGAAGTGACTGGGCTAGGCTGAGCAGTTCTCGTTTGGAGATGGGGGGGAGGGTCTCTCACACAGCCCTGGATGGGGCTGATCATACAGGATGGTTGGACATACATGGCAGTCAGTCAGCAACCTGGCTGGAGCCATCAACCTATCTCCATGTGACTTGGGCTTCTTTCTTGAGTCCTCGAAGAAGGTCCCAAGAGGTGGCATGACAAAACCCCCAGGGAACAGGTATAGCTTCCCTTTCAACATATCCTAGTGGTCAGAGAAACCACGACATCTTGCAGCCCAAGAAGGGGGAGACACAGACTAACTGTGTGAGTGGTTGGTCACCTTGTAGAAAACCATGTGGGTATGTTTGCTTAGCTGTGGGTATTTTGGTAACATGCGTGCCTTCCTTGTCCAGCAACTTAGTTTCCCAGCTAAAAGTTTAGGCTTCCCAGAAACATCCCTTGATCTCTTTGATCTTTGAAGATTCAAGGATCCCTAGATTCCTGAATGGAAACCTCAGGTTCCTGAACCATCTCAGCACTATTATCTCGGCATGCCCCAAGTGTGCCCAGCATGCACTGTGCCCTGAGCCAACCCTGGCACTCAGCCATTCTGAGTCCTGGCCCACACATGTAAGCTCCTTTCTTGGTTCTGCACAATGTCATGACTCTGGTGATGTCCCAACCTGAATTGGAATGTCCCCACCTGATAATTGGTAGCAGGACTCTGCCCCACACCCCTAGTCCCAGCTGCTACCTGCAGGAGTCTTCCCCTCCTAACACTTCCCTCTCTTTGGACGCTTTTGGAGCCTGGACCCAATGAGGATTCTCCTACAGCTGCCAAAAGGGTTTGGGAAGGGAGAGGCTAGACCTCTACTCCAGTGCACTGTTGACTTCAAAGTGCACAAACTGTCTAGCTGGGAAACTGGGGGTTTGAATCCCAGCTGTGCGGCTAACTGGCTGTGTGGTCCCGGGCAAGTGGTCAAACCTCTCAGTGATTACACAGTGGGTCATTAGCGCCCCGGGTGGGCGTATTTAATCAGGCTGTAGCAACATCTGAGTGTTTGGTGCAAAGCAAAGGAAGGAGCAGCAGCCACTCCCAGAACCAGATCTTTTCCCAGACTCCAAAGCTGACTTTTTTTAAGTCAAAATTTTCATGTAACTCATTTTCATAAGAGCAAACACCCAAATAGCCAGCCCCCAGGTCAGGCAACAGCCCTTACCAGAAACCCTCCAAGACTTGCCAACTTTTAATGTTTTATTTATTTATTTTTTAACCAGAGTACTGTTCAGCTCTGGTTTGTGGTGGTACGGGGGATTGAACCTGGGACTTTGGAGCCTCAGGCATGAGAGTTTGTTTGCATAACCATTATGCTATCTACCCTCCGCCCACCTGCCGACTTTTAAGACCTGGGATCTCCACCTGGCCCTACTGGGTTATCTAGCTCCCTGTGCACTGGCACACAAAGTAGTTGGCGACATGATGGGCTTTGACAAAAGGCAGCAAATCTAGCTCTGGGATGCCTACACGTCTTCCATTATGGAAGCGTCCCTTTGTGTGAAGCATGGCTCCCCTTGCCCAAGAGTCTCTTTTAAAATGCTAATCCATCTGTTAGGAGGTAACTGTAAATCCCCTGGCCCCATAGGGGGAAAAACGTTGGGTGGGGGCAGATAGCATAATGGTTATGCAAAGAGACTTTCATGCCTGAGGCTCCATAGCCCCAGGTTCAAACCTCCTGCACCACTCTAAACTAGGAGCTGAGTTTATGAGCTTAAAATAAGAAAGATTTTTTAAAGATGTGTATGTCTATAGCTGGTGTTCAACCTTCTCACACTGGCTCTTGGGTCAGTAGAAGCCCCTTAACCAGCAAAGAAACTCAGAGAAGGGAGAACACAAGGACAGAGGGGGAGACTTCACCTGCTTCTCAATTTTGCCCCAGGCCAGCTCAGATGGTTAGCATGTTTTTCCAAAGCTTAGATTTAAAATCTGGTGATTAAGGGAATTAAGAACCCATTCCTCCTCTCCCCCCGCCCCATTCTTCCCCACGGACAGCATCAACCACAGCACTTCTTTCAAGCTCCTCAACACACAGAAAAAGAAGCAGGTGGCTATGAGAATGAATCCTGTGGATTTGGACTGCTCTCAAGAACACACCTTTTCTAAGCCACCCCCCTGGGAGAGTTTCTGGTGATATGACATCATCATATGTCAAGTTTTGACAAATGAGTCCAACCCACAGCTGGAGCCTTTGATAAGGCATTTAAGGGAGTCTGAGAGACATCCATGTTGGCCTGGGGAATGCATCTCAGCTACATCTCACATTTACATCTTTTTGTATTTCCTTTCCTTTCTTTTTTTTTTTTTTTCTTCATTAAAGCACACCATGCATCTATGAAGATGCATGGTTTAAAATACCTCTCTCTCTTTTTTCCTCCTGACATTTCACCTTTACTCTTTCTTTGATTTGATCTTTTTTTTTTTTTTAAGGAAAAGAAAATATTCACTCCAAGGTTCATTTAGTTTCTGGGTAATAACTGTCAGAGAGGAACAGATAGTCCCATGCAATCCCACATAAAATAATAGAATTTGTTGAGCGCATTAGACATCTAGTAATGGGCCTGGTGGACAGTCTCATGGACCTGAAGACAGGCATTAGTTTGGGACAAGGAAGGCTCACTATGAGAAATAAGACACAAAGGCTATTTGTCAGCATGCCCTCTTACACCTTCATGCATTTGTACACGAGTCCCCCCCCCCCCATCCCAACATACACACACACACACACACCCCAGCTTGAGAACTGACTTTCTCAGACATCTCCTCCTCATCCTGGAAGACTCACACCAGCCCCACATCTCCCAGGGCATGTGCCCTTGGCCTCTTCTGTCCTCCCCCCCCCCCCCCAGCCATCACACCCTGTCTCTGCAGCATCCTGGGCTTGCTCCTGCTGGCGTCAACAAGTCACAGAAGAAAATAAAGAAATAAATATGGACATGGAGCCACCCTGAGTCTGAATGGAAGCCAAACAGAACCAAGAGGCTATTGAGGGTCAGATTGCAGACATATCCAGGCGCACCTGGGGTTTTAATCACACCCAGATGCATCCACTGCCAAGGTGAAGTCCAAGCCCAGACCTCCCAAGAAGGGTCAGTTAGTGCTTGGTGAACTCCTTTCCACCAATCAGAACTGCCCAGACAAAGCCTTATTTGAATAAATGGCCCCATCCCGCCCTCTTTTTAGCTCACTGTGTTATCTGGACGAGTGACTCAAGGATCTCTGCTGCCGGAATTGCACTTTCAAAGCCTGTAGAGTAGCGTGGTTGCTGGAACTCAGTCAGACTTGGGTTCCTCGGCCACCAGTGCCCACCTGTGCCTGCCCCCCAGGCCTGCTATTCTGGTGCTGACCTCTCTACTTCCACCAGTCTGTGCCTTCACTGCAGGGGTTTTCTCGGACTTGTAGAACCCATTTTAGTAACACTGGAGGTGACACAGCAATGGAATGCTGCACTTGCTGGCATAAGGCCCCTCCCTCTCTGTCTGTCTATCTCTTGTGAACGAAAGTCATTTAAAAAAGCCCACTTTGCTCCTGAAAGAATGAATGCCTTTCCCCGCAGCCCTCGAGAGATAGACAGACTGAGGCCTCACTCAAAAGCGGCTGCAAACGTTTCCAAGTGCACCCAGGCCTCAGTCCTCCTCAGTGGGGTGGTGGGGAGCATGCCCACCTGCAAGGGGAAAGCTTTATGAGTGGTGAAGCAGTGCTGTAGGTGTCTCTCGTCTCCTTCCCTCTCTTTCTCCCCCTCCCCTCTCAGTTTCTCTCTCTCTATCCAATAATAATTAAATAAAAATATAGTTTTAAAAAAGATTAGAAATAAAAAGGGGAAATGGGACCGACTTGCCCGCCATGCAAGCCGTGTTGAAGCACCCCAGCTAACAGCACCCAAAGCAGACAAGAGCCTGCCCCGCCAAGCTCTGCTCAAACAGCAGATTCATGAGATCAAAAAGTAGCTCTTGTTCTTTGAAGTCACTCAATTTGGGGGTGTCTTCTGCACTAATAGGTCAGAGAATCTTGAACCCTAACTACAGAGCCACTCTGTAGGTCGGAATCTGCAAACTTTTTGTAAAAGTTCACGTAGCAGGGGAATTGTGGCTTTGCAGGCCCTGTGACCTCTGATGTCACGATCCAACCCTCTTGGCATAGGAGAGCCGCCCCAGGCAATGAGTACAATGAATGGGTGTGGCCACGTTCTAGCAACATGCACTTCATAGAAACAGGAGACACGTAGAATCTGACTGCCAGGCCACAGTCAGCTACAGAGCAAGGTCACACGTTTTGCTGCTCCCAGGCCTGACCCCTCCTAGCAGTTCTTGCCCTGGGCCTCCTGTCATTCAAGAAGAGACCACTGGCCCTATTGTCATCACCCAACGTGTCATTTCAACCAACTAGTGGGGCAAGCTGAAATCTCAACTCTCCACTGTGCATTGAACCTGAGGCCCAAGTAGAAGAGCCCCCCCCCCCCCCAAAAGCCTATGGCTTCTCCCAGGGAGCCCAGGCATCAACACCATGAAGATCCTTCCCCAGGCAAATCATTAGCCCCACTTGACATTCTAGTTAATGGAAAGCCTTTACCCAGAAATAAGTATATTAAAATAAGCTTTGCATTGTTTTTTGCATTAACTGAAATTTGATGCAAATTGCTAATAAATCACCTTCCCCCCTACTCATTCATTTGGGAATCCCATAAACTAGTTTACAGTTACGTATTATTACATTTCACATTAATATAGCCATAGGAAGCTAGGCTTTGGAGAAATTTACTTCCCCACAAACCATCAGAAACGAGGAGGTAAAAGGAGAATTTGGTGGGATATCTGCCTCTCCTGATGTGCTAGCCACTCAGAGTTGTTAAAAGTAAGGCATCAATGCACTGCTCGAGGCCCAACTAATTCATCAACTGATCACCGTCAGTCCTATTTATCTGGCATAGTTTTTTTTTTTTTTCCAGTTCAGGATTTGACAGTCTTCCATGCTTCCTTCTTTCTTTTCTGTCTTCACCACCCCCCTTTCCTTCCACTCACCCTTCTGTCCTACTTCCCTCCCTCTTCCCCTCCCTCCTTTCCTTCCCTCTATTAACTTCTCCATGAATACTTTAAAGATAATTAACAACATAACTTCTCCTGGATAGTATGAGCCAAATTAGAGAACTGCTAAGAACACCTTGGTTCTAAAACACAAGTTCAGTGGAGTCTTCTATTTCATGGTGGCCAACTAAGTGTGTCTATTTGCCTCTATTTTATTTTATTTTATTTTATTTTATTTTATTTTATTTTATTTTATTTTATTTTATTTTATTCTTACCAGAGAACTCTGGTTTGTGGTGCTGTGGAGAGGTTGAGCCTGTGACTTTGGAGCCTCAGGCATAAATCTTTTTGCATAACCATTATGCTGTCTCCCCCCCCCCCCAGCCCACACACACCTTTGATATTGAAACAATGGAGGGTGAATTTTAAAACAACAAACCTATGAAGACAGAGAACATGGGTGAGGTGGCAAAGCAACACATTTTTAAAAGCAAGTAAGAAGGTAGTAACTCACTTAAAAGACTTGAAAGAGTGAACAGCAAGGTGGCAGTGTGAGGAGGGAACACATAAACTGCTCAAATACCAGAAATGGGTGTCACCAAATTCGTCCGGAAGTAGATATGAATGTGGGACCAAAGAGAGAGGACTGGTTAAAAATTTTTTCAGAAGACGCCTCCAGGTTCCCCACTCAACTTTCTCTAGACAGCTACTGATTCTCACCTCCCTTGAGATGTCCAGTTCTAGAGAGCAGAGAAAGGGAGTTGTCAGGTTAGGTGTGACCAGGTAGATTTAACTGAAGCGAATGTTCTCGGTATCCCAGGGAGCCTCTGCTCTCATCTCTGCTGGCTTTCTGAATGATAGCAGGCAGATCTGACCACTCTCCAGGCAGGAAACTGAACATCTGATTAATAGCCTTTCCAGAAAGAGAAAAAAAAATGGGGGATAAGACTTTCAGAGAAAATAGTTTCAAGGAACTGTTTTAGTGGTAAGAAATACCAATTTCCAGACTGGGGAGGGGTCCTCAGTGCCTGCTCCAGAGGGAGTGAAGTGACTATACAAAGAGGCACACTTTTGTGAGATATTTATTTATTTATTTATTATTTTGTTATCAGGGTTATAACTGGGGCTCAGTGCCTACATGAGGAATCCACCACTCCCGGTGACTATGGCCTCCCGCCCCCTTTCATTTAATTTGATAGGATGGAGAGACATTGAGAAGGGAAGGGGAGACAGAGAGAGAAAGAGATACCTGCAGAGCTGCTTCACCACTCCTGAAGCATCCCCACTGCAGCTGGGAACCAGGGGCTTGAACCTGGGTCCTTATGCACAATCACCTGGTACTCGCTTTCAGATATATATACACGCTTTCATATATATATATAATATATATATATGAAATTATATATATATATTTCATATATATATATAATTCAGAACAAAAGGAAGGTCCTGATGATGAGGGTGGGGTGGGGAGGGGCAGAGATTTCATAAAAAGTCTAAAGCACCAGCCATGCTTGGGAGATAGCTTGCCAGATAGGGTGCCTGCATTTCTAAGCGTAAAGCTCAGGTTTGAGTCCCAGCACCACATAGGGGGATGCCACAACCTCAGAGGAAATGCTGGTGCTGTAGTGTCTCCCTCTCTCTGTCCATCTCTCTTTCTCTCCCTCTTCCTCTCCCTCTCCTTCTCCCTCTCCCTATGTGTCTATCTGAACAAAACAAACAGCTCTGGAGAACTAAATACTCGTCTTCATCATGGGAAACGAGTTAGAATTAAGAGTCATGCCTAAAACTGAAAGACTGTGAAGTAGCAGTGTGAAGTGTGTTATTCAGAACCAGAGAGGTAAACTCCCAAGAAGAGAGCCAAGGGAGCTCAAGGGGCAGGGGGCAGAGATTTCTGTTCGTTCATTAGAAAAGCCTTTGAAGAGCTGGCTTGCCACTTACACTAGGCGCACGAACGTACAGTCTGACCAAAATAGAAAAGCTTTGGAGAGAAAGGTCCACAGCTTCCCTGCTGTAACAATCCAGCGCCTTGTTGACAACCCAAAGCCGGTGTGGAGAGCCGTGTTTTCCCCTCGCCAATAAACAAGTGAAGACAAATCTGAAATGCACCGTTTTATACAAATGCTTGCAGATAAAAAAGGCAAAGGCCTCAACTAGGAGGGAGGGCATTGCACTCCCTCGCCTGGAGGCTGATGAAAGGCCCCCATGATGTTAACAGGCGCTTGCCTGATGGTTCTGAAGGTAATTTATGCCCAGAACATTCCCACCCATGTGAGCGAATGACCCTCCATTTTACTGCATGTTGTATTAATGTCAATCAATACATGTTTGAGGCCTTTATACATTATGGATAATAGTGCTGGAGCTTTGCAAACCATTCCTCTTGGGGGAGCTACTCAGAACTCTGCAGGAGAGAAGGGAATAGAGTAGCCAAAACCAGGGTGGCCATGCCAGTTGGTTTCAACAGAGAGTAGCAGAGGGAACTGACCTTTGGCAAAGGAGGCTAGGCCCCAAAGCAGCCAGTAAACAGGACTTCTCCAGGGCTGAGGCCACTTGCTAGAGCCAAGCACCTGGGTTTGAGTGCCGAAACCTCATTATTCCATGTGTAGCACCAGTGGGAAACTCCAGGATTAGTAGAGCAGAGCTGTGGCATCTCTTTCTACCTGAAGCTGAAAGGGAGAAGTAAAAAACCCACTGACACCAGTGGAATCATGTACACACGTGACCCTATCACACCAAAACTATACTTGTGAGGGAACCAGGTGGTGGTGCAGAGGGTTAAGCACACATAGCACAAAGCATAAGAACCGGCCCCAAGATCCCGGTTCGAGCCCCCGGCTCCCCACCTGCAGGAGGGTCACTTCATGGGCGGTGAAGGAGGTTTTCAGGTGTCTATCTTTCTCTCCCCCTCTCTGTCTTCACCTCCTCTCTCGATTTCTCTCTGTCCTATCCAACAACAACGACGATAAACAAGGGCAAAAAAAGGGGGGAAAAAACAGGATTCAAAACTGTACTTGTAACAATGAAAGGTGGGTGGTGGCATACCTGGTAGGGCATACACGCTATAGTGGACAAGGACCTGGGTTCAAATTCCCAGTCCCCATCCACAGGGGGAAGGCTTCACAAGCAGTGAAACAGTACTGCAGCTCTCTCTCTCTCTCTCACTCTCTCTCTTCCCTACCTCCCCCATACCTAACAATTTCTCTGTCTCTATCCAAAATAAATAAATGAAACACCCCCCAAAATAAAATGAAATTAATATATATATATATTTTTTTTTTTTTTTAATTGTGACAGTGTAGGAAGGTCTAGGGCCTTAGGGACAGGAGACTTCCTCTATGCCTCCAAAAGACAGCCATGCAGATGAGTTGAGGGACTTGAGCCAAGTCACTCAGTCACTTATGCCTCAGGAATGGCATTTTAAAATTAGCAAATTAACCAAAAAAAAAAAAAAAAAGGTAGTCAGAGGTGGGGAATCTTTTCACAATGTATACTTGTATCAGACCATCACACTGTTCACGTTAAATATCTCTTCAGTATTGTCAATTCAATCTCAGTTAACATGAAAAATAAAATGATAAACAGAATAAAAATAAAATAGAACCTACTAATCATTTTGGGTGGAGCTGAGAAGATCAGAAAAATCCATACACCGTGTATTTTTTTTGACAAACTGATAAATAATTCCATGATCCAGAGACAAGGGGAGGGAAAGAGAGATAGAGAGAAAGACAGAGACAGAGAGAAGAGGAGAGGAGAGGAGAGGAGAGGAGAAGGGAGGGGAGGGGAGGGGAGGGGAGGGGAGGGGAGGGGAGGAGAGGAGAGGAGAGGAGAGGAGAGGAGAGGAGAGGAGAGGAGAGGAGAGGAGAGGAGAGGAGAGGAGAGGAGAGACCCCACAGAGTAATGCTCTGACATGAGTAATGCCAAGGATTGAACTCAGGACCTCCGGCTTGGAAGTTCAAAGTATTACTACAACTCTACCTCATGAGCTGTTATATATTCATTTTTTAAACTTTCTATTTCCCCTTATAATAAACAGAGCCCAATTCTTCCCCTTCCCCTGCCTCCACACCTTTTGTCACAGTTTTGTAGTCCATTCGTCTGCTAGTTTGACCTTGCACTTGGGCATATCCCTTGCTCTGGTCAGTGGAAGACAGTCAGAGTAACACTGTAGATCTGAGCTAACATCTCCAGAGCTGGCACCTGTTTCTACCCATACCCCTAGTTATCCTACTGGTCTGAGGAACAAGAGAAACACGTAGGGAGAATCTAGACCCATTTCATGACCTGGAACCCAGGTGATGGATGGTTGGATGGATGGATGGGTAGATGATGAATAGATGGGTAAATACTTCTTGGGATCTATAAAAGTATAAATCCATATAGAATAAAGCCTTTTTCTTTTTGACTCTGAGATAATCCCATTAGTAGTAACTTCATCTAAAGATCTTTAAATACCTTCTTAAAGTGTAAGTGGTCAGATATCCTTAACATCATTTAATAATATTTTGGAGCGTCCTCAACTACCTAGTAGGTAACAGAGATCATTTAAAATGAGCTCTCTGACATCTAGGACCTTACTCTGTAATGGGATGTTAATTCAGTCTTTAAATTGCAACTGTAGTCGTCCTTTTGATTTTATGTCATTTCTCAGTCTCATTAATTTCTAGGCTGCGCCACGTAAACGCTAAGGCGTTGCTTGGTGCAGGCATGTTACAACCGAGGGCCAGGTGGAGCAGATGGCTCCGGAAGGCAGCTTCTGTGCCCTGTGATCATGGCAGAGCACAGTGACAACCCGGGCCAGCTCGCTCTCTGACTAGAGAGCCACTGCTGGGGAAGAGGACATGCAACCCACTCCCAAACACAATGACTGCCGCCTCCCCTCCCCGCCCAAGCCTCCCCTCAGCCCTTAAACCCCAAGATTGTCACCTCCCTGGCTTAGGACATCCCACAGGCAGCATCTGGAGCCTCAAGTGGAATCCTCCGGAGTGGCTGGCAGCAGCGTCACTAATGTGACGGTGAAGAGCACCTGCAAAATGGCCAGGCGTTTATTTCTCTTCATTGATTTCAATTTGCTGTGCAGTCATTGCTGATGCTGCCACGGAGCCACTGGGCCCCATGCTCTGAGCCCTCTCCAAGGCGTGCAGAGAGCCGGTGGGGGCAGGAGGGACAGCAAGGGCAAGCCAGGTCTTGGGCTTGGGCACTACCCAGTGCCCTCAAGACAAGCCCCAGGACATGTGCCCTTGCCCGGCAAATAGGCCAAGGCTGGAAAGCCACTGGCTTCTCCTGTATTCAATATTGACTAGTTTTGCACTTCTCCATCTGTCCTAGGAGAATCTAGCTAAAACCAGATAACAATGGAAGTCAGGCTTGTGATCGGCACAAAAACACTAACCCTGCAATTACAGGCGTGTTTGGCCATACAATTAATGTCAGGCCTGTGAAACCTGGAGAAAGAACACTCAGTGAAAAAGCAAGAAAGGGCCAGGGAAATAGCTCACTTGCCTAGTGCGCTACTTTGTCATATGGGTGACCCAGATTCAAGCCTGGTCCTCACCTTATTAAAGGAAGCTTCTCTGCTGTGGTCTCTCTCTCTTTTTCATTCTCTCTCTCTCTTTCTCTTTCTCCCACCTCCCTCTATCCCTCTCTGTATCTATAAAACAAGGAAGGAAGGACAGTTAAGGGGACAGAAGCTAGAGAGGGTCTGTGGAGACAGTATAATAATTCTGCAAAAAAAAAAAAAAGTTTCATGCGTGAGGCTCTAAAGGTCCCAAGTTCAATCCCCAGCACCACCAGAAGCCAGAGCTGAGCAGTGCTCTGATTAATAATAATAATAATCATTATTATTATTATTATTTTAAAGGAAAAGCTAGAGATGTGGGGCTTGTTCTGAATGGAGAAGATCTTAGTGGGGTGCTTAGTGACAGGTTGGAGAATCTGTTCTGGGGACTGGAAAATGGTACTTTGGGGTATCACATTCAGGAGGACACACTCCACCTCCATTTCCATCTCTGCCACCTCTAGCTTGCTGGCATTTTGATCTTGGTTCCCACTTAATAAAAATTTAGGGAGCCTTCACTCCATAATTGTCTTATTATGACTCCATGTTTAATGGATGCACTTATCCAGTAAGTTGGTGGCGAGACAGCTAAGTGGAGAGGGTGCCTGCTTTGCCAGGTTTGCTACCCAGGTTAGAGTCCCTGGTCGATCACTTGAGAGTACTATGGCTTCAGTGCCTCAGTACATGATCTCTCTCCCTCTCTCTCTCTCTCTCTCTCTCTCTCTCTGAAAAAGAGCCTGGAACAGTAGTAATAATAATTTTAAAAAGCTTGTCCTAAAAGATGCTTCATTATGAAGCATGCCTCCAAAATGTAGGTGGTACTAAAGCATCTTAAAGGGCAGACTTGACTGCTCTCCCTGCATCTTGCTGGGTCACTTTACCTTCACACGCACTTGGGGTCCACTCTCTGGCCTGAGAATATGCTGCCTTGTTGGAAGGGCATCTGGTTTAGAAGGAAAGGCCCAAAAGCAAATCCTGAGATAAGCATCTTGTGCAAGTGACCCGACTGGAGACCCACTCCCTGGGGAGGTGGAAAAGAGGCAGGTATGAGAGACAGGGGCAGGGGGAAGCCATGACTCGAGGTTCAGTCCCACAGCCACTTTTTTTCTAGGCGTGGTGTGTGGTCTCAGGCCTATGGCCTCCCAGGGCTCCTCCTCTCTCAGGGCTGGCTGCGTGACTCCATAAAGCTGGGGGAGGAGTTAGTGGGCAGTGCTGAGAGAGAGACAGAGAGACAGAGATATACAGAGAAACAGAGAGAGAGACCCAGTGCAGGCTGAAAGCAGGATGCCAGTACAGAAAAGAGCATTGAAACATCTACTAGAAGATCCAGAGACGCAGCCCAGTAAAGGTACGTGCATGATCAGCGTTTGCTAGCTGTCAAGTGACAGGTGTTCCCAGGTCTGTCTCTTGCTCTTGTGTGGGGGCATGGGGAAGAGGAAGTCTGGAAGTTCTCCTTTGATCATCATGCAAGGGGCAGGAAAGACCAGGTCCCCTTCCTAGCACAGGGACCTGCCACTTCCCCCCCCCCCCAGAATCTGGGTCAAGGACCCTACACCCCATGTATTTGGCAGCTCCTGCTGTGGCCCTGTGACCTTGGGTAGAATCTGACTTCCGCTTGTGTGGATTTTTCTACACGGTTTGCTTCCTGCCTGAGTTACATACCTACATTTGGGCAACTCAGGAAAAAGCAGACTCTCAAGTTTCTGGAAGCCGGGGTGTCATCCTTTGTGACTGGAACTTGCAGGCAGCCACCCTATGGTGGCAGAGTGACTTGTTAGCACATCAGTGGCTGAGATGGGGGACACAGGCCATTTTCACAGAACTGAACCACAGAAGCTCCTTGCTATGATGCTGTCACTCTCTGTCCTCTGGGTGACCCATCTCGGATATGTCACAGTCCACATTTCATTCTCAAAGCTTCTTTTAATGAAGGATGCTCTTTCATCATCCCAAACACCAGGGAGTGCAAAGGGTGGAGGTGTGGATTTCTGACTTACCAGACAACAATTGAATATCTATCCCTCTGTCCCAACCACGTTTTCCCATGGCACTTTTTGCTCTGTGTGAAAACCCCCGTCTCTGTGGCTTCCCCGGCTGCCAGGCCGCATGTTACTCTGTCCTAGACAGGCTCACGAGGGAGCTGCCTCTCCATGTGGCCTCCGGGGTCGATTCATTTTTCTCCCAGCGCCCTAATGAGTGATGATTTCTCCAGACAATCAGATCGGCGGTGCGGGAGAGCCAGCTCTGTCACTCCGACAGCCGGCGACATCACAGGCACCATTTTTCAAAGCCGTGTTTTCCATCACGCAGATATGACTTGATTAAACCTTTGTGATATTACACTGGGATATTTGAAAATAGCCCATAGTGGCTGGCATGTGGGTCTTTTCTCCCCGATGAATCTATTACCGTGCTGTGAGGTAATTTTACAAATGGGGCTTGAGAGCAAGGACTGGAGGTGGTCCGAGTGGGTCCAAATCCCAACACAGTTACTCAGTGTCATGTGGGGTGAGTGAATCGACCTCTGTGCCTTGGCTCACTCCTCAACTAGCGGCAGCATTCATGATCAGACACTTGCCACAGGTCAAGCGAGATAGCTCACTTGGTTAGTGCACCTGCTTCGCCATGTATGTGAACCAAAGCCCAACTCCCACGGCATTGGAGGAAGCTTCAGTGAAAAAAAAGATCTTCCTGAAAAAATCAGCGGTGGAGCAGTGAAGCCTTGCTGGTGACAAAAAGAAAAGATATTTACCTCATGGGACCATGTCACAGGTGCTTGGCACATAGGTACAATGCTATTCTTTATTACTATTGTTGTTGCTGTCATTTACTCTTATTGAGCAAGTAAGAGTATGGGGGAGAGGTAATTCATGGACAAGGAAACCAATGGCCCCAAGAAAGACCAAGTAAATTACCCAAGCCAGATAGTTGTGACAGCAACATTTATGTCCATAATCAAGCATCTGAGGACACTGCTATCTTTTCCATTTTCTTCCTTCAAGGGAGGGGGACCCACCCCCCAGCCTCATCATCAAGCAGAATATCTAGCCAGGTTGCTGGTGTCCAGGCCAGTATGAAACACTTGCTACTTGCTGGGGACCCTTGAGGATCTCACAGGCTGTCCACAGAGTGGGACAGAGGCCTACGTCTTCCCATGTGTCAGAACAAGTGTCAGAAAGGAGACCTGTACCAAGTTGGATGGGGGAATAGAGGTCTGAGAGAAAGGGCAGAAGGGAATCTGGTGAATAGTGTTGGTGCCCTGATATCAGCCAGGTTCCGGCCAACCCTGCTGCATAACAAACAACCTCATGGGGCTTGCACAACAGTTACTTCATTTTCTTCAGCTGTGCTTTGCTGTAGGCTGCCAGGTGGTTTCCAGGCTGCTTCACGTCACCTACCTTCTGAGAGCAGCAGCTGCTGGCACCTGCTCTTCTCACCGGCACCTAGCATAGGAGCAAGAAGCCAAGGCAAACCACATGAGCATATTCCAAGCCTCTGCTCATGGCGCTTCTGCTGGTTTCCCGTCCATCAAAACAAGTGACATGGTAGAGCAAAGTTAGTGGCACAGGGCAGTACATCCTGCCTATTCTGATGGGAGTGCCTGGGAAGTCACCACAGTGGTAACCCTATTGTCTTAAAGGAATAAAGAAGGGGGGGCAAGAATGCTGTGAGCTCAGGGAAAAGACCTCAAAAGGTGGACAATGCTGGCCTGCTGGCCATGTGAGCACTGACGGCTATCCCAGGAAAAAGTGTGGCTTCCATATTTATTAGGTGAGAGACACCTTGAATTCCTCTGGCTACAAAAGTGAGAAGGCTGGAGTTTTACTGAATTCCACCTCAAGTGGAATTCCACCTCAAGTTTGGCTGTTTCTAACAGTGTAAATGATATTATCAGACTTCTGTCCCACTCCCTCCATCCTTCTGTCCTGACCTCTGTGTAGAGCAAAGTTAGACTTGGTTTATGGTGGTGTGGGAGACTGAACCTGGGACTTTGGAGCCTCAGGCATGAGAGTCTCTTTGCATGACCATTATATTACACACACACACACACACACACACACACACACACACACACACACACACACACACCTGCCTTTTGGTGATCTTTATAGTCTGAGAATCTGGAGGGGTTGGAGAGTCCCTGATGATATTCACATGAAGAATCTCAAGGAATTTTATGGCTGGTTCAATTTGGGCATCTCTAACCCAGTGACCAGCTCCGGAACAGAACCAACATTCTGACCGGCTAGGACATAGTGGTGGCCCAGGAACACGGTAAGACTCAGTGCCACCAAGACCCCAGTTCACCAAAGGTAGTCAGAATATTACTTCGGATGCCAAGCACTCCCACCCTGAGGCTCCACTATAGTAGGGATTGCTTTCAGAACTTGTCGTGGAATGATGCATGCTGGGATTCAGTGGTTTAGCTCAACCACAGATTGAGCCTCACAGCTCCTCCACTGGCCTGGCCTGTAGCTGCCTGCCATGTGATGGATTTACTATGTCCGAAGGGGGTGAAACGACATCATTGCCAGGTCTAGACTTTTCTGTAGGCTGTGGGCTAGGCTGCCTCCATCTTTGCCCACATGGCCCTTATCTTCCTGTCACCTAGGTTGGGTTTCTTCCTGCTGTGGTTTTTTCAGAGGTGCAAGAGAAGTTGAAAACTCAAGTCTTCAGGCCTCATCTCGGTAGCCACATGGTACCACTTCTGCCATGTGGAGGGGGAAACACTACAGTCTTGCTGTCTTGTCTGGAGTGTGGCTCTTGGTCGTAAAACTCCACCCCCACCTGAAGGTGCTATTGACATAGATGGCTGGGCACATTCTGATACCATGTGGCTCTTCCTCATCATGGAGCTCCCCTGTGAGATGATTCCTCTCCCCTCTGCCACCTACATATACCTTTCAAGTCAAACCTGGGCCACATACCTCTTCCAGGAAGTATTCCTAATTCCCCATGAGCATCCCTTCCCCATTTAGTCAATTCCTGAAGTTACTGTTCTAAGTGTTCTCAGACAGCTACTCTTTAAAAAAAATCTGTTTTATGTATTCCACATGAAAAAGATGAGAGAGAGAGAGAGAGAGCCAGACACCACTCTGGTACATACAGCACCCAGGATCAAACCAAGAACCTCGGACACACAAGTTCAAAGCTCTAGCAGTTGAGCCATTTTTCCCCAGCCACTGCAACACATTCTGCAAGCAACCTTTCTTGCATTCGCATCCACTGTGACCCTCTGAAGTGAACACTTCCCATGCTGAACAGGTCTCAAGGGACAGAGGACATGTCTCAGATGGCACAGACGCCCACCCCATGGCACTGGGGTAAAACAAAACCATCCCTGGCTCTCTCTCGACTGCTGGTGGGCAAAGAGAGTCACCACTCTGGAAGACCCTGCCCCCACTTCCTGTCCCTCAAGGAAAAGAGAGAGGGAGAGAGAGAGAGAGAGAATCTGAGTGTGAGGCAGGGAAATCTGCTGGACCCCCAAATGAAGGGGTGGTGGTGCCCAGTATAGCTTCAATTACCACGGTAAGAAGGTGGCATCCATGCCTCCAAACCCCAGGCTTACTGGGCAAACGCGGCTCCAGCCTGGCTCCACTCCGTGCTTTATGAGGCAGCTGGCCTGGAGAACCAAGCCCCCAAGACCCCCCTTGCAGTCCCATTCATACCGTTGTTAAGTAGCAGGAAAGAACACATACATAAGGACTTAGCTGAAGTGTCTTCCTCACCTGGAATGTTCATTAGGGAGACCAACCTGATATTTGCAACATATTGTTAGACTCTGAGGAGACAGGAGCTTGATTTAGGAGCTGCTGCTGCCCGCTCTGTGGCACCCCGCCTCCCTCACCCACTGCCACACTTTTGAGAACTTGCAGCAGGGAAGTGTGATCCTGAGACTGGAGATGAAAGCATGTCCTCTTCCTGTGCCATTCGAGAAATGCCCAGGAAGCGCCCTGCCCTTTCTCCTGGGTTGCTCTCTCTGGCCAAGTTGTGCCAAGCCCCAGGAGTCTCTCACTGGCCATTCTGGGCTCCTTTTATGGGATGACATGTAAGGGGAAAGAAAAAAAAAAAAGAAAAGAAAAACGCCAGTTGTTAAGTCACCCATGAAGGGAAGTTGCCTTTGTGTGTGGTCTTCAATGGGTGTGTGCCTGGGCTCGCTGTTATCAAAGTAGAAACACTTAGACCTCACTTTTAACACTGAAATGGGGAAGGGCTGGGGGGATGGGGAGGTGAATAAAAGGTCAAAACAACATGGCCAAACAAGCCAGACAGAGGGCACCTCTAGTGACTAACAAGAAGCTGAAGAGCTTGCCACCTCCACCCCCTTCACCCCCAGAGCTCTTAGAGAAACACACACATCAGGACAGTGTAGTTTCACTCCTAGGACACTGGCCAAGCTTGCTGAGTGGAATGAATACCAGTGCTGTGGGAGTTGCAGGGAAATGGGCACTCTCACGAGCTGCCAGCAGGGCTGCCAAGCGAACCTGCAGACCTGGGGGATTATCTGGCCAAGTCAGAAAAATACAGTCCCGGGAATGGGTGGTGACGCACCTGGCTGAGCACACATGTTACCTACAGTGCACAAACAAGTACCCAGGTTTGAGACCCCGGTCCCCACGTGCAGAGGGAAAGCTTTGCAAGTGATGAAGCAGGGCTGCAGGTGTCTCTGTGTCTCTCCCTCTCTATCCTCACTCCCTTTCGATTTCTAGCTGTCTCTATCCCATAAATAAATGAAGATTTTTAATTTTTATTTACTTATTCCCTTTTGTTGACCTTGTTGTTTTATTATTGTAGCTATTATTGTTTTTGTTATCCATGTCATTGTTGTTGGATAGAACAGAGAGAAATGGAGAGAGGAGGGGAAGACAGAGAAGGGGAGAGAAAGACAGACACCTGCAGACCTGCTTCACCACTTGTGAAGCGACTCCCCGGCAGGTGGCTCAAACCGGGATCCTTACGCCAGTCCTTGTGCTTTGTGCCATGTGTGCTTAACCCGCTGCGCTACCACCTGACTCCCAATAAAGATAATTTTTAAAGACTATAGAAAAAGATAGTACCTGCAGGAGCCGGGCAGTGGTGCACCCAGATAGGCACATGTATTACTATGTGCAAGGATCCAAATTCAAGTCCCTAGTCCCCACCTGCAGGGGAGAGGTTTCATGAACAGTGTTACAAGTTTCTTTCTCTCTCTTTCTCTCCTTCCTTCCCAATTTCTCTCTTACCTAACGAAGAGAAGAGAAGAGAAGAAAAGAGAAGAGAAGAGAAGAGAAGAGAAGAGAAGAGAAGAGAAGAGAAAAGAAGAAAAATTGGCCACTAAGGAGCAGTGAGTACAGGTCGGAGGGTAGATAGCATAATTGTTATGCAAAGAGACTTTTATGTCTAAGGGGGTGGGAACTATAAGGGGGAACTATACATTGTAATCTTATAAGCTTGTAACAAATCTGAATGAAAAATAAAAACATTTTTTAAATTAAAAAAAGTGATGGTCCCAGCAGCTGCCCTGGTGGCAAAATAAAATAAAATAATAAAATAAAGTCTGGGGCCAGGTGGTGGTGTACCTGGTAGAATCTGCATGTTGTAAAGTGCATGGCCTGAGTTCAAGACCCCAGTTCCCACAAAGTAGTGTTGTGGTGTCTTTCTTTCTTTCTCCTCTTTCCCCTCTCAATTTGTCTCTGTCTCTACCCAAGTAAATAAGTAAATTTTTTTTGTTAAAGTCTAAAAAAAAGTAAAATAAATAAAATCAAGTCCCTGCTAATACCTTATGAGCAGGAAATAACTTCCCAGGACAGCCCAGAGGAGCTTTCAGACAGGCTCACAGAGGGGCAGAATTAGCAGCACCCCCCCCCCCCCCCGCCACTCCCATCAGAGCTTGGTTTGCAGTACCAGAGAATGGGAGCACCTCAGTGCTCTTGTCAAGGGCATAGAAGGATGACAGGCGGTGGGCGTGGTGTGGACAAGAATAGTGGCTAGCGTCTCCCATCCAAGTACTAACCAGGCCCGACCCTGCTTAGCTTCTGAGATCAGACGAGATCGGGTGTGTTCAGGGTGGTATGGCTGTAGACAGTGGCTAGAGTCACATCTGATGTAATTCTCCGCAGCAGTCTGAAGAGCTGAAAGGGATTCACATGCAGTATGTGGACAGGTCTTAAAGACACAGTGCAGAACCGAGTCGTGGCTCACCCAGTAGAACGCACAGCTTACCATGCACAAGGACCCGGGTTGAAGTATCTGGCCCCTACCTGCAGAAGAAAAGCCTCCTGAGCAGTTAAGCAGTACAGGGGGCCGGGTGGTAGCACACTCAGTTAAGCACACATATCACCATGCGCAAGGATCTGAGTTCAAACCCCCACTCCCCACTTGCAGGGAGGAGACTCGCAAATGGCAAAGCAGTTCTGCAGATGTCTGTCTTTCTTTCTCCCTCTCTATCTCCCCTACCCTCTCAATTTCTCTCTGTCCTATTAAGTAAAAGTAAAATAGAAAGGGCAGGGGAGGAAAAAATGGCCTCCAGAAGCTGTGGATTTGTAGTGTTGGCGCTAAGCCTCAGAGATTACCTTGGTGGCAAAAAAAAAAAAGGGGTGTGGGGGAGGAAGATGGGACCTGAAATTTGTGCAGTCTGGTATGTTCCTACTCGTGACCACAGAATGTGAGCTCAAGGATGCAGAGGTTACATAGGCTCCTGTGCTGAATATGGGCCCCAGATCCAAGTGATGGGGTTTACAGTTAACAATATTTATATACTTTCCCCATATTTGGGAGCTACTCTCTTCTCTTATCCAGCTATCTAGTCCTTTTTCCAACTATGACACCATCGCCTCAGACAATAACCTGGGCCCATCTGCATATTAGCTGTCAGGCTCAGGCAAAAACTAGTAAAGTCATGGGCCCCTTGGAATAAATATACCTAAAACAGACCTACTAGCTTTTTCCAAAATGGAAAACTCAAATCCTCATCTGCAATATTCTTGCCATTAAGTTCATGATCAGTCAACATTTTTTCTGCTTTATATCTTAACTCTTTTTCAGCCACCAGGTTCCAGATGATACCATGATGCCAACCTGACTTCCCTGGGCAGACGATCCCACCATGTGTCTTGGAGTCCCGCCTACCCAGATCCCTGCCCCACTAGGGAAAGAGAGACAGGCTGGGAGTATGGACTGACCTGCCAATGCCCATGTTCATCTGGGAAACCATTACAGAAGCCAGACTTTCCACCTTCTGCACCCCTAATGATCCTGGGTCCATACTCCCAGAGGGATAAAGAATAGGGAAGTTATCAAGGGAGGGGATTGAATATGGAGTTCTGGGGGTGAGAACTGTGTGGAATTGTACCCCTCCCATCCTACAGTCTTGTCAAAATTTCCATTTTATAGATAAAAATTAAAAGGGGGGCGAGTGGTGGAGCACCTGGTTGAGCGCACATATTACAATGCACAAGGACCCAGGTTCGAGCCCCCAGTTCCCATCGGCAGGGGGAAATTGTCACTAATGGTGAAGCAGTGCTGCAGGTACCTGTCTCTCTCCCTCTCAATCACCCCTTTCCCTCTCAATTTCTGGCTTTCTCTATCCAATAAATAAAGATAATAAAAAAATTTTTTTTAAGCAGTGAAGCAGTGCTGCAGGTGTCTCCCTTTCTCTCCTGTGCTGAATATGGGCCCCAGATCAAAGTGATGGGGTTTACAGTCCACAATATTTATATACTTTCCCCATATTTGGGAGCTACTCCTATCTTATCTCTATCTTCCCATCCTCTTCCAATTTCTTTCTGTATCCTTTTCTTTTTTTTAACACATATTGATGAGTGAGCCAAGGATGAGACCTGGGGTATCATCGTTCTTACAAATTAAAAGCACCAAGATTCCATACATCACAGAAAGCACAAACAGCACCATGGTTCCTCTGAAGCAAAGCAGTAGCATGGGTGGCAAGGTGGGCTGTTCCTGGTATGTAACCTACCCAGCCCTGAGCCAGTCTCTCATTGCAAAAAGCAATCTTGGCTCTGAGAGGGTAGCCCAGATACTCCCACCCCTGTCCTTGGAGCATAGGGCTGGGGTGGGGGTTAAGATTCACCCTACCGGGAGTCGGGCTGTAGCGCAGCGGGCTAAGCGCAGGTGGCGCAAAGCACAAGGACCAGCATAAGGATCCCGGTTCGAACCCCGGCTCCCCACCTGCAGGGGAGTCACTTCACAGGCGGTGAAGCAGGTCTGCAGGTGTCTGTCTTTCTCTCTTCCTCTCTGTCTTCCCCTCCCTCTCTCCATTTCTCTCTGTCCTATCCAACAACAACAACAACAATAATAATAACCACAACAATAAAACAACAAGGGCAACAAAAGGGAATAAATAAATAAAATAAATATTTAAAAAAAAAGAAGATTCACCCTACCCACACAATACCTGCTAAGAACAAATGAGGGAAGTGGTCACCCCAATAGCAAAGCAAGATGCTGTGGGGAGGTGGGGAGCATCAGAAAGCCGCTACTATCCACATACATATATGTCCCTGTGTGTATGTGTGGATATGACGCACACAGGTAGGGGTATGTGTGTGTGTGTGTAGAGAGAGAGAGAGAGACTTGGCATATGTGTCTTGTGTAGATTTATTGCTTTATACCTAATAAAGTCATGCAACCGAAAATTCCAAAGGCACTGATGATGGACAGTGAAGCATTTCTTTTCTGTCCTTAGCCCCGCCACCCGGTCACCTTCCTCAGAGGCGGCTCTTATCTCTGCTCACAGAGACGCTGTGTGGTTGCCTAAGCCCATCTGTTATCCACTCCCCGCCCCTTCCCCGCACGCCCTGCATAAACAGAGGGAGGCATTGCCACCCGGCCTGTGTCTCGCGGTGTACATTGCAGCTACAAGACTTCCATAGTGTTCCCGCTTGTCCCCTCCATGGTCCAGGAGTGCCTTTTCATTGCAAGAGAGATACAAACAGAGAGGAAGAGAAACTGCTGTCCAAGAGCTTTCTCTGGGACCCTAGCACTTCCCACATGGTGCCGGGGCACCAACCTGGGCTGCACACATGGCAAAGCAGGTGCCCTTCCCAGTGAGCTCTCTCCAGCCCCTAGCCAGGTTTCGGATCTGAGTCCATTGAACTCCCAGTTATCCTATGAGCTAGGAAGTAGCATGAGTCCCCTTGCCAGAGGGAAGATGGGGCCCCAGGGCACAGACCCAGGTCTAGGCTAGGCACCAGCCTCACAGGTGGCACCCCAAATGTCCACACCCACTTCTGCCCTTAGCTGGCAAGCTTCCACTAGACCCACAAAGTCAGATGCTCAAAAGCAGCCAAAGGAGAGAAAGGCTGGAGGCTCCGGTGGGTGAAGGTGGAGAGGGGAGCAGGCCATGCCTGATGTTTCTTCACCTGTTGAAGCTGGAACCCCCAGTAAGGTTCCTAAACAAACCGAGGAAGCCAGGGCTCCTCTTCCTCCCTCTGACCCCAGTGGGAGTGTGTTTCTGGTGGCCAATAGCGTGGCGCAGCACGGAGCAGTGAGGGTCACAGCGGTTAAGTGTTGTCATAATTCTCTCTCCTGGAGCACTCAGCTCCTTCCTCTCCAGCCTGTGTGGGAGGAATGTAAGCTAGCTCTCTCTCCTTGAAACTCGGGCACACACTGATTCCTTTCTCCTTCTGTGGTCAGGAAATGAGCTCGACTCTGGTTTGCACTTGGGGGCTTATTATGCAATTGCTTAAAATATGCAACGGGATGCAGATATTTATATGAGGATGTTGAAATGATGACTTTTTAATGGAAGCAATCTAGTTATACCATATCTGTGCCCTTTTTTTTTTTTCCTTCTTTTCTTTTTTCTTTCTTTCTTTTGGAGTTTTTTTTTAAATTGTTTATACAGTGTTTAAAAAGGGGGGGAAGAGAGGGAGAGAGAGCAAGGAAGCATGAGAGCCTCTGGGTTGCATTTTTTTTGTTTTGTTTTGTTTTGTTTTGTTTTGTTTTGTTTTGTTTTGTTTAGGGTATGTGGTTTTATTTAATCTCCCAGACTGTTTAAACGGATTGCAAAGGGAAGGGGGAAAAAATCCAAAAAGTATATGGCTGTGATTTAACAAGATAATTAGCAGCTGCACTTTATAACAAAATCTAAGGCAATTATCACTTCAGAAGGACCCGGAGGAATCCCGGCTGCCAACATCCTGCTTCTCTGCCAGAGGGAATGACATCATAACTGCTCCAGACAAAAGGGAGGTGGTTTCTGGTCACTGTGATGTCACTTGCCCCAGCAGACTGTCCCAGACAGCTTCAGGACAAGGGGCTGCTTCCCAGGACCAGAATGAGGAAGCTGGGCACCAGTTAGTTCATTACCATCCAAACCATGCCTCTGCACGCCCCCACCCCCAGGGACCACCAAGAGAGGCAAGTGTGAACTGGGGCATCTCCTCCTCCCAGGGCTTTGCAGTTCCCTCTTTATAGAAACTGAACTGTCTCTCTCCTCTTCTCTCAAGCCTCCTTTAAAATGTGTATATTCCCAAGTAACCGAACTTCTGTGGATTAGTAGACCTTAGCCATAGTCAAGATCATTATTCAGTCCAGACACACCCTTCAAAGATGAGACCTGCTAAGTGACAGTGGACATTCAGTGGAGGTGTTATGTTTTCTTTCTTCCTCCCTTTCTTTCTTCCTCCCTTTCTTTCTTTCCTTCCTTCCTTCCTTCTTAATGAAAGAGATCAGAGCACTGCTCTGATTTATGGTGGTGCTGAGGATTGAGCCTGGGACCTCAGAGCCTCAGGCATGAAAGACTTTTACGGAACCATTATGCTATCTCCCCGGCCTGGTCTGTGTTTTCATGGCAAGGCTGATTTCTTTCGGTTCATTGCAAAGAGCTGATCCGTTGGGGCTTCTGTGCCTTGCTGATCTGTTCATTTGTTTCTCTTGGGTGAAAAACAAAGCCCTCCAAGACTGTACCCTCAAAATTCCAGCTCATAGCAGTCATGTGTCTTTAATTTGATTTGCTGTGCAGAACGGAGCCACGATCATCTCACTTCGTGACAGTGGATGCCAGCCAACTTGCACAGGCTTCACGGGGGTGCCTGGGACACCTGCTGACAGAGTGAGTGCATGCTCAGCTTTATGAAGGCTCCAGAGGATGAGAAGAGCAGGCTTCATTTCCTTGTCAACTGGAGGAGTTGCAGTCCAGCAGACTGACTGTGGGTCCCATCAGCCAAGTGTGTCCCTCTACATAAAACTACACAGTGACAGCCAAAGCCCAGACGTCACACAGCCACATGACAATCTGGGTACCCAGGTAGGGAGGGATCTGTTCTCTGGTCCCTTGATGGATAAACCACAAAAAGCTATGTGTAGGTTGGAAGGTAACATACCTAGTTGAGCACACATGTTACCATGTGCAAAGACCTGGGTTCAAGCCTCCTAGTCCCCACTTGCAGGGGGAAGCTTTGCAAGTGGTAAAGCAGTGTTGCAGGTGTGTCTCGCTTTCCTTCCTTCCTTCTTTCCTTCTTTCTTTTTCTTTTTTTCTCTCTTTCTCTCCCTACCCTCTCAATTTTTCTCTGTCTCTATCAAATAATAATGCTGTGTGCTCCACAGATCTCTCTCTTTCTCTCTCAAACCCTCCTCCCCATTAGCACCCAGTTTCAAACTGGGGTACGGTATGTGACATAGTGAGAATGCCTTTGCCTCCTTCCCCTCAAAGCAGCTCGAAGGCTTCTGGCCCCCATGGAAACCACAACGAAGCTGCAACAGTCCCAATGAAACAACCCCCACCCCCCGCCATCTTGCTCCCACACTGGTGTTGGTCCTCAGGTGACAGAACAGGCCTGCCCTGCCCAGAGCACAGCGTCCCTCTGGGACTAGACAGAGCTCCACAGCCAGCTGGGGGCTAAGCGTGCAGCCCACACAGCAGACCCCTTGGCGCGGCGCCACTCTCAGCCTTCTAGAAAACTTCCTGCTTCCTTTATGGAAAACAGGTGTCCATGTCTCCATGCATTAGACTGGATGTCAGGCAGGACCCTGGGCTAAGGGGCTGTTCCTGTCAGCCACTTCTGTTTCACAAACCACCCAGCCCTGGTGGGTAGCAGCAAGCGTTTGATTCGACCCAGAGTCAGTGGCTCTGAATTGAGACAGACCTCAGTTGGGAAGACCTGAGCCACTGAGGTGTGCCTGAGTGGCTGGAGGCTGAACTTACTTGGAGTCTGGTGCTGAGACTAAAATGTCCCTAAGGCCAGGCTGGCCAGTGCCATGGTTTGCCTGTCTGCGTGTGGCCCCTTCCTGTGCACTGGGCTTCCTCTTAGCGTGGCGACCCACAGCCAGATCTCTCACACAGCGACATTGAGTGTTGTTGCAGCAAACAAAGCAGAAGTCGCATGATCTCTGTAGAACCTGCTCACAGAAATCATGTCACCTCACTCTTGTGATGTTCTTTCAGCAGTCATGAGGCCACTCCACATTCAGCAAGATTGCCTGAAAACCCACCTTCCAGCTAGAAGCGTGTCCAAGAAGTGGCCCAATTTCCCCTTCAGACATGAACACCAAAGGGCCGTTTCCCAACAGTATCAATCAGTGCTGTCAGAATGTGGGCAGCTGAAGGCAAGAATTGAGAATCTACAGAGGTCCCTCACACCCTCTTCCACTGCGTATTTTGACAACATACGTAGGAAACTGTGAGTCATGACCCAGTGCGTTCTGTCACATAGAGCAGAGGCCAAGAGAGACCAGAAGCACTCTTGGAAAAAATCTGTTTCCTGCTGGGCCAGGAGGTGGGAAGCTCTGGACAAGTTGGGGGTCTGAAGCCCTCTCACTTCCTTCCTTTATCCCCACCCATCAAAGCGTGAATCTAGTCTGAGGTAGTGTTTGCCTCTCCTCCAGGCCTTCCATCCTGAGAAGTGTGGAAATAGATGGCGGGAATTAACTGGGGTGACAGGCAGGCTCTCCACTCCCGTCTCAAGGATACTTCTCAGCTAGTGTCCAGTGTTCATCCAGAACCTTCCAGCTGTAGGCTAGGATGGGGAAGGCGGTTCTAAACCAGGGCCAGTGGGATATTTAAGTCCCAGACGTTTGTTCCTGGCCTGTGGGTGATCCAGGAAGCCAAAGGCTTAGAGGAGCTGTGACATGTGCAGGGTCATGGTTGTGTTCCTGACTGAGTTTGGAACTGCATATTGCCCTACTTGTCCTTCACCTGCGGGGGTGTGGGAGGGGTATATTTTCCACTGGTGATAGATGGCAGGCAGTGACCCTGAGAAAGCCACCAGTCCTGGCCAGGGAACTAAGTCACCAGCTCGAGCAGCCACCTTGCCCTGTGTGTACTCCAGGTCGAAGGCTCTGGCACCACATATGGGGGTTCTATGTTCCGGTCCTCTGGTGTCTTTCCTTCTCTGCCTATCTGAACAAAAAAGCAGTGGAATTGCAAGAGCATCATGAGACCCTTCTGGCTCCACAAAAATGAAAAAGACAAAGAGCCAGTGTGGGAGGCGGTGCAGTGGATAAGGCACTAGACTCTGAAGCATAAGGCTCTGAGTTTGATCCCTGGCATTGCTTGTACCACAGTAATACTCTGGTGTCAGGTGTATCTATGTGTGTATGTCTGTGTGTCTGTGTGTCTGTCTGTCTGTCTCTCTCTCTCATAAATCAATAGATAAATCTTAAGAAAAAAAAGAAAAGAAAAACAGAAGAAAGCCTCAAGTCAGTAGCTAAGGAAATAGCTCAGCTGGCAGAGCACAGGCCTTGCCAGCCTGCATCTCATTCACAATCCCCTGGCTTGTCTCACGTGAAAGAAAGACAAGAAAATAATGACTCTTAAAGAAGGAAAAAGGGATAGCCATCAAACTCCAGCCCTATCAACCACCCTGAGACTCTGATCATTTTTAGCCCTGCATGGGAGGGGGGAAGTCTATGTCCCCTACACCCTCATCTCTGGAATCTGCCCACCCCCCACCCCCTGTCATCGAGTCCCCACAGCCCGCGGTTGCCTGGCTAATGGCAGTGACTGTACAGGCAGCGAAGCCTTGGTAATTACAGCAGTGAGGAATCATAAATGGATCTACAAAGATGACATTCGAAGCATTAGACCTAGCACTGCTGCCTCTGGAGAGGCCCCTCCCACTGGGAGGAGGCGGGGGCGGGGGGGGGGTGCTTTGGACTGGAGACAGACTCGCCTCTGTCTCTCCCCACTCCCTCCCTTCCCAGCAGGGGTGGCAACGACAATGCCAGGATTCAGAGTCCCTCACAGAGCCCACACCGGCCACCAGTGTCATGTGTGTCAGCGAAGATAACAGATATCTTTCACGGCAAAGTCATTGCTTGAAACACAACTGGAAAAGCCCCCCCCCCCAGAGGTTACATTAAAGAGTGGGAGCCCATTTTTAGGGGCGTAGGGGGTGACTTGATAAAGCAGTCTTCTCAATTCCCATGATCCTGAGACATCTTAATGAATGAACGATGCCGCCCGGGCAGGAGACAATTACTGTGTCAGGATGCCTGCCTGTGCCTCTAGTTGGGGTGCTGGCAGTGGGTGCAACTCTTGGTGAGGGAAGGGGGGTCCCCAAGGCTGGAGAGAGCTTAAAGAGGAGGCATGGAGACCAGGGCCAAGTCCAGTCCGGGATTAGATATAATCTTCCAAACCTGAGAAATGGGTCTGAGGTGGAAAGGTCACCTTTTGGGACAACTTTGCCCAGGAAGGTATCATGAGGGGGGGTCGCGGGGGGGGCTTTCAGAGGACCACACTGGTATAAATACTGCTTGCCTGTGTTCCCACTGCCAAGTCGCCCAGCCTGGAGATTTATAAGCCTGGAAAGAGACGTGTGTATAAATGTTTTTTGCGTACAAGCTGTGTAGCCAAGCACGGGCTAGCTTTTTTGAAACTCTCAAGGAAGGAGCGTTGGAGGGAGGGGCATGGGGGTGGAGGATGGGGGGAATGAGCGGAGGCAGGCAGGGTGGGAAGCACATGGGCCACTTTTATGTAACACTCCTCTGATACACGCCGCAGTGAGGATTTATGCTCTCTTTGAAGTAAATTGCATCCCGGTGCACCATAGCATGAAAGTTAAGATTTACCATGGCTGGGACCTCGGAGACCCTGCTGGAAGCTAGAATAATTAGCACAGCATTTGGCTGCCTCTCCCCCCCGCTCAGCGGGCGGTGACAGGACTGGCACTAATAGATCTTCCAGGCCTGGGCCCCTCATGTTTGTTATGGGGGCCACGGTGGCTAGGGTTCAAACAGGACTTTAGTCCGCTGGAGACACAGAGGCGGGGACAGGGCCTGGGAGCCACCCCCACTACCTGAGACAGAACCTGCCAGCACAGAGAAGGGTGGGGCCCCTGTGAGAGCTTCTTCTGGGGAGCCAGGGAGCTCAATTCTGAGCAGACGGCAATGCCAACCTCTGGGCTCACTTCAGGTGAGAACTCGGGGTGGGGTGGGGTGATCAGCCAGTTTGGGGATCGCTGGATGAGGCCAGCTCCAGTTGGCAATGGTTTTCAGAAGGCAGTGCCTGCTTCCCTTCCTCCACCCTAACTCCCCCCCCCCCCACTCCTGCAGGCACCTTCCTGGAAGTCCTATTCCAGACATTGCTCACCCCCCTCTCCACCCCTCACCACCCCCTGCCACTCTACAGCCCAGACTTGAACTTGAGCCACATCCCTAGCTCCATGGGGAGACTTCACATCTGTTGTTGTCCTCACCGGGGTGTCCTTTATCCAGGCTGACTTTCAGCCAGAAATAGAGAGAGAGGGGTGAGGGAGATAGCATAATGGCTCTGCATGTCTTAGGCTCTGAAGTCCCAGGTTCAATCCCCATCACCACCGTAAACCAGAGCTTAACAGTAGTCTGGCCTTTCTCTGTATCTTTCTGTCTGTACCTCTCTCAATAAAATAAATAAAAAATTGGGGGCGGGGCAGTGGTGCACCAAGTTAAGTGCACCTATTACCATGTACAAGGACCTAGGTTTAAGCCCCAGATTCCCACTTAAAGTGGGGAATGTTTCCGGAGTGGTGAAACAGGTCTGCTGGTGTCTCTTTATCTCTCCCACTCTAACCCTCCCCGCTCAATTTCTGTCTGTCCTATCTAATAAAAATAGAGAGAAAGAGAGGAAGGAAGAAGGAGAGGGAAGGAGAGAGAAAGAAGAGGAGAGAAGAGGAAAGAAGGAAGCAGGGGGGAAAAGGGAAAACTGGGGGCTGGAAATGGTGAATTTGATAACCCTGGTGGCAGAAAGAAACCATCAATCAATCAATCAATCAATAGACAGATAGACAAATAGTTTTGAAAAGAATAAAGCATTTTAAAAATAGAGACAAAGAGACAGAGGAAAATACACCACAGCACCAAAGCTTCCCCCAGTACAACAGGGAGTAAATAAGAGGTTTATTCTAATGGCTGCCTGCTCCCCTCCCACCCCCAATTTTGCTGTAAAGTGCAAAGGCAAGTGCCCACCCCTCTCTGGGCAGCAGCTCCCAAGTGTGTGTCAAGATGAGCCTAGACTTTCACCAGATTGTGCCGAAGGGACTCCTTGGGGCTCCCAGAACCTTCTGTGTTCTACGGGTCCGTCTCCCCAGGAAACAAGTAGTCAGCAGTGGTGTGCAGTTTGGGGGTTCCAGGCTCACAGGAGGGGGTGCACTAATGCCTACTCAACAAAGACTTTCTTGTGGGACCCCTAAGGGCACATGATAAGCTATCACTCCACAAAGCAGGGCACTAACTATGGTCCCTTAGGGATACCCCTGCCCTTCACACCGCAATAGGAAAGGCAGGGTAAATAGCATAATAGTTGTGCAATGAGACTGTCATGTTTGAGGCTCCAAAGCCCCAGGTTCAATCTACCAAACCACCATAAACCAGAACTGAGCAATGCTCTGGGGGAAGGGAAAAAAAAAAAACTAATAGAAAAGGCAGGCCCAGTAGCATTTTCCGAAACCCAGATGGGTTCTTACAGTGGGAGCTGAAGACTGCTGATCAAATTGCCCACCCACCCCACACACACACCTGGGTAAACTGAGGCTCAGGGAAATCTAACACCTTGCCCTCTGAGAAATGGGCACTGACTCAGCTCAGCTGGGTACACTCAAGCACAGGCGGACTGAGGCCAGACAAATGAAAAGGACACACAGCCCCCCACATCCCACCCCACTCCACCCCCCCACCAGGGGAAGGTTCATGGGCAGAAGTTGCAGGAGAGCCAGGCATCAGACTCTGGCTGGGAGCCACTTGTGCCTCCTGGGGCTCATGTGGGACCTGGCACAGGGCAGCCCAGGAAATATTTGCTGAAGTGAACTGCACCTGTTGCTACCACAGAGATTCTCACAGGGAATGGGGACAGGGGGGCAGTGAGGGTGCCAGAGACCACCGTTTACAAAGCTCGATCTCCTGAGGGAGCTCTACCTATCATCCCATCTCTGTCTCTCTCTCCCTCTCTCCCTCTCTCTCTCTGTCTCTCTGTCTCTGTCTCTCTCTCTCTCTCTCTCTCTCTCTATATATATATATATATATATACATATGTCACAGGAAAACAGAGGCACTTGGGGGCACTCGGAGCGGGTTGGTACCTGTGAATCCATTCTGTACCATTTCCCAGACTCTCAGTCCAAGGCTTTCCCCACAGCTGGCAAGAGTGACAGAAACCACAGTGGCTTCTGAGGCCACTACAGCCGCCTGAGCTATGTGACTGGTGGTTACGGGTGGCCCCTCTACATCTCAATCATGAGAACAAAGGTGGCACTGCCAACCTCAAAGAGTCACGGTTGTGATGGTGAGATGGTTACCAGCATGTGCGAAGTCCCCAATCAAGGTTAGCTACAAGGATTTTTTGCTCTTTGCTATGCTGAGCTTTGATCTCACAGAGACCCATTAGTCACTCAGCCCCTTCTTCGAAGGATTTGGGGAAAAAATCCCATCAAATGAAATTCTACATGAAATCATGGCTGTGATATTCCTGCTGGCAAGATGGATCATTAGGAGGGCGAGCCTGGAAGTGCCACCATCGTACTACGCAGCAGGGACAGTAATGGGGAGCTTCCTGTCTAATGGCCGGGGCACAGGGGAGTGAACTCTGGGACAGAAGAAGGCCTGTCCATCAGGTGAGGTGGGGCCAGGGGGACTTCCTATCACCCCTGAATACAGCCCTCCCTCCCTGCTGTACCCCTCAGCTGTCCTCAGGCTCTCATGCCCCTCTCATCAGGACCCATGGCCATCATCACCCAGCTTTTGTATGGCCGTTGCCCTGATTGGAGCAGACATCCCTCTCCCCTTCCATCCTGGGTCGCAGCTGTCTGGCAGGCTCCTACTCAATCCTTGCCTTCGTCTGTTCCTCTGTAAGTCTGCTTTGATTGCTCCTGTGTCCCCACAATAGTTACACACACACATACACACACACACACACACACACACACACACACACACCGCCTGTGACAATTACTGCACATACTGAAATATCTGTCCTTGGCCTGCATGGCTGGCCTGTGAGCTCCTGAAGCAGATTAAACTACCCGCAGGAGCATACTCCTGCATGACTCTGACTATTCCTGTCCCGATGCCCCCGAAAAAGATATGAAGCCTCTTAGGCAGCAGTGACCACCAGTCTTGATCGGTAGTGCCATCACTTGCTGGGAACCCAACAAGTATTTCCCACAGCACCCCTGAAATATAAGTGTGTGGGGGAAATGAGGAAAGCCTGGCTCAGGAACGGGAGGTGTCCTACAGTGCGAGCGCCTATGCCGGAGCCTGCTCCTTGTTCTTTTAGACGGCGGAGTCCAGCACTTTCTCTGCCTTCCCACCATGCCATGCTGCTTCAGGAAGGCCTCCCCTCACCCCATACTCTGTCCCAGTGTCTGTCAGTGCCTGGAGAGCCGCTGGAGCAGGTGAAGGGAGCTACAGCTGACAGCGACCTCAGAATGGGTGGCCCCATTGAGGCCCCTGGAACAACAGCAGCATTGGTAACAGCTGGGAGCAAGTGCCAGATCTGTTTCCTCCAGGGCCTTGTGAATCAAAATCTGCATTCGAACAAGATCCCCAAGGGGTTTGTGTGCAGGCGAGAGTCTGTACTGCAGGCACCTGCTTCCATGAGGAAGAGCCAGAGAAGCTTCTGGCAAAGCCAAGGGCACAGATCACTTCTCAAAAGCATCTCCAAAGCTGTTCACCGCAGGGGTTGAAATTCATGTCTTCTTTTCTCATTGCCACTCAATTCACTTCTTCTACAGTAATTTATTAGAATGTGAATGGTCTCGATGCTTTTCTTTTCTTTATTTTCACTGCCAGGGCTTCAGTGCACTGGGCCAAGTTTTTCAGCTCCAGACAGACAAAGGAGAGAGGGGAAGCTTCTCCCAATGCAGTGGGGGCTGGGCTCCAACCTGAGCTATTTATATGGCAAAGCAGGTGAGCTGTCTGGCCTGCCCAACAGTTGATGACTATATGCTATTCCTTTTTTGAAAAATTATTTTTATTATTTCTTTTCCCTTTTGTTGCCCTTGTTTTATTTTATTGTTGTTGTAGTTATTGTTGCTGTTGTTATTGATGTCGTCTTGTTGGATAGGACAGAGAAAAATGGAGAGAGGAGAGAGGAGGGGACGACAGAGAGGGGGAGAGAAAGACACGTGCAGACCTGCTTCACCGCCTGTGAAGCGACTTCCCTGCAGGTGGGGAGCCAGGACTTGAACCGGGATCCTTGGGCCCGACCCCTCCTTTAAAAAAAAAAATCATGTATTTTATTTGATAGGGCAGAGAGGAAATGAGAGGAAGAAGGGGAGATAGAGGGGATGAGAGAAAGAGAGACACCTACAGACCTGCTTCACCACTGGTGAAGCTTCTTCCTCCCTGTGAGGGACTTGAACCCGGGTCCTTGCACATGGCAATGCATGTGCTCAACCCAGTATGCCACCTCCCAGCCCTTCTATTCTTCTCTTTACTTTGGCTCATTCATCCTAATAATAAAAAAGCTGATGTTACAGAAACCCGTTGGGCCACTTGGAGCACAGGCACCCTTAGTTCACTCCTTGGCACATGTACACTCACAATAGGTGTTGGGTGCCAGGTACTCAGAATGCCCTGCTTAGTACAGTGATTGTGGGGGGTAAGGGGAGATTCCAGTGGGACACATGGGGTCCAGTATCCTGACCAGGGTGCCTCTGTGTGGGCACTTGCAACTTCTAAGGATATTTCAGGCTACACAATCAAGATACAGGCACTTCTCCAAATGTAGGTTAGACTTCAATAAAAAATTAAAAAAAAAAAAAAGGAAGAAAGAGAAAAGCTTATGCCGCTTAATGGCCTAAATGCTATGAATATGCAATAAACTTGCAGCCTCAGAATTTTGTCCTGCAATTTGCCGCTGACTCAGTTCGGGAGGTGGCAGGGTAACAAAGCACCCCAGGGTGAGCATTTGACAGGAAGCATTAGCTGCCCCCCAGGAGTCTCCAGTACCTGATGGCTTTTCTCTGGCTTCAAATTAAAAAGCTGCCCGCAAAGATGCCGAGGAAGGGAGACCACATCCGTGTACAAGCCTCAATCCGCAGTGTTATTAACAGGGGAGGGGGTTGGAACACAGTGGGGAGCAGGCTGGACCCAGTGCCCATGCCCAGAAGCTGACCCTGCCATCTTCTCCACCTGCCCACGCCCCACCTCAGTGTACACAGGCTCAGCCAGGCAGGAACATGGCATGACATACACACAAAGACTCCGGGCTGTCCAAGGCTTAGTCGTGACTGCCCGTGGACCAGAATACTGTGCCTTTGGAAGGAAAACCAAGTAAGAATATCTCCCACGGGCCCAGATGGGATGACAGAACACCCAAATGAGCACACGTTAGTTTGTATAAGGATTCAGGTTTAAGTCCCTGGTCCCCACCTGCAGGAAGGCAGCTTCACAAGTGGTGAAGACGATCTGCAGGTATTTTATTTTCTCTCTCTCCCACTCTGTCTCTCCTCCTTTCTCTCTATTTCTCTGTCCGATCAAATAAAAACTAAAAAAAGAGAGAAATTAATGGCCACCAAGAGTGGTGGAGTCATCATGTGGGCTATCTCTGAGTCTCAGTGGCAGATGAACGAGGCTCAGAGATAGCCCGACAATTTGTGGCCTTGGGGACTGTGGGGGTCTGAGCCCCATCTGTGCCAATGGAGTCTCTGGGTTGTCAGATGGATCATAGGAAAATGCAGGCCAGTGGCTGGGAAGGTGTTTAGCAGGTAGAGTGCTGGCCTCAGGGTTGATCCCCTGCACCAAATACATAGAAGTGGTGCTCTGACAAGCCCCTCCCCTCTCTCTGTCTCTTCATAAAACAAATATATGTGTTTTTAAAAAACACACAGGTCAGTTGAAATTGCATTACGGAGACAGGCTGGCAGAAATTGCACTGCAGATAAATAATGCATAAAGTTTAGTGAGCATGTCCCATGCACAAGTTGAGACATGCTCCCAGCAACTGTATGTAAGTGAATGATTCACCTTTGACCAGAAGGCCCATGTTCTAGCCCATGCCCTACCACTGGGACCCATTCAGGAACAGTGACATTTGAAGTCACGTGGGTGTTCATGAGTGCCAAGGGTCTGGGCCCAGAGCTCCCAATTCTTCCTTTGGTGCTCCTCCCTGGATTTCCTCACACGTGGCTATTCACAAAGAGTCTGTTACTTCCCCATCACTGTCACTGCATTGCTCAACCCTGACCAAGCCAGATCCACAGTGCTGTGCTCCAAACACTCAAAGCTGGGATCGTCACTATTCTGTGCTCACTCAACCCAGCCCCAGTCTGTACCGACACGGGTCCCTCTCCAAGGAGCTCAAGGGACCTGAGCTCAAAGCAGGGAGATCTCCATGGCTTCCTCTTCCACCTGGTTGCAGAAAGTAAGGGTTCTCACCATCTCTGTTTCTTATTAGTAACGTCACTGTTTTAGTTTCTCACTCGTATACAGTGTGTGAAAGTCACCGTGTCATCCACCAAAGGCCTGTGCTCTTCCATAACCACCACAGTTCTCACTGAATCTAATAGAGAGTTTGAAAATTTGCAAAGAGGGGTCAGGTGGTGGTGCACCTGCTTGAGTGCACATGTTACCATGCACAAGGATCTAGGTTCAAGCCCCCATTCCTCATCTGCAGAGGGAAAGCTTCACAAGCAGTGAAGCAGTGCCGCAGGTGTCTTTCTGTCTCTCGCCCTCTCTATCTTCCCCCTCCCTCTCAATTTCTATCTCTATCCAATAAATAAATATTAAAAAAGAAGAACATTTACAAAGAAACCATACAGCTCAACAACAATGCAAAGACAAACAACTCCTCCCCCCCCAAAAAAAAAAAACAGTGGGCAAAAGATCTGAATAGAAAATTATCTAAAGAAGACAGAGATGGTCCACAGATGTATGAATACATGTTTCACTTCACCTATCATTAGAGAAGTTCAAATAAAAAAATACACTGAGGGGCTAGGCGGTGGCGCACCTGGTTGAACGCACACATTACAGAGCTGAAAGACCCGGGTTCAAGCCCCTGGTCCCCACCACTAGTGGTGGAACAGGGCTGCAGGTGTCTCTCTGTCTCTCTCCCTGTCTACTTCCCCTCCCCTCTCAATTTCTCTGTCTCTGTCCAATAATATATATATACACTGAAACATCACCTCACACTTGTAAGGATGGCCTACATTAACAAAACAGGAATTGGCAAGTGTTTGGGGGAGATATGGAGAAAATGTGTCATACTACTTGCTGATGGGAATGCAAACTATGCAACCCCTCCAGAAAACAGTATGGAAATAAAAATGGAAATAGCTTATTATCCAGCAATGCCATTCCTGGGCATATAACCAAAGGACTTGGAAGCACTAATTCACATGGACCTACACACTCCTATATCCATAACTGCATTATCCACAATATCTAAAATAAGGAAGCAATCTACATGCCTATCAACAGAGGGTGGGAGAAAGAAGTGAAGGGACACATATTCAGGGAAACGTTACTGTGTAATGACTGAAGATGAGAATGTTTGAGTTTACCTGCCACCATGGAAGACCTTACCCACGTAGCTGTTTCTCTTTCAATCTTGGTCTTGGAATGGGAGAAGTATGATATGTTTCTCCTGGAGGCCAACCAAAAGCCAGGAGTGCAGTAGAGTTCACCTCTGAGTCCTGCTAAGCTACAGGCACTTGAGAGCCCCACCATTTGAGGAAATGATGTTGCAAGTCACATGATCTGGGGCCACCTGTTTTGTGTTCCTATTGCACAGAAAGCTGACTAGAACCACCTGTAAAGTGCTGAGTCACCCTGCCCCTGACAACAATTCTAGTGCCATCTCCTTTCACACTGCCCCTTTGTTTACCAAATTCTAGCCCCAGTAGCCTTTTCCAGTATTTATATAATGGTTTTTAGGAGCCAGGTGGTGGCGCACCTGTTGCAAAGTGCAAGGACACGAGTTCGAGCCCCCACCCCCACCTGAAAGGGGAAAGCTTTGTGAGTAGTGAAGCAGTATGGCAGGTGTCTCTCTGTCTCTCTCCCTTCTCTATCACCTCCATCCCTCTCAATTTATAGCTGTCTTAATCCAATAAATAAATGAAGATAACAAAAAAATTAAAAACATAATGGCTTCCTAGTCTTCTCTTGAGGTACTCATTCTACCTGAGCTCTTTTTCTACCCTCATTCTAGCTGATTCCTGCTTCTACCTTGTGTCTGGAAGGATCCCATCTGAATATCCAGTGCCTCTGAGTCAGTTAGCGTCCATCTCGTTTGGTTTTCTGATAGCAAGCATCTAATCTACTCCCCATAGTCCTTGACACCACTTCTAGTTTTCATCTCTATAATTGTTTGAGTTCTGCCTCCTCTCTCACTGCCCTGTAAACTCCACGAGGACAAGGCCAATACTTCTCTCGTTCACAATTATATACCCATTGGTAATCAGCAATGGAACGGTCTAGAATTCAGTGCCCGTGACCTCTCCATGGACGGAGGAGATTCAGAAGGAGACCCCCCCCAGCCCAGCCTGGGAACAGGGCCACTGGTCCCCTCAGTCACAAGAAGCAGTGGCAGCGGTGAGCAAGCCCCTGTCTCCCGTGGCCACAGTGGTCCCAGCTCTTTGGTGGACATGCAGCTGGGAGCTTCCTGTCAATCTTCACTCCCCCAGGCAGACCGCCCCTGTCCGTGGCCCAGGTGATTTATGGGCCCAGCCACACACACACACTCACTCATCCTGTCCGCAGACTGAATCTGGGCTGAGGCCCATAAAATAGGCAACAGCTATTGGCAAATTCATTAATTAGGATTCTGTTTGTACTTTTATTGTGAAGGAAAATCATTTGTCAGCTGAAAGTCAGAGCCAGAGCTTGATGAGAACTGTTATTCTAAGAAGGTATCGACTGAGGAGTCTGCATGGTATTCCTTCTCTCCCCTGCATCTTGCCACCCCACCCCACCCCTGTCTCAGTCAGAGACAACCTGCTGTCCCTCCACTGGAAGCAAGACAGAGGCAGCAGCACTGCCATGTTGAAGGTAGCAGGGCAAGCGGGAGAGAACCCTGGGTCTTCCAGCCCAAGACCTATCTCAACACTGGGCTTCCGGTCACAGGAAGTGATCATCTCCCCACTGTCGACGCCATTTTCAGTAGGCTTCCTCTCTCTCTCTCTCTCCCTCCCTCCCTTTCTCTCTCTTTCACTTTTATATTATTGGATACAGAGAGAAATCGGGAAGGAGAGTGAAGATAGAAAGGGAGAGAGAGAAAGACATACAGCACCAGTCCTTGTGCATGGCAACGCGTGCACTTAACTGGGTTTATCACCTCCCAGTCCCCAAGTTGGCTACTCTTATTAGAATTCAGAGCATGAGCAATAGGTGCAGCATTCCACCATAGCAGAGTCGGTTCCAACTATCTCCAGGTGCCCATTCCAACAGCTGCTCACGCCCCTTCTCCAGACCTTCTGTGGTTTGATCCTAGACTCTTGAGACTCCAGTCACTCTGTGTTTGCTGAAAAGGAGCCAAAGGCTCTTTAGTGGAGTAGAGGGGGACATTTTTCCCTCCAGCCATCTTGCTGTCACAGCTGGAAACACTCTCCCCTCTCAAAAAAAATCAGGAGGCCTTTGGCCACAGTGTGCGAAGACATAGCTTACACACACACACACACACACACACACACACACACACACACACCATATACAGATGGTACAGGTTCATTTATGACGACCACCACCACAGCTTCATGCATTGGCAACCTGGGAGGTGGCACAGTGGATAGAGTGCTTAACTTTCCTGCATGAGGTCCCCAGTTCTATTCCCAGCATCGCATATGCCAGGGTGATGCTATGGTTTTCGTTCCCTCACACAGAAATAAATCTTTTTAAAAAATATTTATTTATTCCCTTTTGTTACCTTTTTTTAAAGTATTTTATTTATTTTATTTTTGAGAGAGATGAAGAGAGAGAAAGAAACAGAGAGAAATACCAGAGCACTGAACAGCTCTGGCTTACGGTGGTGCGGGGGACTGAACCTGGGACTTCAGAGCCTCAGGCATGAGAGTCTCTTTGCATAATCATTATGCTATCTACCCCCTCCCGCCCTTGTTGTTTTTTATTGTTGTAGTTATTATTGTTGTTGTAATTGATGTCATCGTCCCTCAGAAAGAAATCTTTTAAAGAAGAAGTTTCACGGGAGTTCGGCGGTAGCGCAGTGGGTTAAGCAGATGTGGCATGAAATACAAGGACCAGCGTAAGGATCCCGGTTCGAGCCCCTGGCTCCCCAACTGCAGGGGAGTCGCTTCACAGGCGGTGAAGCAGGTCTGCAGGTGTCTATCTTTCTCTTTTCCTCTCTGTCTTCCCCTCCTCTCTCCAGTTCTCTCTGTCCTATCCAACAACAATGACATCAGTAACAACAACAATAAAAAACAACAAGGACAACAAAAGGGAAAATAAATAAATATTTTTTAAAAATTTAAAAAAGAAAAAGAAGTTTCAGGTGATCTGGAAGGTGGCGCAATGGATAAAGCACTGAACTCTCAAGCATGAGGTCCCGAGTTCAGCCACCGGCAGCACATGTACTGGTGTGATGACTGGTTCTTTCTCTCTCTCCTCCTTTCATTGTTATTAATAAATAAGTAAAATATTTAAAAGAAGAAGAAGTTTCAGGGAGCCAAGTAGAGGCACAGCCAGTGGAGTGCACATACTACTGTGCACAAGAATTTGGGTTCAAACAGCCCAGGCAGCACCTGCAAGGGGTGGGGGGAGAGTTTCATAAGCAGTGAGACAGTGCTGCAGGTATCTCTATCTCTATCTCCCTCTCCTCTCTCAATTTCTTTCTGCCCTATTAAATAGAAAAAAAAAATCAATGGTTATTTGAGGTGGTGGATTCATTGTGCAGACAATGAGCCCCACTAATAACCCTAGTGGTAGTACAAGAGAGGAGAAGGGGGACAAGGAGGACAACTAGGACAAGAAGGAGGAGGAAAAGAAAAGGGAGGAGGAGGAGACGGAAAAGGAGAAGGAGGAGAAATTACTTTCTTTTAATTTGTGTACAGGGCCTTTAGTCCCAAGCTCCCAGGGAATACTTCACGAATCTGAAAACTGGCATTACAGACATCATGAATTAAGATGCAGTCATACTGCAACAGGGTGGGCCCTAATCCTAACAGGACCAATGTCTCTATAAAGAGGAGAACTTTGGTAATGCACGTGCACACAGGGAAAATGCCAGGCGAAGATGGAATCACGCTGTCACGAGCCAAGAAGGTCCCAGAGGCCAAGAGCAGAAACTCCTTAAGCGACCTCAGTGGGAGGTGGCCCTGCCGGTGCACTGCCCCCACTCCAACCCTATCTCTGTTAACATCCAGCCTCTAAAAGGTGCTAGCGCACTTCTATCATCCAAGTCGCTTGCTTTGGGGCCCTCTGTTACAAAGACCCTAGGGCACGGATGTGATCTCTTCCATGAGCATAAAGGCCCAGAATGCGAGCAGTGGCCCAGCTCACCTACTGAGCACCAGGGGTTCGAGGCTGTGTCTCTCAGGGAGAGTTTTCTTTAAATTACAAAAGGCCCTCCTGGTGTCCTCAGACACCGAGCTAGCTGAGCAGACCAAATGGACAGCTGCCCAGGGCACCAGTCTGTTAGAGGGTCCAAAATACCACTGAAATAAATAGACAGACCCAAGCCAGTTGACGCAAGTTTCCACATGCTCCTACCAAAGTCAACAGCAGCCTTATATGGGGATTGGAAAAACACCCCTGGCCGGCACTGACCCCTCTCTCTGGGGATCTTTGTTAGTCACATGTTCAGTTGTGATCAGCTGCAATGAAACAAAACAGAATAAAGCAAGTAGAGCTTGGTGTGACTTGCCCAGTCGACACAAACAGCATTGGAATCCCCTTTAAGATGTTCCCTCACCAAACTGCCTAGCTTGAGAAGTTGCCAAAGAAAACAGATGTGAAGGAAAGAACTTCAAAGAGTTAAGGCATTTGACTTTTTTTTCTCTTCTCTTTTCTTCTTTTTTCAAGTCAGAGTCTTGTGCATGAGAGATTTTCTAGTTTGAGGCCACTTTTTCATTCAGATATAGAAAGATAGAAAATAGATGGATAGGGACCAAGTGGTGGCACAGGGGGCTGAGCTCACATGTTAAAATGTGCAAGGACCTGGGTTTGAGCCCCCAGTCCCCACCTGGCAGGGGGAAGCTTCATAAATGGTGAAGCATGGCTGCAGGTATCTCTCACTGTCTCTCTCCCTCTCTATCTCCTCCTATTCTCTAGATTTCTGGCTGTCTCTGTCAATTAAATAAAGATAATTAGAAAAAATAAAGAAAGTAGATAGATAGAGGAAGGAGGGAAAGAGAGACCACACCACCAGTTTTAGCCCAGTGGTGCCAGAGCTAGAAACTGGTCCATGGGAATGGCCAGACACATGCTACAGCTGGTAAACTATCTTTCTGGCCCAATTTGGATATTTTCCACTTGGCTATACTGTAAAAATAATTTCCTTATTTATTTATTTTGGATAGAGACCGAGAGAACTTAAGATGTGCCACTGCCCAGCTCCCCCCCCCCCGCCTTTTTTTTTCTTTTCATAGCCAGGGGAAAGTAAATTAGTGTGTTGATCTATATGCTAGTTTTTCATTTGTTTGGTGCCTGGGATGTAACCCAGGACCACATGTATGCAAAGCATGTACTGAGCTACTGTAACAACCTGTGCATCAATGGCTTTGAACTTCACTTGTAAAGAGTTATTAATATTTTCAGGAGGAAGAGACCAGAGCACTACTCAGCTCTGGCTGGTGGTGATGTCAGGGACTGAAGCTCTGTGGCCTCGGGTACACAGATCCTGCGCTCTAATGCATATAAACGTTAGCTAGCCTTTGCTTTTTTCTTAAAGGGAAAGACACCACAGCACTTGAGGTTTCCCCAGGTGCCACAGTACCGCCATGTGGTATACTGGGACCTTGACCCTGGGTCCCGAGTATGACAAAGCTGGTGCCCACCTGGGTTATCTGTTTGGCCAGTCCTGTTAAGTATCTGCTTCTCAGCCCACGATATCCATGCCCCTCTATATCCAGGAGGAGAGAAGCAGCGGCTGTTAACTGCATCCGCCATTTCCCAGCCTCCTCTAGCTAGGCACGACTATGGAGACAGCTTCTGGCCAATGAGATGAGTCGGAAATCTCACGTGACCATTCTGCCTCCCGCCCCCGCACCCCCCCCCTCGCCCCACCCCTGTTTTGCTGCTGCTTCTGGGTCCCTTCCTGTCTGCTGGACAAGCTGCAGTGGCAGCCATCAACGTGGGTCATGAGGTGGGAGGGTCACACATGGCAGAGCAGTGGGGTAGGAGCTAAGACTTGAGAGTTGTGGAGTCCCAAGGACCTCACAGAACAGAACTCCAGTGTCGCTAGAAAACTGCTGGTGGAAGGGAGACCACCATACTGTAACTTGCAGCCCAACGCTGCTCTGAAAGATATCTAGATTTTTCCCTATCTGAAAGGTACACAGCATTGTTCGCCTGAGCAAAGGCCTACCGGGGCTTGGTCTCGCCTTGCTCAGAGGAAGCGTGACTCCTCTGGGTTGGCTTCCCCAAAGGCTGACAGATGACATGAGGGTGACCCTATGAGGACAGAGTCCAGACATCTTTAAAGGCAGACCCCCATGTTCTGCATGAATGGGAAGAAAGCAGTGCGCCACTGAAACGGTTTCCAAGCATGGCTGAAGGTCCTCTGACCTTCCCCCATCAGGGGGTGGATTCCCATCCTTTCCCTTTGAATGGAGACCAAAGCTGGTGACTGGCTTCTCGCACACAGAATCTGGTGGGAGTGATGCTGGGTGACTTCCAAGACTGGGTCGTAAAAGGTGTAACAGCTTCCACCTGGCTCTCTCTCTGGGGGCACACGCCCTTGGAACCAGCTGCTGTGTTTCGAGAAAGCCAAGAGTCACATGGTGAGGCCACTCATAGGCGTCCTGATTGACAGCCCCAACTGATGGCTCTGCCCACAGCCAGCAGGCACACCAGACCTGTGAGGGAGCGAGCCTCAGAGAGTCCAGCCCCCCAGCTCCCAGCCACCCTAGCTGACACAGAGTGGAGCAGAGATGAGCTGTCCCTGCTCAGTCCTGCCCAAGCAAAATAAACATTCATCACCAAAAGCTGCTAGGTTTTCCAATGCCTTGTGATTTAACAGGAATTTTTTGCAACCACTGCCTTGCTCGGCTTCACAAACCAGCATGCCAGCATACGCAGGGGCTACTACCACAGAAGCTTCTGAAAAGTTCTTCAGGGCCCCTCTGGAAAAGAAACAATTGAGGTCCCACCTTGGTGGGAATAGGTGTGTGGCACACAGTGTCCAGAGGGAGGAGACAGGTCAGGACCAGGGAAGCCAGCAGCCCCTCCCACCCACAGCCCGGACCAGAGAGCTCGTGTGCATGCATACACAGGCATGGAGAAAGATGGACGCTGGGCCAGAATCATAGCCCCTGGGCGCACACCCAGCACCCCTCACTCCCCAGCTTGTCACCTGTAGCTTCTCCTCCTAGGGCCCCTTCAGAGGGCTAAGGATTCAGTTCCAGAAGGTCAGTAGTGTAACCTAGGCAGTTCATCACATTTCTGGGGCAGTTTCTCTACGTGAAGGCCTCACCCCAACAGCATTAACAGAGGAGTGAGATGCCCTCTAAGAGACACCGCTGGAGTGAGAATATCCATGGTTCTGCTGGGAGTCAAAGCCCCCTCCAATCCACATATTGAAGCCCTACCCCCTACCCCATGTGGTTGTATTTAGGGGTAGGGCCTTTAGGAGCTAATAATCAAGGTCAAGTGAGGTCGTGAGGGTGGAGCCCAGCCTCTTAGGATTTGTGGCCTTTAAGAGGAGTCATTCAGCTGGGGAGGTGGCTCAGTAGTGGAGTCCAGGACTTGCATCAGAACCACATACAGCAGTGTGATGCTCTCGCTCTGGTTCTCACTCTCATAAATAAAGAAGTCTTGGGGCCAGGTGGTGGTGCACCTGATTAAGTGTGCACACTATCGTGCACAAGGACCCAGGTCCTAGACCCTAGTCCCCACCTGCTGGGGGAAAGCTTCATGAGTGGTGAAGCAGGGCCGCAAGTGTTTCTGTGTCTCTTTCCCTCTTTATATCCCTCTCTCCTCTCAATTTCTCTCTGTCTCTATCCAATAATAAATAAATAAAAATATTAAAAAATAAATAAATAAGTCTTTAGGAACAAAAGACAAGACACCAGACAGCTTTCTCCTAGTGCACACACAGACAGAGGAAAGGCCATATAAGAACACAGGGAGAAGGCAGCCCTGTTCAAGGCAGGGAGAGAGGCCGCAAGAAAAACCGCTTTCAGCACTTGAACTGGGACTTCCAGCCTCTAAAACTGCAAGGGAGCTAAATATCTACTGTTGAAGCCACCCAGGCTGTGGTATTTTGCCATGGCAGCCTGAGCTGACTAATATACTCAGAGGGAGGGGGAGGGGGAGGGGCAAGAAAATGCCAGGCCATCATGGCTTCCCAGGAGAGAGTATAAACAGGGTGCTGTGCAGGTACCTTGATGCCTCTTGTCAAACTCCCCTGGACAGATGAAATCTGTGCCAGAGTATGTGTGTGTGTGAGTGTGTATGATGTGTGTGTGTGTGTGTGTGTGTGTGTGTATGTGTTTACTCACTAGGTGGTAGGATAAGACGTGCCTAGAAGAACCCTCTGACCAAGACTCAGGAAGACATCTTCACACGTCTGAAGACAATTGTCTGACTTCCCTCCATGTTGCCCTAGAGCTGGAATCCCAGCAGCCCCCATGTTTAGAAGGGGCCTGTCTGCCCTTCCCCCCCACACACACACCAGCTCGATTGACCTGGCAATTCCTGCTGCTTTGCAGCTGCCAACATCAATAGACCTCCCTTCTGGGTTGCCTGTGTGCTTTGGCTATAAATGTATACTCATCTGATACCCCTCCCCAACACACAACCCCCTGATGCTTTAAGGGGAAAAGAAGGTTAGTAGGAGGGAGAAGAATCTGTACCGCACTGCTCAAAAGATCCTCCTACCCCAGTGATGCTCCTCATTTCCTCTGGCTTTTCGTTAAGTGCGGGGGAGTCCATCTTGCCACCAAATCCAGCTGCGCTGAGACCAGTACAGACCGTCTGGCAGAATTCTAAGACTTCTGGGTTAGGACCCAGCTCGAAGTCGGTGGGTACCAATTCTCCCTCGGTGCTCCGCCCACAGCTGGGGCCCAGGCCCCCTCGTTCTACTTTATGGGGAACTCAACAACAAATGAACACATGGACAGATGGCAAGTGGCAGTCCATCCTGTGCCAAGAGCCCAGATAGGACGCCATGGTGGAGTGACTGATGGGGGGGGGAGGACAGGGGTTCCTTTAGGTATCTGGGCAAGAACAGATTCCCTCAGGGGACCCATTAGTCAAGATCTGAAAGGGACAATGAAGTCCGGTGTGAATCGACTATGTGGAAAAGCATCCCGGGTGTAGGGAACTGCCAGCACAAAGGCCCTGAGGAGGAAGTGAGAGGCTCTAAGAACAGCATGGCAGCTGGTGTGCCTGAAGCTCCTGAAAAAGTGACAGGGATGACAGCACCGAGCTTTACAGGGGTTGGGGAAACCAAGCTGGGAGCCCCTCTGGGGTTAGAGAGAGGAGATGACCAAATCAGAGGTTTGCTTTTTCTGTGACTATTCAACCCATTAAGAGGTCTTTTCATTGTGAAAGGGAAATAGGGGTGTTGTGGAGGGACTAGGCAAGCTCAGCTTGGCCATATGAGGTGAAGACAACACTGCCAGTAGCCAGCGAGTGACGCCCGCCCCAAGGCTCCAGATCAGAGGCACAGGAGGTGGGGGGTGGCTGGCAAGTCACCTGACTGGGTCCCTACTGAGCACACAGGTCCTAGGAGAGTTGAGAATGAACTCTGCTGACTGGGTGTTCGTGTGGCGTCAGTGCAAGTGCCTGGTGCTAGTACACTGCCCTGCAGTTGTTCTCAGAGAATGTCTTTGCTTTGTTCCTACTGTTTGTTTGTTTTTTTAAATATTTTATTTATTTATTATTAATGAGAAAGAGGAGAGAGAGAAAGAGCCAGACATCGCTTTGGTACATGTGCTGTTGGGAATTGAACTCAGGACCTCATGCTTGAGATTCCAGGGCTTTATCCACTGTGCCATCTCCTGGGCCACGTTCCTACTGTTTTTAAGGAATACATCCTGAAATGTTTAGGGGCTGAGGAGTGTGTGTGTGTGCATGTGTGTGTGTGTGTGTGTGAGAGAGAGAGAGAGAGAGAGAATCTCAGAAGGCTGGGGTGGGGGGAGAAAGACAGCTCACAGGATGGTGCACTGCTTTGCTGGGTTTGAGCCCAGCCCTACTGTATGGGGGTGGGGGTGGGGTGGGGGAGGGAAGCTTTCCCTTTCTTTCTTTGTCTCTCTACTTCTGTCTCTATCTGAAAAAGTCAGTCCAGAGCAGTGAAGAGAAAAAAAAAAATCAGAAATAAGAAAGATTAGGACATAAACATAGATTGGGGGAGGGGCTGACGAAATTCACCTGAGGGCACTCGGAGTGAAGTGGCTGCAGGAACTCAGGGCATCACGTGGGCACCTTTTCAAGTCTGAAAGGATTTCAAAATCAAAAGTTAGGAAAAGTGCACTTAGCAAGTTCACGCTGGCTGCTGGGTGGTGTGTGAACAGCAGGACTGAGGCTGATGGTGGAGGATGCCCTGCTGGGAGATGACAAGGGCGAGGCTTGCAGACAGATTCAAGAATCAGTACCTGGGGACAGCCACGAGGTCCCCTAGAGCTCTGCTCACAGGGGACCCAGCCAGTGCCAGCCTGTGCAGCTAGGTTACAAAGCCATCAAACATGAGAGCTGCGGTGGGGTGGGGGAAGAGGCTGAGCCTTGTGCCAGCCACCAGAAGCCTGTCTGGAAAAGAGGGACTGGCTGTGAGCCCTGCCGCCTCCCCAAATGTCCCCTGCCACCTCCTGTCACCTCCTTGGCTGCTTGTACCCTCTCAGGAAGGCAGGCTCTTTGGGCTCCAGCTGGCCTTTGCTGAGACACCTGTGACATAAGCAGAGGGCAGCCAGGGCTAGGTTTTACAGGAACAGAGGGACAGGCTGCCTTGGGAGGCTGTCCCTCCTGATCTGGTGAGGATGACACAACACAGCCAGCAAGGGCTGTTTACATAAGCGAGGCTCTAGGCTAACCTGCTATGCTGGTCGCATATAGACTCAGGCCCTACCTGGTAGGTGGGGGTACCCTAGTCCTCAGCTCATCTTGGGCTGCTTAAGTGGTCTCAGGAATCTGAACAAGTGTCAGGGGACAGAGAGGCCAACTTCACCCACCCTCCTTTCATGGCACAGAGACTACTTGCATGTGGCACAGTCTGCATTTGAGGGCCTCCCTTCCGTCCCTGCCTCGCAGGCCACCATCTGACAGCTAGGGCCCAACTCACTGGGTTCCAGGCAGTCGAGGCTGGCAACAGAGCAGGCCGCCCCAGAGCCCACTTCCTCCTTCTCACAAAGGCTTCTGGGAGATGGCACAGCATGGTGACTCAGCCTCCCTACTGGGGAGCAGTCTGGCCCTGGGTCCTGCTAGGGAAGTCTGCTCAGGCCCTGGCTCCCAGCCAGCTGGGAGACTGGAGGTTTGCAGGCTCAAAAATAAGGAAAGTGCTTGTTCCTCTGCCAGATAAAAACATGCCAAGCTCCAGGAGAGAGAACTGTGGGGGGTGGAGGGGGATTTCAGAAGAATACATTCACACCCAAGAGGCTGTCTTCCTACAGTTTGGGACACCTGGCGACAACCACACCAGAGAAGGACTGTACTGCTGATCTGCCTGTAGGTGAGGAAACTGGCGCATCAAGGATTGGGAGGCTTATCCTGAGCACTCCCCCCACGTTCCCATGGCTAATACATGCTCCCCATTTCCCTATGGTATCAAGGACTCTGGGAAATGGGAGCATAAATGCAACAATGACCTGCACCGCTCCAGCGGCTTCGGCCCTCATAGTCACCCAGGCTGGGATAAGTCTGTGATGTCTCCTCTCCCTGTGAAGTGGCCCAGCTCTAAACAGGGTTTCTCAAACTTTCTTTTGAACATAAGATTGCTCTGGTTTTGCTCAATGAATTTTTGTTTTATTTTCATTGTTTAGCCACCAGAATTATTGCTGGGGCTCACTGCCTATACAACGGTCACTTTTATTTTCAGAGAGAGAGTGAGAGACAGGGAAGGAGGGAGGTGGGAGGGAGGGAGAGAGACACTTGCAACACTGGTCCACCACTCATGAAGCCCCATCCCTACTGGTGAGGACTAGAGACTTGAACTCCAGCCCTGACATATGGTAACACATACAACCTACCCGGTGAGCCACACTCCAGACCCTCCTTGTTAATTTCAACCTGCTATGGACAGAATCTTCATAGTCTAGTAAAAAGATTTGCTAAGGGAAATGAAATGAAAAAGACATGCTCTCTGGAAACCGCAAGCCTAGAGTTTGATGGGCAGGTCCAGCAGGCATGATCATACTCTACCAAGCACCTTTCAAGGTTTGTAAACACTTGCTCACAGTATCTACACGTAGCTCACGGCTCACCTTGGACAGGTGCCCATCTGTAGACTAGCACTGGCCCGTGGAGCACTGGAGTAAAGGCAATAAAAAGTCAAGGTCAAAGCATGCGGACTCCAGGGCCCTCTGTCACTAGCTGACTGAGTGGGTTTCCCCTTTGAGTCGCACCTTCATTTACGCATAGCCAGCCGCCTCCCAAATCAGCTCACACTGCGATCAGAAATAGCAAAGGATAATATCAGCTCTTTTCTTGGTCTTAGCTGAACTTCGCATAGCAGGATGCCGTGAGGCAATGAGATTCTTGCTGAACGTGAGGCCTGGGGTTCAAGTCCCTGGGGTGCATTGGCCAGAGAACTGAACTGGTCTCTCTCGCTCAGAGAGTAAGCAGATCCTTAAGATGCAGGTGCTGATTCGGCAGTCGTCTGGGTCAGGCCAGGACTACTTGACCCTACCAACTCCCAAGTAACACAAAGGTTGCTGCTCTGGCTTCCAGGCCTCAGATAGGGAATGGAATCGGGTGCTAGGTTACCCCACACCCACTCCACTGCTAGGTCTCTGCAGTGGAGAGCTAGTCTTGCCTGCCCCTGGAATAGTGATTACTGAGATGTGGAAGGCCCTTCCTCCTGAGGGAACTCTGAGCCTGAAATAGTTGGAGCCTCGTAATCCCTGCCAGTTTTGTCTCCTTTCAGCTCTCACTGGTATCATAAAGCCCTGAAGATTCTGTGACATGCCCCCAGCTAGAGCCCAGGCTAGGCCCAGTGACCCTCAAAATAGCTACCTTCTACCAGGTATGATTGCCAGCTCCCTGGGAGGGACCAAGGACCACTCTGCCCACCATCCCATGTCACCCTCTGAGTTTCCTAAATATGGAGTCAGTCCATTACAGGACTGCGGTGTGTAGCCTCCGAAGGACATCCAAAAGGCTCCATTACAACCGAGGGCACAGACCTGCCTCACATCTTGAATACAGCTCCCTGTGGCAAAATGCCAGAGTGGGCGCGTGAACATCTTTGAATCAACTTCCATCAACTCCAGGCTCCCTGCATCCTCCCAAAGCAGAAGCGATGGCCTGTTGCTGTTCCTCTTCCTGTCTGGTTGGGCCTGGTCTCTCCACACAAAGTGGGGACTAGAGAAATGCAGGAAGCCCCTTTCTCTGCAGACAATGCCTGGCTTCCACCCGGTTTCCTCCCTGTAGTCAGTCTAATTTGACCAAAACTGAGCAATGACTTCCTGTGGTGAACAGCAGCGACTGTTCCCCGGAGCTCTGAAAAGCCAAGAGCTACTGGGAATCCATGGGAAAGTCCTGCCCTCCACAAGATGTCTGCTGTACAGGAAGTGAAGGCCTCTCTCTTTCTTTCTAAGAATCTAGGAAAGAGCTATTTTCTTGGCGACTCAGGGACAGAGCACAGTTCCTTGGGAAGTGTCGGAAAAAATAGAAATAGCTCAGCAGGGAGAGCACGTGTCTTGCCATTCACACAGCCCAGATTTAGGCCCTGGCACCTCAGGGGAGGTGCAATGGCACCTGCAAAAACACATATTTTGGTGTCTCTCCCTCTCTCTATGTCTCTCTAGATGAATGAAGAGGCCCTGTGTGGTGAAATCTTCCATATATGAGGCCTTCACTCTGACAAAAGACTAAGAAGAGAAAATGAGGACAGACACTCAGAGAGAGAGACTAGAAGACGTGAGTTGAAGGTAGCCATCCAGGATCCAAAAAGAGAGGACTCAGGAGAATCCACGCCTGCAGACACCTTTGTCTTTAACTTCCGGTCTCTAGTTCCATTTCCATCATTTCTGCCACTGACCTGTGGTCTGTGTTGTGCCATCCAAGCTGACTAGCACATGGGTCAATTTAGTGTAGAAGCAAACCCAACCCCAGGGCTGGCAGGTTCTGCTCCCTGTGGGAAACTGGGGGTGCGGCCAAGGCTCCCTGGATGAGCACTCACTGCTGGTGTACTAGGTTTCCAGGCCCGCCAAGGCCTCAGCTCTGGCCTTCACACACAGGGTTTCAGGAGGGCCACTTGGGGGTGGAGACAGGGGTGGGGGCAAGTTTCATGCTGATTTCAGAACTAAGAGCTGTTGTTAGAGGGGCTTGACCTTGACCTTGACCTTGACATTGACCTTGACCTTGACCAGGTATGTGGCTGAGAGCCCTGAGATGTGTTTATCTGGACTTAGATGTCCCACAATAAGAGAAAAGTGACCTGAGAGATTGTGGGCCACCAGCCACTGGTACCAAGAGGTCTCTCCCAGTTCCCAGTGTACATAAGGTATGTCACTCACTGTGGCAAATAAGCACAGGTGCAATAAGTTGTTCATGTGCCACACAAACTCTGGGGGTGTCTGAGGGTGCCTTAGGCCTAGTGCCACTCTCAATGACCCCAGAGCCCACTCTACTTAGGAGAGGCCTTTGTCTCCATGTTTCTTCCCCAGGTGTGGTCGAGGCCTGAGAAAGTGAACCAGATTGCCCTTGTGAAGAAAAGCCAGGGGACAAAGCTGGCCCACTCCCAGGCAGCAAAGGGACAGGTCCACCTCCTCCCTTTCCTGGGTTCAAGCCAGGGCACCCACTGTGGCTGGGGAGTTCTGGGCCCAGGCAGACCCCAGAAAACAGCCCATAACCCTCCAGTCAGCTGCTGTGTGTTTGTTTTCACAGCTGCTCCTCCCTGCTCGACTGTTCCAGTGAGCAAAGGAATCTATTTGTCTAAGGAAAAGAATGTGGCAGAGAGGCAGGAGGCGGCCCTGGGCAGCCCGGGCAGCCTCAGAGGCTTCAGAGCTTGGCCAGAACAGGCCAGACATCCAGGAGAGTCACCCAAAGGCCTAGAAGCCAAGGTCACAGACTCAGAGACACCCTCCACTAACCCTCTCCTCTGAGGGCCAGGACTTTACCCAGAGTCCTTTGGGTATGTTTCAGATAGGCCAGCAGCCAAGGTGCACACAACTGAGACCCACCTACTGGAGGTATTTGCTTTGCTTCTTTCTCAATTGCAGACAAGACACACACAGACAGACAGACAGACAGACACACACACACACACACACACACAGAGAGAGAGAGAGAGAGAGAGAGAGAGAGAGAGAGAGAGAGAAAGAGAGAAATCCTGAGAATGAGGTCAGTCACCTCATTGGGGATGGGGGGTGCAAGCTCATGGGACTGAAAACATACAAGTCCACACCTGGGCCTTCAGTAAACCTGGGAACAGCAGCAAAGAGAGCAAAAGGTTCAAGAGGTGCCTCATTCCCTGCTCATCTGGAGGGCCTGCCATAGCCCTCAGATTTGCCATACTTGTTCTGGAGCATTCTGAAGAGACCAAGAACCCTGACATGGTCAGCCCAAAGTCATCTTCTTTTAGGTGGCTTTGGCCTCAGGGGTTGCCTAGGATCTAAGAGCTAGACCTCTGTCCTTCTAACCACTTATTTCATTTTAGTTGGTGGGGAACTTGGCCTTATGCGAGTTTACTACATCTGGGCTGGTTTGGGAGAGACATCACACTAACCCCTATTTGGTGCTGGAATTTGAACCTGGGCTGCCTTTAAGGCATGGCACTCACACTACTCTGTGAGTTATCGTTTGACCCCCCCCCCCCCTCAATACCCACTCTCACCCAAGCCCCTCACAATTGCGCTGTACCTACCAAGAAGTAGTCTTGGGGGTTGGAATAAAGGCAGGAGAGAAATACTGGCTTCCAGCTGAATGCTCTAGTCAACGACAGGCTCCAGCAGCTAAGTGGTCAGATTTGGGTGGAATATTCCTCACGGTGATTGCAATTTAGCTCATGCCAAATCGTCCTCAGATGTATAGGAGTTGACATATATAATAACTAATCCTCCCCCTAAACTGGCCTTGGTCAGACCATTCATCCTAGACGTAACTGAGCCATCCCTGGGTCTGCCAGTTCACCACTAAAGCACTCTAAGAGGCTGAGGAACTGTGTCAAGGACATTACAACCACAGTGGCCAAGGCAACATGACTTAACCAGTGCCCAAGACAAAAATTGGGGGGCAAGTGATTTGGGTGTGGAAGGGATACAGGTAAAAGTAAGCCACAGTGGCTGGGGTCATGGTGTAGTGGATGAAGCTTTAGACTTTCAAACATGAGACCTCTCTCTCTCTCTCTCTCTCTCTCTCTCACACACACACACACACACACACACACACACACACACACACACACACACTCATAAGTAAATATGATTTTTTTAAAAAGACGTCACTAAGAGTCAATCCCATAGTGCCACTGAGAGTCCCTGTAGAAGACTCCTGGGAGAGGGGCTGGGAAAGCTGAGCTGTGTTCCCCCTAGCCTGCATCCATCACCACCTGGAAGGTGCTGCCAGGAAACTGCCAAGAAGTCCTTGCTTTGGTGGGTGAGAGGAGAATGTTGTGGACTGGCGAGTGCCAAGGGAATTTGAGTGGACTGTGGGAGTCACCCAGGGCAGAAGCTGACCACAACTGTGTGTGAATCTGGAGTTCTCCTGGCTTCCCTGAACCCCCTGCCTCTCACCTGGTACCTGATATGGGAATCTTCAAGACCTTCCTGTTGGGAGTCGAGCAGGGGGTAAGGGAAGAAACTGCACATGTACATGCACGCAAGTCAATGGGATCAGAGACTCCCCTGAGCACCCCCCAAGCCATGTCAATGGGTAAGTGGGAACCCTCTCAGAAGTGCTCTACACCCTGGGAGTGAAGACCTAGAGACAATTCACAAATTTACTGATGTGTGACCTCGGGCAGGGGCAGGCTATTGGATGCCTCAGTGAATGTAAACTGAGGCTATTAATTCCTGCCTCAGCCCTCAACAGCTCGCTCCAACAGTTCAGAGTAATGAGGCGGCTTCTTATCACAGTACCTGCTCCAGAGCAAGGGTAGGAGGCCATATTGTTTCTCTGGACATAGAATTCACGGGACATAAACTTCACCACTTGAAGCACTGTGAAGTGTACACACAATTTAGGGACATTAAGTTTATTCATAATGTTGTGTTAGTGTCACCATTGCCACCCAGATATTTTCTCACCTGAAAAGCAATCCCAGTGCCCATTAACTGCCACTGCTCATTCTTCTTCGCCCCACCCCTAGTCCCTGGTAATCACTAATCTACATTCTGTCTCCTGTAGATTTCTCTATTTGGGTCAGCTTGTAGCAATCTAACCACACAATGTGTGACTTCTTGTGTCTGGCTGCTGTCACTCAGCATTATGTCTCCAAGGTCCATCCATGCCATAGTATGTGTCAGTAAAGTCATCCATTCCTTCTTGAGGTAGAACATAATTCCACTGTGTAAGTGGGTCACATTTTGTTTAGGCATTCATAGATCTATGGACCTTGGGTCATTTCCACTTCTTAGCTATCAGGGAAAATGCTATCACAAACATTCATGGGTTGAGTTTTTATGGGGACATGTTTCCAATTCCCTGTGAGTGGAATTCCTAGTCACATGGTGACTCTGTGCTCAATTTTGTAAGGAGTTGCCAGACTCTCTTCTCCAGGACAGCTATGCCATTCACATCCTCACAGACAATAGAGGAAGGTTCCGGCTTCTCCATATGCGCATCAAGACTCACCATTTTGTTCTTTTTTAATTATAGACATCCAGTGGGTGTCAAGTGGCATCTCATTGTGGTTCTGAGTGTGCATTTCCCTTCTGACTAGGAGAATGGACATTTCTTCATGTGCTTGCTGACCCCCATTTTTTAAGATGTCAATCACGACTGAGGAGATAATATAATAGTTCTGCAACAGACTTTCATGCCTGAGGAGCTGAGATCTGCCAGGACCACCATAAACCAGTGCTCAGCAGTGCTCTGATCTCTCTGTATCTTTCTGTCTCTCATTAAAAATGAATAATTAGGGAGTCGGGAGGCAGCACAGCAGGTTAAGCGCACGTGACATAAAGAGCAAGGACCGGCATAAAGATCCCAGTTTGAGCCCCCAGCTCTCCACCTGCAGGGGGGTCACTTCACAGGTGGTGAAGCAGGTCTGCAGGTGTCTGTCTTTCTCTCCCCCTCTCTGTCTTCCCCTCCTCTCTCCATTTCTCTCTGTCCTATCCAACAACGACGATGACAACAGCAATAATGACTACAACAGCAATGAAAAACAAGGGCAACAAAAGGGAAAATAAATATTTTAAAAATGAATAAATAATATATATTTAATATTTTATGTATTTATTTATTTTCCTTTTTTTGCTGCCCTTGTTGTTTTTATCATTGTTGTGGTTATTATTGTTGTTGTTATTGATGTTGTTGTTGCCAGACAGGACAGAGAGAAGTGGGGAAAGGGGGGGAAGACAGAGAGGGAGAGAGAAAGATAGACACCTGCAGATCTGCTTCACCACTTGTGAAGTGACACCCCCCCCCCCCGCAGGTGGGGAGCCCGGGGCTCTAACCGGGATCTTTACGCTGGCCCTTGAATTTTGAGTCATGTGTGCTTAACCCAATGTGCTACAGCCCAACCCCCATAAAACATATTTTTTATATATGTCAATCATCCCCAGCAACTACTCTGAGGGTGAGCCAATCCACAAAAGTAGCCAGAGCTCCAGAGGAGAGGAGACTTAGAAAAGACCTGTCCTTCCATCCTGTTGGCCCAGGTGTCGGGACCACTAGATGCTAGATACTTTCAAGGGCCTAAAGTGTGAGGACAACGAGGTGGTTCAGGACAGTGGCTCCTATTGGCAGCCCACAAACAGAAGAAGAGGAGGCATCGCATATCCGCTGATTTATTCACTGTTATGTTAGATAAAGTCCACCAAGCTTAAGAGCTCCAGGACAAAGAGGACAGAAGATAATTGTCACAGCACTTTTTCTTCACCGCCGCCAGCTAGATGTGCATGTGGGTGTGCCATTCTGATTTCAATGTGCTAGCCATTTTCACAGTATTTTAAATATTGTTGGTGGGTGGGGGTAGATAGCATAATGGTTGTGCAAAGAGAATCTCATGCCTGAGGCTCCAAAGTCCCAGGTTCAGTCCCCCACACCACCATAAGCCAGAGCTGAGCAGTGTTCTGGTAAAAAAAAAAAAAAAAAAAATATATATATATATATATATATATATATATTTGGCAACCTTACATCAAATCATTTGACTATTTTTTTTCTTTGGCGTCATGGCTCTATATTGTAGCTATGTAAGTTAGACCTGTATATTTTCCTTTTGTAGCCTTCTATGTATTTTGCTCACTTACTAATGTTTTCTTATCAATATAGATGAGTTCTTTCATAAAATATTCATAGCAGCCATATTTTTTGGCCTCCATCTGGTTCCTTGTCATAATTTGGTTGAAATGTGATTTGGGTTTGGGCTTTCTTTTATTCTTTTTTTTTTCTTTGTGTTAAGCATTTTTTGATTATCAGCACTGTACAATTAACCTTTATTTTTCTATTTTCTGATTCCTTCTGTCACATCCCAAACTTACAAAGTCCTTCCCTGAGAGCGGAACATGGTTGTAAGGTGAGGTTCTTCAGAGGGAAATATCCCCACTCTTAAGAAATCTCAAAGTCCCTCCTATGGATTAGATGACATTGGTTCTTACTGTCCCCAAGACCCTTCCCGTGAGGGGAGAGTAGTTTGCTTCTCGGTTCCAAGCCTGGGATCCTGAGCCAGACTCCTAGGTTTGAATCCCAACTCTATCAGATAGACCAATTATGTCCCTCTCTGTGCCTCATTTGCAAACTGGGGGTAAGAAGGGAGCCAACCTCACAGCATTATTGAGAAACTGTAGTAGCGCCCTCTGTAGGGCTAAGTCACGCTATTGGGTCTCAGATCTCTGGTCAGTGAAATCTAGCAAAGTAGCTCACTGGGATAGAGCGCTGTTTTGCCTTGTGGGCAACCCAGATTCGAGTCTTGCTACATTGAAGGAAGTTTTCGTGCTATGGTCTCTTTAGTACTCTCTCTCTCTCTCTCTCTCTCTGTGTGTGTGTGTGTGTGTGTGTGTGTGTGTGTGTGTGTGTTTCTGTCTCCTCTCTCTCTCTGTCTCTATCTTTAAAAAAATTAAAAAGGTAAAAGAGGGGGGCTGGTGAGCAGTGTACCCGGTTAAGTGCACGTGCTACCATGAGCAATGGGCCAGGTTCAAGACCCTGCTCCCTACCTGCAGGGGGGGAAGCTTCACAAGCAGTGAAGCAAGTACTGCAGGTGTCTCTCTGTCTCTCTCCCTGCCCATCCTCTTTCTCTTTCAATTCCCTCTGTTCTGTCAAATAAAATTAAGTTTGAAAAAAATATTTTAGGAAGGGAGGAAGAAAGGAATGAAGGGATGGATGAAGGAAGGAAGGAAGGAAGGAAGGAAGAAAGAAAAAAAGAAAGAAAGAAAGAAAGAAAGAAAGAAAGAAAGAAAGAAAGAAAGAAAGAAAGACAGACATGTTTGTCCAGGGAAGTAAAACTCAACCACAGAGCACAGATCTTGCTCACATAAGCCTCCCGGTCTGATCCTTGACACTGAGTGATGGCAACAAGGGCGCGCGGGGCTGGGGGGGGGGGAGAGGGTTCTCCACAGTCAGTGGAATGAAGAGGCAGGGAGAGAACACATACACACAGTATAAAGTAAAAGCTGAGCTAAGGAGGACATGGCTCAGCAGTAAAGCACATGTGTGAGCCCCGGGTTTAATCTCCGGCACAGTAGCAAGAGGACAGAAGGACAGGAGGGGTGTTCTTCCCTGCCCTGCCCAAAGAGATGGCAGTGGGCAGTCTGCTTCAGCAGGGAGGACCCTGGGCTGGTGGCTCCTTGCCAGCCTCGTCTTCTGCCTTCTGTGCTCTGATCTCAGGCTGCTGGCCCCCACACCCAGCCCTCAGGTCGTCTTGCTCCATCCACCGCTGACCTTCCTGGAGCCAGGCTTCAAAGTCTTAGCTCTTACACCCTGAACCTGATTGTTCTGTCACTTGGTCTCCTGGCTATGGCAGTGGGGGGACCTTGTCACCCATCCCACTTCTAAGGCCACCCGGACCCAGGAATTTTAATTGACTTGGAATTAGAAACTGCTAACAAAGAACACTGAAAGAAGTAGCTTCACGATTACAGAAGCCAGACCTTCCACCTTGTGCATGCCAAAATGATCCTGGGTCTAGACTCCCAGAGGAATAAAGAATAGGAAAGCTTCCAATGGAGGCGATGGGAAATGGAACTCTGGTGATGGGAATTGTGTGGAATTATACCCCTCTTATCCTACAGTCTTGTCGATCATTATTAAATCAATAAGAAAATAAAATATAAAAAGAAAGAAGAAACTTCAGTACTGTGTGTAGTCTCTCTATCTGTCTCTATTCAAAAATTATTTTTTAATTGTATATTGGACTGGGAAGATAGCATAATGGTTCTGCAAAAAGACTCTCATGCCTGAGGCACCAAAGGTCTCAGGTTCAATCCCCCTGTACCACCAGAAGCCAGAGCTGAGCAGTGCTCTGGTGAACAAATACAAATAACATAGAATAACTTCTAAAGTTTTATGTACATATCTCAGGTGTCCCATCTGATGCTTTCATATGTATATGGAAATCATCAGTACAGTCACACGAGGAAAATGAAATCAGTGCTGAGGGAACAGGCTACCTTAACAAGCTTCCACATGCTGCTGAGTCCCGGGGCTGGGGGCCACACTGGGAAAAGCACTGGTTTTCTGAGTCCTCCCTCCTGATGGTGCTGGGGAAGACACACTTAAAGCAGCTCAGGATGGGCAGATCTGGGTGTTTTCCAAAGAATCTGCTAATAGCAGAGTATCTGGAGTAGAAGGCAGGCACAGCCACCTCCACCTGCAGAGGATTCTCAGAAGGGAAGAAGCTGGGAAAAGAGAGAGAGTTGGCGCTCGGGGGGGGGGGGGGGCGGGGGGCTGATCCAGAAATCCCACAGGGAAGGAGGGACAGGGTTCAATGGTTTCCACACAGAACCTTCGAGGCCTTGGCTGTGTGTGGACCTCAGGGTGACCTACAGGGAGCCTGGTGTTGGAGGCCTCAGCTTCCTCCGCTGCTCAGCAATGCTCACGGCATGAAGCGGTGGCCAGAGAAATGGCGAGTCGTCGGATATTGAGCGAGTGATAATGGAATCCAGGAGGTGGAAATTACAAGTCGAAAAGGAAAATCGATGCCCTGACTGTGAAATGACTGAAGGCCTGGTGAGGAGCTGTGGGGGGAGCCCCCACCCCATACAGACACACACTCACACACACACTTACACACACTCCCCAGGACTGCCAGTTCAGAAGTTCCTTGAGGGCAGGGACCATATTTTAATCATGGGTAATCATATCATGTCAGAGCTGAAATGGGCCTTAGAGAGCTCCCAGCCCTGGAATGGCCAAATCGGTTTCATTTTGATGCCAGCTCCAATCGCTTAGTGTTGGCTGCCTGAAGCACTTGCTCAAGGCGGCTCTGGGCTCTGTGGGGAGCCGAACCAGGATCAATTAGCTGACTTACCAGGGGTGGGAGACAGCACTGTGCTCTGACCAGCAAAGTCCATCCTACCTGCCTGGCTGTGTCCCAGCCATGTTTCACACATCCCTTGTATCCCCTGCCAAGCCTGGGGCTCTGTGCTTAACACTCGAGAGTCCATGAACTTGAATATGGGAAGGGGGGGGGGGTTAGAGGGGTTGGGAGAAAGATAACTTCAGCTATATCAGCCTCTAACTGAAATCAAGCACTTCCTTCCAAGCATGAATGTGAGCAAGAAGCTGTGGTGGCAACAGCGGTCCCTGTGAGTGTCACCAAGTGGAAGCCACAGCTAGACTTCCGGGGACAGCATACCCGAGTCGTGGTGGCTATCTCTAAAGATCACTTCCCTGCCTCCCTGGGATGAAATGATAGCCGTTATGAGATCTGCCACTGAGTGGGTCAGAGGAAGTGCGTACACTCCTCCATCCCAAAGGCGCCTTGCACTCCGCACCTGCTTTCGGTTTCCTCTGACGACCCATCCTCTGCATTCAAACGCCATCAGTGTAAGCAGATGTCCACAGGAGTACACGATCTGAAATCAGGTGAGCTTATTTCCCATCTCCCTCCCCCACTTCCCAGAGTTTGCTGAAGGCAAGAAGTACGTGCCAAGTCCCAGCCCGGGCTCAGTCACAGTGACGGATGTGGGCAACACGCGGGCCCACCCTGGGGACCTTGTGCGCTTCTCTGCGACTTGGCAGCCACCAGCAGTTGAGCCGAGAGCTCACGAATTGGCTGCTCTCCACTCCGGGGAGACAGCTGACCTCGGGGGCTTCCTGGGATCAGATGCCCAGACAGTGACAGTTCTGGCCCTGTGCCATGCCTCCCTGGTTTGGCCTGCCGCAGCAATGGACAGTCTGGGTCACAGACTCGGCGGCTCGGTGCTTGGCTGCAGCCTTCTCACTTCTCCTCTGACGACCCTCCTCTTCCACCTGCGGACCGGGGAAACTGAAAGGCAGCCGTGGGTGTCTCCCTAGCCTCTTCAGGCTGATTTCTCAGCCCTGGGAGGGTTGGGGGACGGGTACACAACTGGAGATCTCTAACACGGGCTACATCGCCTTATATATTCAGAAGACATCTCTGCTGGTCCCCTTAGGCCTAGGAAGGCTGAGTTCTAGGCTCTCTGCCCCAGAAGGCACCTTGGGGAAAAAACGACCCATCCCACCCATCCCCTTGTCCTCACCACTGTGTCACCGGGGAAGGTCGCCTGACCCATCCTGGAGGTACAGATTGGGAACTGCCAGGCTGTCCTCCCCCAATACAACACTGCACGGGCTCATAAATAATGCATGCTGTTGGCATTGTAACCATCTGTCTCAGGTCAGTGAAAAATAGAACTGCAAATGCGTCCCAAGCCAAAAGCCCTGTTTGATTTGGGGTGGGGGGTGGGGTAATCAGGACCATTAGTGCTTCTACTTCCGGGGAGTCTACTCCCATTGGACTCCTGCAAGTCCCCCCACCAAAGGGTCTGTGACAGAATTCTCCTTTGTTCAGATTTCCAAAGACCCCTTGAGAGATTCTAAAAGTGTGGGGGGAAGAGTTGAGGCCTTGCTGAAGCAACACAGATGGGGCTTCCAAGATGCTTCCGGTTTGGGTCTCCTCTTTTTCTCATGGAAACCCCCTGTTGCCTTTCATGTCAGGTCCTCTGTAAAGGGGGAGCACTAATGCTTGCCTCAGAAGAAGGATAGCTGAGGCAGTGAATGTGAGAACCGTGAGCAAAGGCCACGAGTGAGACACCAGACATAGCAGCAATTAGCTGAGACAGGCCAAGGAGCTGTGACAAACATCCTTGCCAAAGGTCCATGGCTTCTTTCTCACTCACAGCCTTCCACATTGCGGTTCGGATACCTGAGCTTTCTCCATCTTGTGGAAAATGGCAGCTTCTACTCCAAGATGTCTGAACAGTAGATCTGTGTAGTCACTCAGGAGGAAGCACTGTTAGGTGAGGACTTCCTGCTCATCATTCAGACCTTGAGTGTTTAGAAGCTGGTTCCCACCAAAAGCTACCAAGGCCCAGTCCTTCTGAGTACCTGGGAAACTTCTGGTAGCAGACCTTGGGATCAGTCAGCCAGTGGGCAAGGAAACTTGTTATCAGCCTATCAGTTCTTCAATGGCCATTGGTTGAGGAGTTTAATGCCCCTACCATAAGCAGCCAATTACAGAAGGCTTCCATGCAGAAAGATCTGAGAAGCCACCACAAGGCTCTAACAGTCACCACCCTGGCAGGACTGGGAAATCAGAAACAAGATGGGCACTTTGCACATACTCTCTAGCTTAGAAGTCACCCCAGCTCCTCACCATGGCCTCAAAATCTGAAAAAAAAAAACTCTTTTTTTCTCCCAGTTGGGGTCCTATATCTACACAATTCCACTGCTCCTCACAGACTATTTTTCTTGTCCTCTTTAACCTCAGATAGAAAGGAAGAGAGGGAGTCGGGCTGTAGTGCAGTGGGTTAAGCGCAGGTGGCGCAAAGCACAAAGACCGGCATAAGGATCCCGGTTCGAACCCCGGCTCCCCACCTGCAGGGGAGTCGCTTCACAGGCGGTGAAGCAGGTCTGCAGGTGTCTATCTTTCTCTCCCCCTCTCTGTCTTCCCCTCCCTCTCTCCATTTCTCTCTGTCCTATCCAACAACAATAATAACTACAACAATAAAACAACAAGGGCAACAAAAGGGAAAAAATAAATTAAAAAAATATAAAAAAAAAGAAAAGAAAAAAAGAAAGGAAGAGAGACCAATGATCCGAGAGAAGGAAAGACACCACAGCACCCCTCCACTGTTCTTGGAGTTTCCTTTGATGCCACACATGGAGCTCCCAGGTGGTACCAGGGCTCAAACTCTTCAAGCACAGCAAGGTGTACGCTGTCTTGGCTGAGCCATCTCTCGGCCCTGAATGTGATTTTTGGGTTCTGATTCCTTCACTCAGCATTTGGGGTTCAGGCACAAACCAATATCAGCTTGTCTCTGGTTATTTCTTCTCTGGTTTTCTGGAGTCCCCCAGCTCTGTGGTGGTGGGCAGCTAGAAGCCAGACTTGGCAAGATCCCGCAGGGGAAGATTATGAGATTTCAGTTGTTTCTTGGGTTTCAACCTCCCTTGTGATCTTGAGGGGTGGAAGAGGGAGAGGCAGCCCACGCGGGAACTCGGAAAATAAGCAGAGATAAGAGCTTCTCAGCTCTGGCTAGCGAAGGCCCCTCACCCACTCGCTTCAAAGACAAACACTTCCTGCTCGTCGATTTGTTTTAGGCCTTGCCGAATCTGCAACTCTGTGGCCTTGGCGCTAAAAATAAATCTCCTGCAATAATGACAAGGCTGTTGCAAAGAGGAAGGCGTGCAGAGAGGAAAGACAGAGGCAGGAGAAGCTGAGAGCGGGTGAAGAGAAACTGAACACCCAAACAGGAAGAAGGGTTGTGGGCAGAAGTCCCAGCTGCTTCCCCCACTGTAGGCCAACCCACTGCAAAAGCCAGGGAGGGCACTTCTCTGATCCACCGTTCCTGAGACTGAGTCATGGAGGAAGCAGTGTCCCACCTAGCCACATGCCTTCTGTGACCCAGTCCAAGCACCAGCAACATGGGCGTCACCTGGGAACCTATAGAAATGCCAGTTGTCAGGCTGGGGAGACAGCTTAGTAATTCTGGTGTGTGTGTGGGGGGGGACGACAAACAACTTTCATGCCTGAGGCTCTGAGGTTCCAGGTTCAGTCCCCAGCACTACCACAAGCCAGAGTTGAGCAATGCTCAGCTCTCTCTCTCTCTCCCTGTATCTCTGTCATTAAAATAAGTAAATGTATGGAAGGAAAGAAGGAAGGAAGAAAAGGAAGGAAGGAAGGAAGGAAGAAAGAAGGAAAGAAAGAAAGAAAGAAAGAAAGAAAGAAAGAAAGAAAGAAAGAGTTGTCCCCACCTCTACCCTAGCCACATTGAACCTGCTATGTCACCAGCTGCCCCCACCAGCCCAGGGGTGATCACCATTAGAGTCTGAAAAAGTCTCTGTCACCAAATGCAACCTGGATGAGGCAGACAATACTGTTCCCAAGTCCCAAAACTCAGTGGGGAGCCCTTGGCCAGCAAGTCTCCTCGGGACCCACAGCTCGTTTCATTAGAATGTGACACTGTTCCCCACACCATCCCCTGCCCAAGACAAAGGCATCCTCTTGTTATCTTGTTATAGATTTTCTCTCTCTCTCTCTCTCTCTCTCTCCCTCCCTCCCTCCCTCCCTCCCTCTCCCTCTCCCTCTCCCTCTCCCTCTCCTTCTCTCTTCCTCCCTCCCTCCTTCTTCCATCTTGAGCGTGAAGAAAGAGACCAGAGCACTGCACAGTCCTTCCTGGTATTTGTTCTTGCTTGTTTGTATGTGACACTCTGATCAAACCCCAAGCATATACTCTCCTGATGAGCCAACTCCCCAGCCCAGGTCTGGGGTCTCCTTCACCCATCCTGTGTCCACCAGGAATTTACACAGACCCTTTCACAGACCTGGCTATGCCCACTAGGATCTCACTAGGAGTTTTCCTTTCAAGCTTTTCCCTCCAGCCCCTGTTGTAGTGTTTCTCCTTTCCCAGGCCCCAAGCCTGACACGTTTTCCTGTCTTCTAGTCTTCATGGAACACTACTTCATGGTCCTCTGGCATAATTTTGATACACTCTGACAATACCCCCTTAAGTCTCGATGCCATATTTCAGCCCTCTTTGCTGTTCTTACAAGAGACTCCTCCTCTTCTCCTTCCTACCTTGGCAGCAGTAAACTGAGTTATGGAGTAGGGGACTGGCCGCACTGTTGCCCAAGGTGGACAGGTGAGCCACTGGACCATTGTTTAGATGCTGAGCAGGTGACAAACAGTTATGGCTGCTCCTTGCTGGAATTCTAAATAGTGCCTGTCACTCTTCATTGACTATAAAATGTACAAATGTGAATGATAAGAAAGAACATAACTATGCCCCATCTTATCAAATTTATTTTAGCTGTGCTTTAAAAATCAATTTAATTTGTAAATTATTCATGGCATGGAGCGATGATTACAGACTTGCACAGTCAAAAAAAAAACCTTCTGCTTTAAAAATTGTGTTAACTTTTTTTGAGACATTTTGGGAATGGTTTTTATCATTTTTTATTACTAGGGTAATGCATATCTAGTTTAGAAAATGTGGGTACTACCGATAAGCAAAATTAATTACTGTATTTACTATCATCTCTAGTGCTACGACCAAGAAGTAATCACTGTTAACATTTAAGTATATATTCCTTCAGTCTTCTTTTTATTACACACACACACACACACACACACACACATATCTTTTCCCCCCTGTCTGTTTTAGGGTCATTCTGAATGTTCTAGCTTGCCTCCCACTCAAAATGGCGCCCATCAGTCTCTTCCTCTGGTTCTAGAGTCCCTCACTTTCTGGAAAGAGACCTCATTGGGCAGGGTGTCTTTGTTGTGAAGCATGTGACCCAGATCCCAGCCCTGACACTACATGGGAGGTTCTATGGCAATGGAAGAAGTTCTGGTGCTGTGGTCTCTCCTCAACTAGGCAGCCAATGAGTTGACAACTGGAAGTTAGCCATGATGGCAAACGTTACTGACCAGGCCTCATCACTCAGTTTCTCCTCCACTTTTCAACTTTGCAGCACACTCTTGCAAGTGCCCGGGGCCAGCATTGCAGGCATGGAATCTGAATAGCCACATGGGACTCTGAAACCACAGTACCAGAGCTGGTAAGCAAAAAAGAAAGGGAGAAGGCCATTCCCGGGGCGCAAGTAGACAGCTGACTGTGAAAGCTTGAACTTGACCCTGTCCTAGATGCAGAGCCTGAACTAAGTAGCAGTCGCCTCCAGCAAGAACCGTGCCCAGACCCTTGTCACCTGAGCCTCCTGGGAGTAGTTGATGGTAAGTACTCCCAGCCCTCCCCCCACACCTATGCACTGGCTCTACCTTGTCTCCTTCCCATCCTCCTTCCAGGAAGGGTCAAGCCCCCGCTGCCCACAGTGTGGATGAGCTTTTCCCACCCCTACTTTCTGTGCTGACTGCATCCCCTCTGATCACACCCTCTCCAGTCCCAGATCAAGTCTAAGCAACCTGAGACTACCACAACCACTGGCACACACAGCACCTGTGCCTTATCACCATAACTGTTGAGTTGCAGGGAGGGAATATGGCTGGGGCTGAGGGAAGGGGGGTGGGGGTGGTGCAGGGCCAGTACCAGGCACCCCTTTATCCATCACTAGGATAAGGCCCTCAGCTGCTTCCTTTCTATTCCTTCCACGAGAGGCTAAGCCTCCACCCCTATGCTGGCTCCATCCATTGTCCATTGTCTTGTTGGAAATTAGTCCTCAGTTGGGCAGGTGTGGGTTCACCACTCTGGGTCACTTTTTCTTTAATTTTTCATTTAGAGAGAGAGTAAGATGGGGGCTGGTGGTGGCACACCCCATTAAGCATACATAGTACCAAGTGCAAGGATCCGCACAAAGATCTGGGTTTGAGCCCTTCTTCCCCACTTGCAGGGGGATGCTTCAAAGCAGGTCTTTCTCTCTTCCTCTGTATCTCCCCCTCCTCTCTCAATTTCTCTCTGTCCTATCCAATAAAAATGGGAGGGGGTGGGAATGACTGCAAGGAGCAGTGGATTCGTATGTTGACACTGAGCACCAGCGATAACCCTGGGGGGAAGGGGAGAGAAAGAGAGAGAGAGAGAGACTTCAGCACTGCAACCCCCTCCACTCCCACAGCACTTCCCATAAGGTGCAAGGGATCAAACCCGGCTGTGTGCATGGCAGTGATAGTGCCCTACCCAGTGAGCTATCTTCCTGACCTGAGGTGGGTTTAAGTGGGCTCTAATCTCCCTCCCAATATTGAGACCCTGCCCCCACTCCCACAACCACCTTCGGCACCTCCCACCCCACCCGAAGCCACCCCTCCTGCAGGAGGGAGGGAGTGAAGCATCGTGGTTACCAAGGAACTGCCATGCTAGCCACCAAAGTGACTGCTCGTTATTTGAACACTTTCTTCTATTTGACTGAATACAGGGAAAATGTCACACATAGAATATTCATCATCCGCCTCGCGCGCCTTTTCTTCCCTGCTTATCTCCCTGCTGTCATGTACGAGTCCCGGCTGCAGGTTCATTTGGTATGTTGAGTGCGTGCCCGAAGAGAGGGGGCTACGGTGAGCCTAGCCTGCACGCTCCGTGCCTCGACAGCCGGCCCTCCCCGCCGGCGACACCCCGGCACACGCACGCCACTCACGCTGACCCCTCGAGGCTGGGGCCACGTCTGCTCCGAGCGGCGGGAGCACCAAGGAGCTGAGGAGCCTTCACAGCCGCTTAGTGATTCCCCGCCTGTCACTTTCGCAGACACCTCGGCTTCCAAAGCTTTTATCCTCAGGTGCTTCTGAGAAGATGCAGGCTGGCAGCCCCACCCCACTTCAAACGCCGGCTGCTTCCAGATCCTCCGATGGGGCGAGCGGCGCCTGCCAATTCTGAAGCTCCAAAGCCATACGCAGACTCTCTCTTTTCTCGTCTCCCCCCCCCCCCTTTCTTGGCGGACAGGATTCTGGGGCTAGGAAATCAAAGTCTTCACCCTGACAGTTAGATAGTATGTCCAGCTTCAGAAGCACAAGCCTGAAATCCAATGGCTTAAAGCAGAGAAGGATTTTCTTTTTCTCTCTTTTATCATCCAAACAGAGGTGGGTGAGGTTGCTCCTTAAGGCCACCAAGGGCCTGGGTCTTTGCTCCTCTGTTCTTCAGGGGTGACCATCACCTCATGCTCTTAAGATGGCTGCTGGCATGTCAACAACCATCACATCTGAATGCCGGGAAAAGTAAAGAAGTGACCCTTCTTAAAAAGGAACATTTCAGAAAGCCCATTCTAAGAACACCCTGCTCATATGTTCTATTGGCCTGTAGCTGCAGGGCCTTGGAATGGAACTTGTCAGGACACAGACACTCAGGGAAGAAAGGTCAGGCATCCCCCCCTCCACAGGGAGCAGACAGCCAGCCACAAGCCAGAGAGGAAGGAGTCAGGAAGGACAAGCTCTGTCAGGGTGTCACCACCTTGATCCAGGACCTCCAGAACCAGGAGAAGGGTAACTCATGCTGTGAGAGAACCAACCGCCACCACTGCCACTGAGCCTCCACTGAGATGGGCAGGGAGGGGAGCGAGAGAATGGCGGGGGAAGTCTGAGGCTGCCTCGCACTTCAGGGAACACTTTGTATGCCCGGACTTTTAAAGTCATGTTGTAAGTATTTTGACATGTTTTTGTTTTTGTCATTGTTGCCACGGGAGCACCACTGCCAGGCTGACTTTTTCAGATAGAGACAGACAGGGAAAAAGCCCACAGCACTGAAGTCTCTGCCAGTACAGTGGGAGAGGGCCTCGAACCTGGGTCCTGCGCATAGCAAAGCAGGCACACTATCCAGGTGAGCTGTCTTCCTAGCCCCTCATGTAACTGTTTTGAAGATTCTTCTCATCAAGCGGTCCCCAGAGGGCCTGTACCACACCCCCAACACACACACACCCCCAACACACACATACCCCCAACACACACACACACACACCCAACACACACACGCATGCACACACCGCACCCCCCCTCTCCAGCCAGCTCTTCCCCAACCTTCATTTCTCTTGTCTCCGCATAAGCTTCCTCCCTGGAAATGCTTATATAAAAACTTCAGCTGTTCTGGAGTGACTTGAAAAGCACCGAAATAGCCCTCCCTCCCTTCCACTGCCCATAAATAGCCTGAAAGTCTAAAGTCGGCGCTTCACTCCTTTGGTTAATCCATTATGTCCTCTGAAAGTACAAGTTAAATGGTGATGGATCTACATCCGGTCAGCCCAGAGCTGGATGTGATGGTGATGGGGAGGTAGGCTAGGAAAAGGGGGGTGGGGGGCCACAGAGAGCCAAGAGCCTACAGAAGGCCTGAGTGGGGCCAATACCAGCAGAGAGTCCCCTCAAATACTGTTTGGCCTGTATTTCTTTCCTTCTTTCCTGTTTTCTTTCTTTCTTTCTTTTTTAATCACCAGCAGTGTTGCTGGGGCTAGGTGCCTGCAAGACAACTCTACCATTCCTGGTAGCCATTTCTTTTATTTGACAGGACAGAGAGAATTTGTGAGGGGAAGGAGAAATAGAGATAGAGTGCAAATCACTTTTCCACCATTTTAGACAATAACCAGGGATTAAACCCAGGCTCAACCCCCATCACACACACACACACACACACACACACACACACACACACACACATCCTCCACATGCAAGGAACACACTCTCACTCCACTCTACCACTGAAGCACTTCTTTGGCCCATCACCCCAGAAGAGTAAATTAGTCAGTGTGCCAAGATATTTGCTTGTTGCATCAGTAGTATACCTGCCCTTATAAACTCAACTCCAACCTCTGGGGCTAGGAGATAGCAAGCATTTGTTTCCCAACTAACTTTCTGGTAGGCTCTGCCAGCCAGAAACCGAGGTAGGAGACAGAAAGGCAGGGAAGGTATACAAGAGATGGATTTGGAACCTCTAACTGATCTCTCTTCAGAATTTCTCAGACATTGCACCACTGACTTCTGGCTTCCTCGCTGGAGGTACATGACACCAAGCAACTCCTCCCCACCCCCTTCACTTCTAGAAGATTCAGCTCCCCCCCCTTTTTTTTAAATTACTCTTGATGTTCAAAATGGTGCTGCCTTTAGAGACAGATTTGTAATGTTGCTGTTTGGCACACTCTCTGCTCTCAAGATTCTTATTAGATCGATTCCCATCTCTTTATTTCTTTTTCTTTCCTTTTTTCTTTTCTCTTCATTCTTTCTTTCTTTTTTAACAGAGCACTGCCCACCTCTGGCTTATGGTGGTGCTGGAGATTGAACCTGGGACCTCAGGCATGAGAGTCCTTTTGGATAGCCATTATGTTACCTCCCCCGCCCTTCTTAATTCCTCTCATACTTCTCTTGCTGAAACCACTTGGTCTTTCTGCATTCACCGTTCACCTAGGCCATCAGTCCCATCTTCTGCAGACGCTGGGCTATTCTAGCCAGTGAGCCTATTATGCTAGCAATTGCACTTTTTTTCTTTCATTCCAAGAACCCTGACGTGTTCTTTTGACAGCAGGCAGCTCTTTATTTATGGAGAGCGCTTTTACTTCATTTAAATATTGCTCTCCATCCAGAGAGAATTCTGTGGGGATTAGTTCTCATGTTTGTTTAGTTTGACGCCTCTCTTTCACAATGTTGGTTTTCCTCACATATGTTTGATAATTCTTTGCTCGCTCTCTCTCTCTCTCTCTCTCTCTCTCCCCCTCCCTCCCTCCCTGTTATAGATGAAGGTCCAGGCTTATCTGCAGTAGAGACTGGTGTGCATTTTTCTAAACTACAGTGACAAATGCCTACTCTCATGACAATGACAACCAGAGCCAGTTATGGAAGCCTAAATCCTCAAGACCACTTTATAAGGAAGGCCTGAGAGCAAGTCACATTTTCCTGTTGACACTGGCAAGCTTGCTGTTCACTCCCCCACAGCCATCACCAGCCTGTTGCCCCCAGCCCCCACATTGTAGAGTTCCTGTTGTGGCTTTGTCCTAGAACACTGTATCAGGAGCTAGTTCTGCCAAAGCTGTGGTCAGGGCCAGAGCCCCTAACTCACAGCCTCACCAACAACCCCACAGCCCACCCTCCCTCCTTAAGCCCTTGTTTCATCTGGTCTTGAGATTCCTTTCAAGCTTTTCAGAACATTCACTTTGGAGAGAGAGAATTCACTTGCCTATGTAGCCTTTAAAGGATCTTCAACCACACTGTAAGGAGCCTACGCCCTCACTCTTTTCCAAGCTTTCTGGTCCACTGGTAACACCTGTCCTGCTTCTCAGCTAGGCTTTTGGTTTTACGTAGCCTTTCGATATGAAAAACTTCACGTTATAAACAAGTAGACAGAATGCTATCGTGAACATTATGCTAGAGACCCAGGAAGTGGCACAATGGCCAGAGCATTAGACGTAAAGGTTTGAGGACCCAAGTTCAATCCCTGGTATCCCAACTGCCTGAGTGGTAGCCTGTTTCCTTCTCTCTCTCTCTCTCCATATATATTCTCAGTATCTCTCCATCTCTTTCTCTCTCTTTCATGTTAATAAGTCAATATTTTATTTTTAAAAAGCATTATGCTAAGAAAAATGAGTTGGTCACAAAAAGACGGATGCTGTCTCATGACCCACACATGGGGCTGAGGAGAAGTCAAAGCACCAGTCTCCCATTCATAGACTTCTGGCTCACTGTAGCTTCGTTGCTGTCCAGTGGTGCTAGAAGTCAAACCTGGGCCTTTATGCATGCAATGTAGGTGCTTCTCAGCTGAGCCTCCTCTCCAACTCCTAGAAGTTTTTTTTTATATTGTTGTTACTATTGTTTATTTTATTTTTGTGAAGTCAGAGCCTTGTGTATGTATGATTTCGCCACTCTGAACCAGTGTGTGAGAGAGACTTTATGTGTGTGATTTCACCACTCATTCAAAGAGAGAGAGGGAAGAGGAGAAAGAATAAAAGAAGGGAGAGACACCACAGCACAAAAAGCTTCCTCCACAACCCCGGCACCCACCTCCCCACACGGTGCCAAGTCTTGAGCCCTAGCTAGGTACCTGGCTAGTCAGGGGCCCTACCCAATCTTATCTCTCCCATCCCCAACTGCTTTTCTAAATATTACTATCACTCCTCTAGCCACCCAGCTTTATTCTGTATTTTTAAAGATTTATTTATTCAATAACCAGAGATACAGAGAGACAGAAGAGAAATAACTAGAGGAGAGAGAAAGAGAACCAGAGCCCCACTATGGCACACGTGATGCCCCAGGATTGAACTCAGGACCTTATGTTCAAGAATCCAACACTTTATCCATTGCACTACCTACCTCCCAGGTCACTAGCACCCAGCTTTACACATGTGAAGTGATTCATCTGTAGTCATATACACATACAGAGAGAGAGAGAGAGAGAGAGAGAACTCCCCCATATTTATTTGTTTATTTGTTTGTTTGTCTTTCCCTTCTCGTTTCAACAGTGTTCCAAGAAGGGAGACAAGCAGTCAGTCAGCATCCCTGACACCCAAAGTGAAGAGGTTCAGAAATGTTCATGGTGGTGATCGAAGCAGGGTAATGGATAGATGGGAGTTTGTGACACTCTCGTTTTCCCTCCGATATTCAGTATGTCTGGAGAAAACAACAACAACAAAAGACCCTCCATAATTAAAAGGAGTTGGAAGAATGAATGTTCCTGAATGAAACATTATCTCCACAAAGCCTTGCCTGCCGCCTCCCAGTCCAGTGATTCCCAGCCACTGGGGCCTGAGCATGAAGCCCTCCCCTCCTGTGGGAAAGAGGCATTGAGAGCCCGGTGTCAGCAGGGACAATCTGCTCAGAGAAGTGCTTTGTCCAGGTGGAGAGGCTGCAAGCACTCCCACTCTAGCCTCCAGCGGCTACTGTGACCCCTGGTGCAATGCCAGCCCTGACAGTGTGCTTGCAGACCAAGCCGGGGTCCACAGTAGTCCGCTGTCACATGTGTGTTTTCAGGGCTCTCCCTCCTCCCTCTTTCTGACTTGATCTTCTGCTACAAGTCCTAACAATTGGAAATTTCAGCCTTGCTTGGGTATTGGATTCAATCAGGGACTATGTCATTTGTACTATTGATTCATAGGTATTTCTCACCTAAACAGTGAAGCCCTCAAATGCTGCCATGCTTACATCCTCTTTCTGAGATGTGGACTCAAACACAGTCTTGCACAGTGATGGTTCAGTCAGTGGTGGGTCATATATCCCACTGCAGTCAATCCATACTGCTTGGCTGAGGTGTGGAGTCAGCTGCGTCATCTAGACATGTGTCATTACCGTTTTTGACATTTAAACAGTGATGGTGTGGTCACCTTTCACACTGAGTGACGTCTGCACAGTGATGGTGTGATCACCAGATGCCTTTTTCACGGTATATCCATCCCAGTGGGCAAGCAACACATGACTGTGATGAGAGGTACGTTGAATGTGCCTGGTATCCCCATCAATACCATGGCTCTCTCTGACGTGAATGAGGGGACAACTTTGCACTGTGACTTATCACAAATATAATGCCATCAGCACTATTACACAGCCACAGAATATACTTTATTTATTTATTTATTTTGCTTTCAGGGTCATCACTGCCAGCACTATGAACCCATTGCTCTTAATGGCCATTTTTTCCATTTTTATCGGCGAGGACAGAAAGAAATTGAGAGGGGAGGGGGAGATAGAAAGGGAGAGATATACTATGCAGCTATCAAGAACAATGAACCCACCTTCTCTGACCCATCTTTACAGAGCTAGAAGGAATTATGTTAAGTGAGCTAAGTCAGAAAGATAAAGATGAGTATGGGATGATCCCACTCATCAACAGAAGTTGAGTAAGAAGATCTGAAAGGGAAACTAAAAGCAGGACCGGACCAAATTGTAAGTAGGGCAACAAAGTAAAAACCCTGTGGTGAGGGGTAGACATGCAGCTTCCTGGGACAGTGGGGGATGGGAGTGGGTGGGAGGGATGGGTCACAGTCTTTTGGTGGTGGGAATGGTGTTTATGTACACTCCTAGTAAAATGTAGTCATATAAATCACTAGTTAATTAATACAAGAGGGGGGAAATTAATTGTATGTCTCGAAGTTTTTTAAAACACAGACTGTTTTTTTAATATACAGGCCGTGTATTTGATATGCGGACTCTCTCAAAAGCCTAGACCAAGTAGATCAGAAGCATCCAATAGCACAGCTATATACAAGATACTGGGTACTGTACAGCAAACCATAACAAAAGGACTTTTCAAAGTTAACCCAATTACCGAACAATGTGATGATAACATTAACTATCCAATGTCTTTTTGAACCCTAAGACAGCGGGAACCTCACATCTCCACTATAGAGCCTCTACTTCCCCCAGTCCTGGAACCCTTGGATAGGGCCCACTTTCCCATATGCCTCTCCCAATCCATATCAAATAATATTGCATCTGTCGATCACAACCTAAACAACACAACGATTGCCACCTCAACATGCTTCACTTCAGACTGTGTCCAGAGACTTCATGTGTGGAATGACAACCCTTCAGCTTCATTACTCGGGTGAGACCTTTCCTTTCATAGTACACTCTAATTCCATCTCAGGTGGTTCACTTTCTAACAAAGTCCCAAAACCTAGATATACACCAGTTTCTGTGAGAGAGAGCATATGTTCACACGTATCCATAAACTACTGCAAAATATATACCTGAAAGCAGAAGTACACTAGAGTTTGCAGTGAGTACCTCCCTAACACTTCCTCTCCACTATTCCAAGCTTTGGGTCCATGATTGCTCAACAATTTGTTTGGCTTTGTATGTTAACTCTCTTTTCAGTCACCAGGTTCCAGATGTCATCAGGATGCCGGCCAGGCTTCCCTAGACTGAAGACCCCACCAATATGTCCTGGAGCTCAGCTTCCCCAGAGACCCACCCTACTAGGGAAAGAGAGAGGCAGACTGGGAGTATGGACCGACCAGTCAACGCCCATGTTCAGCAGGGAAGCAATTACAGAAGCCAGACCTTCTACCTTCTGCAACCCACAATGTTCACGCTCCCAGAGGGATAGAGAATGGGAAAGCTATCGGGGGAGGGGGTGGGATATGGAGATTGGGTGGTGGGAATTGTGTGGAATTGTACCCCTCCTACCCTATGGTTTTGTTAATTAATACTTTCTTAAATAAAAATAAATAAAAAATAAATAAAATTAATAAAAAGAAAGGGAGAGATAGAGGGAGTCAGGCGGTAGCACAGTGGGTTAAGCACACGTGGCTCAAAGCGCAAGAACTGGTATAAGGATCCCAGTTCGAGCCCCCGGCTCTCCACCTGCAGGGGAGTCGCTTCACAGGCGGTGAAGCAGGTCTGCAGGTGTCTATCTTTCTCTTTTCCTCTCTGTCTTCCCCTCCTCTCTCCATTTCTCTCTGTCCTATCCAACAATGATGACATCAATAACAACAATAATAACTACAACAATAAAACAACAAGGGCAACAAAAGGGAATAAACAAATAAATATTTTTTAAAAAAGAAAAGAAAAGGGGAGAGAGAGAGAGAGAGACCTGCAGACCTGCTCCACTGCTTGTGAAGCGTTCCCCCCTGGAGATGGGGAGCTGAGGGCTTGAACCCAGATCCTTGCGTAGGTCTTTGTACTTTGTACTATGTGCACTTACCTGCATGCACCACTGCCCAGCCCCCTAGAACTTCTCAGTTTTCTAGTGAAGGGGCATCAAGGGGGACATACTGGATGAAACCATAGGGAAAGAAGTAGGGATGGAATCTCCCTGAGAAACTGAGTCAATGCGAGCTCATTCTGACTAGTATGTCCCCCCACCCTGCTCGAACAGTGGCAGGGTGGGGTTGAGGGAGGGTCAGGATAACTGTGGTGACAGGGCTGGAAGTGTAACCACAGTTCTGGGCCATCAAACAGAGCTGAAAGAATGTCTTCCAGGTGACTCTTCTCATTTAAGGCAATCACCACTGAACACCCACCCAAATTACTATTACTATTATTATTATTTTAAATAAAAGGCATTGATCTTTGATGGGGTAACTTCCTAAGGAATTCTCCAAACTCAGCACCAAAGGGCTCCAAATTGACTCAGGTTACCAGTGCTAGGGTTTTATATAACTCAGGCACAAGCACGGGAATTCCTAACAGAAATGAAAGATTCAGAGGACAGGACAGTGGTGCACGTTATACAGCACACATGCTACTGTGCACAGGGACCCGGGTTGAAGCTCCCAGTCCCCACATGCAGCGGGAGGGAATTTCAGAAGTGGTAAAACAGGGCTGCAGTTGTCTCTCCTTCTCTCTCTTTCTCTCCTTCTCTCTCTCCCTCCCTCTCTCTCTCTTCTCTTCCCCTTCTCAATTTCTCCCTGTCTTAACAAATAAAATAAAATTGAATATTAATAAGAAAGAAAGAGAGGAAGAAGTTGATTGGTTTGGATGCAGGGCAATTAGAGTTAGATAGAAAGTGTTTATGGAGACCATTACTGGGTCTCATTACTGACAATAACAATTGATGATGTGTTCTTCATGGAAGGCCAATGTATTTTCTTTGCTTTAAGATTCATTTCTTTGGGGCCAGGCAGTGGCACACCCAGTTAAATGCACACAGCATGATGGAATATAAAACAAAACAATACCATCTCAAAGGTGGGGACAGCCAGCGGGAGTGGGAAAAGCAGCCCCACTTGGCCCTCCTGAAAACCACCGTCGTGTCTGTGAGAAGGCCACTGTCTCCAGTTCAGTGACCCATTACTGTCCCACAAGCAGCCCCATGGTGATGTCCCCTCATGGTCCTGTGGATGGACTGGTCTCGGGAGGGCTGTCTCTGGCAGTAATAGCAAGGTAAGGTGAAGCATGCACTGCAAGGTGTCTGTGAGGAGGAGGGACAGGGGGGTAAGAGAAGTGACAGAAAACAGAGATAGTGAGAAAGGAAGCAACACCATAGCATCAGACCTTCTCCATCGCAACATTGCCTGCCAGGTGGTGCAAGGACTCGAACCTAGACTCCAGATGTGACAAGGCAGGCTAGCTCTTTGGCCCAAAGTTGGGGTTTTAAGCCGGTTCAGTTTCACTAGCTGATGGGGGTAGAGGAGCAGAGCAGATATGACTAGGAAGTCAAAGTAAGAGATCAATAATTTCTTCCACCACATACACCCACACCCACACCCACACACACACACACACACACACACACACACACACACACACACACCGCCATCATATGGCCTTTCATTAGTTCATTAAGACTTTTTGGTTCTTTATTAAACATGTGCGGTACGCTACTCTGTGAGAAAGGCTCACATCATTGGTCTTTGTCTTCAAGAAGTGTATGATCTATAAAGAAAGATTATTGATTTATGTTCCCCCAGAGGAACTGGCATTTAGAAAAGGTTATGAAGGGGAGTGATGCTTTCTATAAGTGAGACTGGAGTCTGGGGGATCTGTGAGAAATTGAGGCAGAAGGTTCTAACGGGGTGAGTGAAGGACTGGCAGGAACAGAGCCCAGAGGCAGGGAAGCGGCAGGGGCTCACTAGAGGGAGCAGACCTCACTTTGGGTATTTCAACAGAAAGGGATCCAATATAGGGAATTAGTCATTCACAGAAGCACTGGAAAGTCTGCAAAGAAAACAAATGTATGGATGGTTCTCTGGGAATAACCCCCAGGACACTATAGGTCACTTACAGAAAATGTGGGAGTCAGGGGCTGGGTAGTGGTTCACCTGGTTGAGCGCACACATTGCAATGTGCAAGGATCTGGATTCGAATCCCCCGTCCCCACCTGCAGGCAGAAAGCTTTACAAGTGGTAAAACAATGCTGCAGGTATCTCTCTCTTTCCCTAGCTCCCCCTCCCCTTCCAATTTCTGGCTGTCTCTAGCTAACAAATAGGGATTTGGAAAAAATTATAAAAGAAATGTGAGAATCAGGAAGTAGCCCCCTAAGAGACCTCTGAGTTCAAGAACAGAGTCAGAGTTCCATGCTAGGATCAAAAAGACACTGATGCCCAGCTCAGGAGCTGGCTTCCAACACTTCTCACTGCCTACCAAAGATGAGACTGGAGAGCATGATGCGACCACTGCAAACTCCCCTTCTCCACTTCTATATTCTTCTTCCATACAAAATACGAACTAAGGGGACCAACGACTAGCACCACCACCTCACTTCGCCATTCAAATCTGGAGCAGTCAGAGTGTTAGAGATCACTGCTGCCTCCTACCCTGCCCCATTTATAGCCTTGCTGCCCTCTTCCGGGGACCTATAAAACTAAGCCCACACCTAGGTGGAAAGTGTGGACCAGAGAAACCACTACAGAGAGAAGGAAATACTACATTTCCCAGAGATCCCTGCTCCACAAAACCATCTTCAACAATGAACTTGACCAAAAGCCTGCCAAATAAGACTGGGAAATAGACTGCTGGACATGAAGAAAGCTGGAGGGTGACCTCCTATGCAAGTTGCAGGCAGCTGGAGTAGCTGCCCCATTAACTTTCTCATCTAGCTGCTCCCATCTGTCTCTACTTCTCAATATAAATGAATAAATCAAACATAAATAATCTCCACAGTCATTTTTCTAGTCTTCATTGTAACTCTTGTACTATTGGAAGACAAGAACTCTGTTATGAGTTTGGGCAGACCTGTCCTCCTCTCCCTTTCTGTAAAACTGTGTGCACATCTAATTGGAGGGACTGATTTTGAATTTAGAACCCTAGTTGCAAAGGACTCCGGGAAAGGCAGCTTTTCTGTTTTTAGCCTTCTAATTTCTGCTCTGCGGGATGGCATACATTCAATAGATGGGGGTAGTAGCTGATAAACCATCAAGTTCCTCAAAAACAAAGCACTGGTTTAGAGCATCTGTCAGCACCCACAGTATAGTGTGTCTACGTGTGTGTCATGTCACTGACTCCAGAGCTGGGCAGAAATGTGAACAGTTGGCTCTCATAAGTCAGTACAAAGCTGTTCAGCAACTGTCTTTTAAAAGTGCTCAGTCAATGCATGGCGGAGGCAGTGGGGAGTGAGGTAGAACTGAAGGAAGGACTCCGGAGGCCATGTTTGCTCCAATGAGAGCAGCCTCCTCACTTACATTCAACCCCACCCTTCATTGGCTACACACACACACACACACACACACACACACACACACACACACACACCACTGAAGGCTTATTTCCCAGTGTTCAGAGCCTCTCGTCGGTGTGGATTATAGTCCTGAATGACAAGAAGAGCACAGCTAGTGAGGTTAGAACTTTCCATAAATGGAGTGCCATGACTGATGCTTTGTTTCATGGCCTGCAAGACTGCTTCACCATTGCCTGTGTTGCTTTGCTCTTTTGTATTTACAAAATGGCAACACAAGGGAAGCTGAGGACTCTAAGTAGCAGACCCATCAGGAGGACGTTCTCTGAACAGTTTAAAGAACACTGAAGAAGGAGCAGTCTTCTAGGCTTTACACATGTATTTAGTTGGATAAAGACCTGCAAGACAGATTCACTATGAGTTATTGAGATAGAGATAATCAACTCCAAAAGGACTCTCCACCCCACCCAACTCCCAAAAGGAGCATGAGAGACGTTGGGAAATAGAAAATTGATCATTTAAAAACCAGATCTTAATTTAAACCATGCCTGAGAGGGTCAGGAGCGAGCTCACCAGGGAGAGTGTGCACTAGCTTCTGCGTGTGAATCCCAGCATCACACTGGAGCACCACAGCACTGAAGGAAACTGCATGACTAGTGGAGCGGTGCTATGATGCCACTTCCCTTTCTCACTCTTCTGTGTGTGTGCCCATGGGAAAGAAAATGGGGGAAGAAAATGGCCGCCAGGAGCAATAATACTGTGCATGTGTGAGGTCCCAGAGCCACGTTAAAAATAAATAAATAAGAATAAGAAATCAGAGCAGTCAATATAGGGGGAAAAGATGAGATGGTTCTATTTCTGTCATTCTTTGGGGGGATTTTTTTTCCCCTTTAAAAGTTAATTTGCAAAAATAGAAAACTGGACTTGTGAAATAACTCACTTGGGTAACTTTGCCATGTGGTCAGACCAGGTCCAAATCTGGTCCCCACCATATTGAAAGAAACTTCCATGCTGTGGTATGTGTATGTGTGTGTGTGTGTGTGTGTGTGTGTGTGTCTGTCTGTCTGTCTTTCTCCTTCTCTCTCCCTTCTCTGTCTCTAAAAAAATTATTTACTAATTTAATAAGAGAGATCAAGAGCTAGTGAAAGAACCAGAGCATCATTCTGGCAGGTGGAAAGTCAGGAACCAAACTCAGGATCCCAGGCACATGGTCCTCTGGCTCTGAGCTGCCAAGCCACCTCTTTAGCCACAAATCAATGGCTCCAGTTATTCTTTTGTCTTTTTTTAAATTTTATTTAATTGAAAATATAAAGTCTTTGAGGCTGGAAGCAAGAATGCACACAAGACGGCACAGAATGTCGCTGGGGCTGTCCTGGTTGGCAGAAGAAAGGCAGTCTGGCCTCCTCACTAAGTCCTAATTAGCTTAGGCCTCCAGTAAGTAGCATGAGGACAGAAATGAGAAGCAGGGGGGTGGCCAGATATAAAAGTTATAGGATAGTCCATCTACCTCAAGTGTCCGATAACGCACACCTCTTGAATTTTAATGACCAGAGTTACGACTCGGCAATTAACCCCAAGTACCCAGGCCCTCCACCCAAGACCTCCAGAGACAAAGGAGAAAAGGCAGGAGCAGGGTGGCCACTGCTGGCCCCCTCCTTCTGCCTCCTCCCTCTCCTTCCCTCTCCTCCTCCCAAGCAGAAGCAAATGGCCTTTCTTTTTCACACCAGGATTTCCAAAAAAGGAAGCACACAGGCGAGAGAACTACTGTAGAAGCTATTGTTTTAAAAACAAAAACATCCTGTTTCCTTCAAATGGACTGTAATTTCCAATGTTTAGTGGACAAGTGGTAATAAAAAAAAAAGAAAGAAAGAAAGAAAGAAAGAAAGAAAAGAAAAGAAAAGAAAAAAAAGGAAAAAAAAAACCTTTGAGAGAGCTGAAAGGCCCCCAAAGCAGGTTTTCAGCTGTGAAGAGTGTTGGCTACTTCACGATAATAATTAGCTATTCAATGCAAAAATCACTTTTCTACCCAGGCTTGCACAACAGTGGGGAATGAGTTACTAAACAAGTTAAAAGCACAGTTTCCAAGGAAATTCTGGTGCTCGCTTGGAAAGTGGCTGGGGCTTGGGGGGGGGGGGTTATACAACATCTTAAGAGGAAGGGTAACATTATTTTACCAATAACATCTCACCCCAACCCAGCCCCCAGCCCCCAGCTTCTTCTGATCAATGTCCAAAATGGCATGGAGGCAGCCTGGGAGCAGAGAATAGCTTTACAGTTATAATAATAAAATAAAATGTTAAAAAGCCTGACAAGGACATGAGTAGATAATGCAGATGCATGTGAAGGCTTTCTCTTCTCAAATACAGTGACTCCCGCTGCCCGAGCTGCCATGCAAGTAGCTTCAGAGACAGAAGGGATCAGACCAGGTGCAATCCCAACACTCTAGAATGGGGCGAACAGATTTATGGCCATAACTAGTGACCCCAATTCCCTCAAGTCCCTTTTTAAGGACTGACCTTGTCCCTCTGGGTGGCAAGCTACCAGAGGCAACTACAAGGGGTTTAGTTAAGTAACTTATGTGACTGTTTAATGAAAAGTTCACTCGCTACAGAAAAAAAAAAAAAATCGATAGTGGCTGCATTGTGTCCCACTTCTGCCCAGGTGTGAGTAGAATCTGTTCTCTGGTGCTCCCACCGCCCTCAGTGGATGTCCAGCCAGCAGTGTTGGTGCTCTGAGCCGGAAACCAAACGCTGAGAAGAAAGAGGCAACCCCTTCAGGAGTGAGTCTTGCAAAACTAAACCTTCTGAATATCAGTCACGTCACTCTGCAGGGCGCCCTCCTCTCACTTAGAAAGGTCCCATGCTGGGGGAGTTAATGTTCTTGGTGGCCATATTGAAATTCTGAGTGATTTTCATCTTTGAATGTGTGGGTTGTTGAGTGAAGTCTAATAGGACAGTGGGGCACCAGTGGTGGGGCTTGGAACCTCAATTCCTACCCAGAAGCCCAGCTACCACTGCTGTTCTCTATCACTTTGAAGAGAGTCAGGGACAGATGGGCACTCCCAGGAGCCTAGTGGGCATGGTGGAGGTCATCCAGACACCAAGCTGATAGTGCCACCATGCATCCAGCAGACCAGAACCACTCCTTCACCTACCATCACCAGAATGCCTAGCACCTCCCAGCAATGGTGCTCCATCCACTACAGACTGGAAGGGAAAGATGGCTTCCCTTTCCACAGTCATAATCTGACATGAAGTTTGGCCAAAGCTAATGGGCCAAGAACTCAGAATTGTGAGGTGAGACTCTCCTTCCCAGACACATGCAAAGGTGCATACTTGTCTTCAGAAATATCCTGTACCCAAGGGAACAGACAGTATCAAAAAAAAAAAAAAAAGTGCAACTGGTTGAAGAAGAAACCATAGGGGGGAAAGATAGCAATCCCAGTACCTTAAATGGCACTTTTCTCTTGCCTTTTGAACAAGGAGCCATGAAGTTTCATTTTGCACCCTGTCCCATAAAGTCTGAGTATAGTTATCAAAAGTTTAGTCCCCTAAGATAAACAATTATCAGCTGAGGTAAAGGTTGCTCATGGCTGTAGCAGGGTCTAAAAGTCTACTGGCTGGTAGAGTCACAGGTGTTCAGTTCCCAGGAGAAGTAGCCATGGCGGATACCTGGTGCACCTCCGTCGAGATGCTTCTGACCAGGAGAAGAAGCAGCCAAAGAGCCAGATCTGCTCCAAGTCCCTTGCTCCTGGGAGTCCCGCCTGGGGTGACGTCATTTATATGCTAATAGTCCCAAACTTCTACTGGGGTCACAACACAAACCCAGTGAAAGCAGAGTATCTGTACTCCCTGGGACCCCTGGGCCCTACGTTGTCCCTCAACAGCATAAAAACGGATCCCAGGAAGCAGAGGTACCAAACAGTCTTGCATGGGAACCACCGAGAGACCCTTCTTCTTCTAGCATTTGCCCTTCTTCCATAGCCAGTCAACAGCGTCAGGTTGAGCCTGATGTAAAGTTTCGAGACCTCCTTTGACTCTGGAGAGGTGGCAGTCGTTGACTATGTGGGTCATAGTCTGTCTGGAGCCGCGAGAGACTCTGAAAAATACTAATACCAGGAGCCAGGAGATAACCAGGTAGAGCGTGCACGCTTTGCCATGTTTGAGAACCTGGGTTCCAGCCACTGGCGACCACACGAGAAGTCCTGCAAGGGCAGGCTTCACGAATGGTGGAGCAGTGCTGTGGCGTCTCTCCTCTTTGTCTATCACCTTCTCCCTCTCTCTTTCTTAAAAAAGTAAGAAAAGAAAAGAAAAAGAGTCCACTAGAAGCAGTGGAATCATGCAGGCACAGAGCCTAGCATTAACCTGATGGCAACAAGCAGATCTTAAAAATAAGTAAATAAATAGCCAAGCCCCTGGTTCCCACCTGCAAGGGGAGATCTTCACGAGTGGTGAAGCAGGGCTGTAGGAGTTTCTCTGTCTCTCTTCCCTCCCTATCTCCTTCTCTCCTCTCAATTTCTCTCTGTCTCTATCTGATAATAAAAAAATAAATATCTTTTTAAAAATTAGGAAAAATGATTTTTAAAAACTGCACAGAGGGACTGCATCCCCACTCAGATGAATCAGAGGCTCTGGGCACAGCTGGGCTGTGTTTGTCCATCTCCAGCTGATTCCATTGTGTGCCCAACATTTTTGATTTTTTAAATATTTTTTTACTTTTATTATTGGGTAGAAACAGAGAGAAATTGGGGTGGGGGAGGAGATAGAGAGGGAGAGAGACAGAAAGTCATCTGCAGACCTGCTTCACCACTTGTGAAGGGGCTTGAACCTGTGTCCTTGTGCACAGTAATGTGTTCGCTTAACCAGGTGCGCCATTGCCTGCCCCCCTGCGCCCAAATTTCTAAACCTGGTGGAAGGGGCACTCATGACTCCCCAGCTTTAGCATATCAGAGCCCCTGCCCCTAACCCTGGCTTGCCAAGACACCCATTCTCTGGCTCCCTTGCTGCTCAACTTATACATCTGATGGCTGAAATGGGGTCCAGGAATCAGCAATGGTGATAGTCCCCAGGTGGTGGTGCTCACACTGCTGCCCCAGGCAGTGCACTGTGGCTCTGCTGGGGTGGGGGGGGGGAAGGTGATTAAGCAGGTGCTAGGTCTAACGTTGTTACTGAAGCGGAGGCCTTGGAGTTGAGGCTGATAGACACCCTCCCTCCTGGAAAATTGTTTGTCAAGAGTTAGTGGCGGGAGACAGGTAGAGGAAAAGGACCAAATTGTGCATTGCCACCTGCTTTGTTAAAGATGCAGAGCAGGGGGGGTCAGGCAGTAGCACAGCGGGTTAAGCGCACATGGTGTGAAGCACAGGAACTGGCATAAGGATCCTGGTTCGAGCCCCTGGCTCCCACCTGCAGGGGAGTCACTTCACAGTCGGTGAAGCAGGTCTGCAGGTGTCTATCTTTCTCTCCTCCTCTCTGTCTTCCCCTCCTCTCTCCATTTCTCTCTGTCCTATCCAACAACGACGACATCGATATGAACAATAATAACTACAACAATAAAAACAATAAGGGCAACAAAAGGGAAAATATATATATAAATATATATTTTAAAAAAAGATGCAGAGCAGGAGGCCAGGTGATGACTCATCAGTTGAATGCACACATTACCAAGCAAAAGGACCCAGGTTCAAACCCCCGCTCCCCACCTGCATGGAGGAATGCTTCATGAGTAGTGAAGCAGGGCTGCAGGTGTCTCTCTTTGTCTCTTTTTATCTCCCTTCCCTCTCAATTTCTACCTGTCCTATCAAATAACATAGAAAAAAAAAAGACAGGTGCAGAGCTGGAGGCCAGCTCGGTCAGCCTTAGGGAGTAAACTTGAAGGGCTGACTGTGAGAAAGGTGAATTCTCAGCTTCAGACCCTCATTGGTGGCCCCCTTCCTGGATGGAGACACTGTCAGGCCACACCCATCCGCCACCCCAAGTAGAAACACTGGAGACCCTTGTTACTTGAAGTCAGACAGCATGGGAGAAGCCACTGAGGAGAGAGCAGCTCAAGGCTGCTCACAGGGAAATGGCAGCGGTACTGGGACTCCCAAGGGCGGCTGTGCACTGACTCAGAGAGAGAACTAAGTGCCACCACGTTTGGGTGGGACTCCACTGCTTTTTTTCATCATTCTAACCCCCACTCCACTCCCCATCCCCAAAACAATATCTGGCAGCACATGCTACCAATTTGCCTATTACTTACACCCATCGTCATGGCATGGCGGGGGGGGGGGGGCACAAATGGTCAAGGCCTTCCTCCATCAGTTAGGCAAATTGGTTAGTCAAAGGGATCGCTCTCAGAAAGTTCCCGCTATGCCTTTGGCCTGGCTGAGAACTTTCAAGAACTAGGCCTTATCTCCCAGACCTGGATTAGTGGCTCCTTTTGCAAATAGGAGCGATTTTCCAGCGTGGTTTTTGTTGATGTCAGGAAATCCGGTAGTTTCTGGCTTCCCTTTGGAATAGCCTTGCCCTGGAATGGGCTGTGGTCCGAATCCTGGAAATTCCAGGGCAGGAGGGACACATCTGGTCAGCAGGAAAGAATGTCTGGCTAGGGACAGAGTTCATGCTGTCAGTTCATGACGGAATAATGTTCAAATGTGCCAACTTAAGGTTCCCTACTCAGCCACATAGCTCTAGCAGTCCAGACACCAGACACTAGGGAAATGAGGAGTGGGTGCCCAAGGGCATTCTAAGACCACTTGAGTCTATCTCCCAGTCTCGAGACCACCAGGACAGCACAGAGCGTTAGCCTCCAAGTTACAGGAGGAGTCAGAGACGTCTCCTATCTGACAGCTCCACTTCCGCTTCCCTGGTCTTTCTAAACCACAAAATGCATTTTCCTCTTTCGATTCACTGTGTTTTCCTTCATGAGCCCAGCTCTGGAGTCAGGGGATTACCCATGTAGGGCTGCGCTCCCACAAAGCCCCGTTTGTGTAATCATTCCAAAACTCACAACTCCTAAAAACTTTAGGAATGTTATTAGGCACCATAGGCCACAAGAGCCGTTTCCAAGGTAACAGCAGCTCCAGAGGATGGAAGCCAGACCCTCCCTGCATTGCAAGGTTCTTGGTGTCCAGGTCACTGTGGAGAAATGCATCCCCACAACCAGAGGGATATTTCCAGTGGCTCCAACTCGACGGGATCTTATGCTCACTATGAGGCCGCACCACGAGCCACACCTCCCACCTCAGACATCCAGTCCAGTTGTCTTGCCAAAAATCTGGCCATGTTTGTCCATCAGAAAGTCCCATTCTGTGGGGTGGAGAAGCCGGCAGAGATGTGAGATTGTGAAATTCTCTCTACCCTTACATGCCAGGGGCATTTCTGTCTCTGAGTCTCAACTCTGTCTACCTCCTACCTTCTAAGGAAATCTACTTCAGCCAAGAACTCACCCACAATTTGGCCAACACTGAAATCTCCCATCTCTGAGTAGCTATTGGATTTAATTTGCGTGACTCAACTTCACTCTTGCCCCTTATTTTGTCACCTGTGCTGACAGTCTCTCTCTCTGCTGCCTCTTCCATGCTTGATGGTGAGGCTCCAATATCCTGAGGGCTTTCAGCTAGTCAGCTCTTCTTCCTCATCTTCTCCACTGGGAGGAACCAGAAGGTCTGACTCCATGTGAATCAGGGGAGCCCAGCATCATAGGCAGGAGCCCTTGTCTTCCCAGCCATGGCTGGTAAGACATTGGACTTTCTGAATAAGTCCAACTCTTGGGCTTCAGTGAGACGTCCTGAATCTCAGGGCATGAGTGGGAATTCAGTCACCTGGATGAGCCCCTTCAGAGGTCCTCCCAGGGCCAACCAACTCAGGGGAGCTGGCTTGTGAAAGCAGCGCTCCCAGAATGCTCCCCTGCGGGCCTCCCGCCTCGTTCCAAGTTCCTTTATCAGACGGGGGGCCTTGTGTCTTGTGCAAGCATGAAGGATGCTGGTATTTTCTCTTCCAGCCAAAGCCAATGGGGCACAGTCAAGTCCTCTGGAAAAACAGTTTTCATTTCCACCCTGCTCGGGACAAGAGCTGAGTGTCTGTCCTCTGTCTACACCAAGGAAAGCAAATGGTTGGGCCTTCCTCTCACATCTCAATCTGAGTTTGGGTTCTTTGGAAGCCACTCCTGAGACAGGAATCACAGTGCAAGTGGTTGACGTGGGAGGAAGCAGGGAGAGGAAAGCAGCCAAAGCACAAGTTACCCTCAGAGAAACTGAGACCCCACCAGTTCCAGTGGGCATGCTTGAGAGTTAGTGCATAACAATCATTCTAGAATGTTCTATATGGGGTAAGGGAGCTCAGTGGTTTATCCACCAGTTCCCTGCAGTCATTGCTGAGGGTGGACAGAGACCATCCCCAAGTCTGGGGACACGCGAGGAGCTACTGACAGCATCTACGACATGCTGGGAAATTGTGCCAATGCAGTCACATCTGCCATGTTGTCCCCTCAGGCTACTGCTAGTTCCCGTGAGAGTTGGGACATTCTCGGAGTGCCTCTTCAGCCATGTTGTGCCCTCAGGGCATTGTCTATATCCCCGCGATATCTGGAGTGCTTTGGTTACTCCTCCCCCCCTCCCATTCTCATGAGAGTTATCATCCTATCCTGGAGTGCTATGGTTACTCCTCCCCCTTCCCATTCTCGTGAAAGCTACTCCTATAAAAGCCCTTCTTCTTCAGCACCTCGCTCTCTTGCCAGCGCTTCACTCCAGTGTTCAGACGCAGGAAAGGTTACTGCGTGAGGCGGCCATTTTCGCTACCTCCACGTGGCCCAACCTGCCTCTCTAGCACCCAAATCTGAGGTGCCAGCGCAAATAAAGATTTGTGTTTCCTCTTCACTCTGGACCCCCTCTCTCTCTTCTCCGTGGGCCCGCACACAACAACAGTGACACATATGACTGAAGCAGAGGTGGAGATAGGGTGAGGGGAAGAAAGGAAGGGAGCAAGGATTGTGGTCTCAGGAAAGACCCCAGGACAGAGGTCCTCAAACGGCCCTCCTCGAAAAGGAGCCTGGGGCTTCAAGAAAGATCCTAGGGCTTCAATAGGCCAAGCAAAGGATATTGGGAAATGCTGGATGGTTTCCCATAGAATGAGCTTTATGAACAAAGAGAACCAACTAAGGCTGGGGGAGGGGGAGGCTGTTGTAAGGTGCCTCTTGGCTGGATCACCATGACTTGGAAAGTCAGAGGAGGGACCTGGGTCTACAGGCAGTGAGAACTCCAATGCCCGGCTGTCAGCCTTAATTCTTCATTCCATGAGCAGTCGGGGGGGGGGGGGGATCACTGAAGGTGCTGGGCCAGAGGCAGTAACGGCCTAATGCAGAGGTGAGACAACTAAGTCAAAAGTCCCCGAATGAGCCATTTGTTGCCCACAGTCCTGATTGTGTCCCCAGGGAGAGAGATGAAGGTGGTTCCCTGTGGCTCAGCCCCCTGAGAGAAAGGCCCCTGAAAAGAACTGCGTGGGAGTTTTGAAAAGGGGGAGAAGCCCCCTCTGTCACCCGGTCTGATTGTTCCTTCTGGCAGAGATGTTGGCCCACTCATTTCTCTTCTATTTTCTTCTTTTTAAAAAAGAAAGAAAGAAAAAGAGAAAAAAGAAGAAGAAAAGAAACCACGCTTTTGGCCTCAGCTTTCCAAAAGCTCTGCTCAGTGAGTTTAAACAGCATCTCACAGCATGGCCGAGCAATAACAAATGGTGCCTGGTGGCTCGCCTGCTGGTGGCTTAAAAAACAATTGATGACTTTTAATCAGCTGAATGAGCATGGGACAAATGACAGCATGGCCTGAATGCAGCCCAGACGTCACTGGGCTGACATCAGTGGAGAGGAGGGAGGTGCCCTTCTGCCAAGCTGCGGAGCCAACAGGAGCAGTTTCTCACTGTGTGGGGCTCCCAGAGGCAGCTCTGCCCACTCCCCAAAGCCCAAGTATTCTTTTACACCTTTTGGGAAATGGGGGGAACCAGCTGCAGGAGCAGTGAAGGAGAACCTGGCTGTAGTCAGCCAAAGGGAGTCCCCGGGACTGGCAGGGGGAGTTACAGCCACCTATAGTCCTGTCACCAGATACCTAAAAGCAACGGGAGGGGCTGGGATGGGAGGGATCAAGAACAGAGTTCTACTGTGGTCCCTTGGTGTGACTTGGATGGGTTAGATTCTCCTGGGACCTCCCTCCCACTGTGGAGGGGATATAAGCAGACTTGCTTCCTCTGGTAGGTAGCCCTGAATTCAGTCAAGAATCTCTCCAAGCTGGGGAGATAGCACAGTGGTTTACACAACAGACTTCCATGCCCGAGGCTCTGAGGTCTCAGGATTAATCCTTGGTATTACCATGAGCTGGAGCTGAGCAGTGTTCTGGTCAAAAGCTTGAAAAAGGGAAAAAATTTAAAGAAGGAAGAAAGAAGACCTTTGAGTGGCCGAGAGATAGCTCACTGGGTAGAGTGCATGCTTTGTCATGCTTGTGGCTCAGGTTCAGACCCTAGCACCACATAGGCAGTGCACCAGCACTGGAGGGAACTCCACTGTAGAAGTGTTTCTTCACCTGGCAGGGTGCCTACTTTTCCAGGAGTGCAACCCAGGTTAGAGCCCAGCCTCCAGTGCTCTGGAGGGAAACTTCCATGCTGTGGTCAGTCTCTCTCTCTCTCTCTCTCTCTCTAGCTCTCTTTTTCTCTCCCTTTCTACCTGAAAAAAAAAAGGCAAAACGATGGCATATATATATATATATATATATATATATATATATATATATATATATATATATATATATATATAGTAGGACGAGGAAGAGACAGACAAGGAGAAGGGTCTGCTGCAGAGACCAAAGAGACAGCCCCGCAGTAGAGTACCTGGTTTGCATGCTGCAGCCCAGAATCTCCAGCACCAAATATGACAGAGCAGTGATTTGTCCTCTCTTGAATTAATAAATATATATTTTAAAATCTGCTTCTCAGAACCACCTTTTTTGCTTCAGATGATTTGGTCTACAAACTTTCCAGATACCTTTTCTTTCCCTTCCTTCCTTCCTTCCTTCCTTCCTTCCTTCCTTCCTACCTTCCTTCCTTCCTTCCTTCCTTCCTACCTTCCTTCCTTCCTTCCTTCCTACCTTCCTTCCTTCCTTCCTTCCTTCCTTCCTTCCTACCTTCCTTCCTTCCTTCCTTCCTCCCTCCCTCCCTCCCTACCTTCCCTCCCTCCCTACCTTCCCTCCTTCCTTCCTTCCTTCCTACCTTCCTTCCTTCCTTCCTTCCTACCTTCCTTCCTTCCTTCCTTCCTCCCTCCCTCCCTCCCTCCCTCCCTTCCTTCCTTCCTTCCTTCCTTCCTTCCTTTTCTTTCTTTCTTTTTTTTTTCCCCACCAGGGTATTTCTGCTGTTTGGAGACTGCACAACAGATCCACTGCTCCAAGTGGTCATTCCTTCCTCCTTTTGGTAGAGAAATAGAGAGTAGGAGAGAAAGACAGAGCTGGGTGGTGGCGCACCTGGTTGAGCACACATGTTACAATGCTCAGGGACCCGGGTTTGAGCCCCCGGTCCCCACCTGCAGGGGGAAAGCTTTATAAGTGGTGAAACAGCACTGCAGGTGTCTCTCTCTTTTCTTCTCTATCTCCCCCATCCTCTCAATTTCAAACTGTTTCTATTCAATAAATAAAGATAATTTTTTAAAAAAAGAAAAGGGAAGACACCTGCAGCCCTGCTCCGCTACTTGTGAAACTCCATCCCCACCCCCTAGCCACTCCCCTGCACCTTCTGTTCCTGAAGCTCCTGTTCCCACTTTCCTAAGGTGCCTCCTAATAGCTCACTCCCTTCTCCCCTCCTTTGGAATGAATGCCTGCTCCTCACTGTCCCCAGCCTCTCTGCTGTTAGCCTACCGCTAGTCTCAGACGTGGTTCCCTGAGCAGGAGAAAGTGTAGCCTCTAGCACTGCTCACCAGAGTGCTCTTTCTCTCTGGCGGACTGCCACACACCCCCCTCCACCTCCCTCAACCTATGTGGCTCCCTGAGTTGAGACCCAAGTTCAGGCAGCTCCCTCAGGGGACAGGATTGTCCTCAGTGAGAGAGAGTGAAGGCAGCAACCAAAGGCCAGCAGAAGCCTTGACTGACCCCATGGAAAGTTTCAGAACTACACTTCCCTAAAGAGATGCCCACAAATTCAGTGAAGGGAGTGGGCCCTTTCGTTCCCCCTTCCCACAGGCCAGGCCTTAGCATGGAGCTCACAGGCAGAAGGGACCAAGCAGCCCTGGGTGAGGGGTTATTGTAAGCAGACAGCAGCCTCCCCTCCAGTTCTGGGGGGTGGGGGTGGGGTGACCAGGCTGGAGTTTCCTTGCATCCACTACCCTGTCCTATGAAACTCCTGCTTGTACTCTAATAGGCAGCTCAAGCCCTATCAGGCCTTGACAAGCCCCTCAATACTCACCTCAGAGATGGCAGCTTCGTCCTCCTGCCCTATATCCAGACAGCCAGGAGCCAGGACCATTGGAGCCAGAGCAGACAGATGCCACAGGGGGAGGGTTTGGGTGGGGGGAGCATTCAGGCAGGCCCAGGGGAGGCTTCCAGCTTCCACGAGTGCCACTCTGTCAGCACCTCGAGGTGCTTGCATGGCTTATGCCGATGACAGGCAGACACAGCAGACGCTGGCTCCTACCACCAGCCTGGCAGCCTGTTCTCACGCCTTTCCCTGCCCGGCGTCCACTGCAAGGCTGCACCTCAGACCAGAGGCTGAATGCCAGGGGAAGCCCAGGGCCCCGGCCAACAGTGCTCCATTGCCACTCTGCCCAAGGAGATGACGACTGCTCCCACAGCCCTCCTCCCCATGCTGTCTGCCAGGGACAGCCAAGGATTCTCGTGCCAGCTGGGCTCCCACACGGCTCGGCTGTTCCTGCACCAGATGGCTGGACCGACACCCGCTGGCTGCCACACGCCCCTGGGAACCGGGGCTCTGACGTCTATCCGCCCAGCTTTTGCTGCGTGGAGAATGAGGCCGAGGGGATCGGAGACAGCACTGCGGGCCAACCTCATCTCACTAGGAATCCAGGGCCCACAGACAGACAGCTTTCCCAGCCCCGGCTGTCAGCCATGTGACCCAGGAGCCGGGAAACCACGCTCTGCAGCACCACTCTCAGCGCACATCTCGCAGGCAGCAGCTGAACTTGAACTTGGCCAGAAGAGTGCAGTGGCAATGGAGCCAGTCTGGGCCCTCAAGGAAGGGGACACTCTGTCGGAACCTAGGGAGCCTGACAAGCCCAAACCCGTTCAAGAACCTACTGGAGGAGCATCACCAGTGAGGCCAGGACAATGATTCGATCCTATCCCAGGCAAACTGGGATGCCCCAGCCACCTGCCCCCTACACATACACACACATTCACAAGCACACCCACACGTACACACATACACACATGTGTGGTATGATCAAAGTTGGGGAGTACAGACAGTGGGGGCATAGTGGTGTGAGGTGGTGTCACAAGACGGTGGCACAATTGAAATACTCAGACAGTTCTTTTTTTTTTTCTCCCTCAATGATTTTTTTTCTCCCTTGCTGATGCTGCCAAGTAAATGGAACCTTTCTTTAGCATGAGCAGGGACCCCAGAGCACCGGTGGCCTGTGAGTTCCTCACGGACCTTTCGGGTGTTTTATTGGTAAGTTGCTAATCATGGCCATGGATGCATAGGAGCATACCACCAATGAAGATAAGAACAAAGTGTTCAGAAACTTGCCATTGAAGAAGTCTCACAGTGAAGGTGGCCAATACTCAACATACCAGGCCCTCCTAAGGACTTGGCTGCAACTTCCGGGGAAATGGCTCCTGGGACAAGCCTCTGCGTGGTGAAAAGGCTACCACAGGGTGTCCTGCGGCACATTGCTTCCTGACCCCAAGGTCAGAGTCAATGCACAGTGCTGGGGAGTTGTGATTCACGTGACTGATCGTCACGTGCTTCAAGCAGTTCTAGCACATTCCCTGTACATGCCAGTATCTCCCAAACAGTACATTGGGATACCTCACCCAGTGGGGTTCACACTTCTTCATGTTCAAGGACCCAAGTTTGAGCCCCTGGCAGTGCAGGGGGATTCCATGAAGAGGGGAGGCTTTGTAAGCAGTGGAGCAGTGCTGAGGTGCTGTGGTATCTTTCTCTTCTCTATCTACTTGATACTGAAGAGGAAAAAAAAAGAGTTCACCAGGAGCAGTGGAATGTGGCAAAAAAAAAAAAAAAGAAAAAAAAGAGGGATGTTCCTCCCACATTCTCATCTGGATACTTGGGATTGGGGACCCCAAGAAAGGTGCTAAATACTGGGTCAGGAGTGAGTCTGTGGGTGCAGGGCCAGGCTCCAGACGGCCAGAGAAGGCTGCCCCTAAGTAATTGACACCCTGCATTTACATATTCAAATTGAGCAATGAAGTCTGGACTGTGATTGGGTAGCCCAAGACTGCTGTGGGCAGAGGAATGTGGCCCCCACCAAAGCCACATCCCAGCCTTCCAGGAAGTAACCACCCTTCCACCTCTCAGACTGCTTCTATCCAGCACATCAGTGCCAGCCATCTGCCAAACCCAACCGGAAGCCAGTGACCAAGACAGCCTGAGTCACCTGGTCCATGGGGACACAGAATCCACAAAAAGTGAATCTGGAGTCAAAGAGTTCTGCTTAAGCTATAGGTTTATAAGGCACCACCCTCCCTGTCCTGCAGGACCCAAAATGAATCATTCCAGTGCATGAGGCCCAGCCTGATGGAATGAACTGGAAGCCGGCTGTAGGCCTGCAGGCAGATGGACAGTGGTCGGGCAGAGCTAATCAAAGAGTCAAAGAAAAGATAGACCAAGGTCACCGTCCACTTGACCTGCTCTGGACACATGGGATACACACATGCCCGCAGTCACACCCCCACATAGGTGTGACTTTTACCTTTCGGTTAATGACTCTGAAAGCTCAGAGCCCTCACAGCTGTCATTTATGCCTCTGGCCACTCTTCTAGAGATTTGGATGTACGCTTCAGGTCCGATGCTGCCACCACCGACCCAAGAAAGGAACAGGTTTGATGACTGCTGCTTCCCCCTTCCATTCTCGGGAACCCAGAGGGCAAAAGTCAAGCCACGGGTCGGAGACTTTAAAAGGAGGGTTTTTGGAAAGAGGGGCTTCTGGGCGGCTGCCTACAAAGCAGACCCCCCTCTCCAAGATCCCCAGTGCACATTAGCATAGCAAAGGCTGCAGATGTAGGGAGCGCTTGGCTTTGTTTACCGTGGGGCTGCCTGTACTTCCTGGAGCTTAGGCTGCTGAAAGGCAAAGGCTGACTAGGAGTTAGATAAGCCTGTTTGTGGTAGGGGAAGCCATCCCAGCCGCAGTCCTCCCGGGAAAGCCTGGGGGCTGGGGGGAGGGGTGGGGAGGTGGGGGTAGTGGTGCTGGCAGAAGCTGGGTACAGCTGGAAGCTAGAGTGTGAGGCGGCCAGATCAGGAGGGGTTCAGGCCACCCTTTGATCCTGGGGGGAGGAGATGAACCCCCCCAATCCCAGTCCTGGTTCGAGGCAACTCTGGAAAGGTTTGGTGGCCCTCTGCTTGCTTCCACCATGTTTGTGGTAACTGGAGAAACACCCCATAGGTACAGTCGCTGGCTCTCTTCTCCCCTGCCCCTCTCACTCTGCTAAAGCTGGGCAGGACCATGGTGCCTACTGTCCTCATGGCAACAGCTAATCCTGCCAGTCCTTGGGAGAGGGGTGAGCTGATAACCCAGGGTAGAGGAGGGGAATGACAAAGGTGTTCCTGACCCTTTTCAGACTAAAGTCACTCCCCCCAAGCCCCCCAGCCATGGGACTGAAGCCAGGCATTACCAAGTAAAACAAAACAAGATCAGCCAGGCTTGCACTGGCTGTCCCTGTAACTCCCCAGCCCAGAAGTACCAGGTCCTCAGCTTCTTGATCCAGTGGTACGGTGGGCACAGCTGACAGTACAACAGACTCCTTGAAGCCTTCCTCCTGCGGCTGCTCTCCTGGGCCAGGCCCCATATCCTCCCTCCCCAGAGACAAGTGTCTGCTGCCGCTCCATCTCCCAGGCCAGGGTACACCGAGGCTTTGCTTTCCAACCTCAAATTACCAGCCTCCTTATGTCAAATATGACACATTCTCCCAGCGAATGACCTCTGCCCTCGCCTGAAGAAAAGCCAGTCCTCCACTTCATCTGTCTTTGGGCTGGTGACTGCCTTTCAGTTCCTTTGTTTCCCAGTGACCGCTTGTTCTCCTGCTTTCAGCCTGATTTCCATCCCTGTCTCCAAGGAGGGAGCAGGGCCTCCCAGCCTCCTTGCTCACCCCAGCCCCAGGCAGAAGCCAATCAGGGAACCTTTGATTCAGTGCACGGATTTATTTCCAGGGTTGGCATTAGGCTCTTGGATTCCCAGAGCTGTGGGTCTCTGAATGACGGCTGGCCAGGGCGGCAGGGCACATTGGAACGGAGGCCTGGCCTTTTGACCAGCAGAGCACAGACAGGACTGTTTCAACCAGGAGTAACTGGAGCGCATATACACTCACGCATCACAAATGGCATGACTGCCAGAGTGGAGCAGCTGGTCGCCAAGCCCTGAGGGGTTTAGGTGTGTGTCTGATGTCTAGAAGCTTCAGAAGCAGGGCACCATGAGTGGCTACAAGAGCTCCAAGCTCCACCTTTGAGCCTACACAGCCCCCCCCCCACACACACACACAGAGGCCTCCGGAAAATGAGGAGGAAAACACGAGAGTCAACACAGGTCAAGTCTACTGGGCAGCAGATGGAATTAAAAGTGTCAGAGATGTATTGAGGGAAATACCTGCAAAGGATCCAGGAGGTGGGAGTAAGTGGGAGGTCACTGAAAAAGGAAAGGAAAGGAAGGAAGAGGCCACCCCCCCCAACCCCCTGGCCATAGGGGAAGCCCCATGTTGGATAGAACGGGCCAGTGGTTGCCACAGTCATGACAGAATGTATGAAGGAGGGGTACAGGCTATAACCTCATGGTCTCCTGGAACCTCCAGCCAGGATTGCTTTGTCCCCTATTAGTTTCTTAGCATATGAAGGCTCAAGAATCCCCAGGATTCCAACTATTTGGCTCCCAGAGTTCCTCTAAGGTAGACACATAACTAACAAGGCTCCAGGGACCCAAAACCACCATCACCACCTACCCCAATAAATCCAGTCCGGTTAGAAAGAGTCCCATGTTTTCTTCTGTCTAGACAGAAGGTGTTGCCCTCCAGAGACCACTCAAGACACATCTCCATTTGAGTACGTTACACATATGTGCTCAACACTTGTTCTTTGAAGATGACCATGGTAACAAGGAAACCAAGGGAGGCCATGAGTCTCCTGAAGACCAGAGGGGTTTGAGCAAGAAGAGCCCACAACCCACAGCCCACTGTCACCCCCTCTCCCATACCCATGCAGGCTGTCCAGTTCTCAAAGGAACACGGTAGCACTCACTCACTGACTGCCTAGAGCTGTTGAGAACCAGAGAGGGTTCAGAATTGAGGCTCCCTAAGAACAGAATGGGAGCATGTAGCCCCAAAGACCCTACACAGACTTCCTCTGCACCAGCAATCCAAGAATTCTGTTTGCATTGGACACACACACACACACACACACACTGTCATCTTTGCCATCGGTAACAATTTACCTTTGTAGAACCCTGTGTATAACAACTGGGGAAGTAGCTGATGACTTTTGTGCCTGAAGTTTCCAGTTCAAACCCCAGCATCGCATGGCACAGAGGGGTGCTCTGATATCTCTCTCTCTCTCTCTCTCTTCTGTTCTCTCTCATATAGTACACACACTCTATCTCGTGTGTAATAAATAAATCTTTGGGGGGGGGAGAATCCTGTATGCAGTTTACAAATATTTTTAAAGATTTATTTGTTGGGGCCAGGTGGTGGCATACCTGGTTGAGCACACATGTTACACTACACAAGGACCCTAGTTCGAGTCTCCAGTTCCCACCTGAAGGGAAAAGCTTTGCGAGTGAAGTAGGGCTGCAGGTGTCTCTCTGTCTCTGTCCCTCTCTGTCTCCCCCTTCCCTCTCGATTTCTAGCTGTCTCTATCCAATAAATAAATAAATAAATAAATATTTTTTTAAATATGTATCTATTTGTCTATGGGCCAACAAAACAGATCACTTGGATAGCTCTCTGCTTTGCCATGTATGAGACCCAGGTTCAAGCCCGACTCTCCTTCACTGCAATGAAGGAAGTTTTGGTGCTGTAGTTTCTTTCACTCAGTGTGTGTCTGTGTGTGTGTCTGTGTGTCTTTAAAAATTATGTACTTAAGAAAGAGATTATGAGAGAAAAGAGAGAACAGAGAATGCTCAGCTCTAACATAAAGTGGTGGTGGTGGGGTTGTATCTCAGGCAAGCAAGACCTGTTCTAACTGCCTGAGCTATGCACCCCCCCACCGCCCCCCCTCCAGGTCCTACAGTTGACAAATATCTTCCTGATAATGAAGTTGGGCTCAGAGTCAGACCTGAAGAAAGTCAAATGGCTGGAATGTAGTTTTTCATCTTTGGGGCTAACTCAGATCCCCTTCAAGAAGGCTTTCAAAGGCTGGGGAGACAGTATAATTGTTCTGCAAGAGATGTGTATGCCTGAGGCTCTGAGGTCTCATGTTCAATCCCCAACACCACCATAAGCCAGAGCTGAGCAGTGCTTTCGTGTGTGTGTGTGTGTGTGTGTGTGTGTCTGATTAAAACTAAGAAAAGGAGGGGAAAAGAGAAAGAAGGAGGAGGAGGAGAAAGAAGAAGAAAGAAGAATAAGAAGCCTCTTCTCAGAAACATACAAACAACTCCAACTTTGTGCCCACACTTGTGTTCCTCTGTTGCCAGGGGAACCCAGCAGGATAGGGGGACAGGTAGCCCTTGGGAACGCAGGTTCAAGTTCAGTGGCAGTGGGAGGACACACAAGCAGTTTCAGGAGAAAATCAAGAGTAAGTCTTTGGGCATCCGGAGGTGGCGCACTGAGTGAAGTGCACATAGTATGAAACACAAGGACCAGCTCAAGGATGCCGGTTCCTGCGGGGGAGTGGTGGGGGGACGCTTCAGAAGCACTGAAGGGAGTCTGCAGGTATCTTTCCCCCCCCCTCACTTCTCAATTTCTCTCTGTCCTACCCAATAAAACGGGGAAAGATGGCCACCAGGAGCAGTAGATTTGTAGTACAGGCACCAAGCCCCAGCGATAACCCTGGAAGAGAAAAAAAAAAAAAAGAGTAAAGTCCTTGTACTGCGGGGAGGCAGAAGTCAGAAAGCTCCCGGCCAGGACAGGTTAGGTTTTCCGCTGCCTCTGCGTTCTCTGTTCTGGGCCTTTGCCAACACGCAAGGCCGGGCGGCATTCCGTTCCAGGTTGGCTGGTCTCTGCTTCCCAGCAAGATAAGTCCTGCGCAGGAAGCCAGGCCCGCCGCAGAAAGGCAGCTCAGAAATGGCCCCAGATAAGGGATTCCCCGAGGCCTGTCTCCTGCAATTGCATATCTGCCTCGGCCTTTCTGGAAACTCTTGAGTTCCTTACTACACAGTTCTAGCTCACTCTGCAGGAAGACCCCCTCCCCATTCACCCCATTTGTCAAAAAGGAGCGCGTGGAGGGGGAGAGGGTCCAGTTGGTTATCCTTCTTCCTGCTGTTAGGGGGCGGGGACTTGCGGAGGGGGTGGGGGCCCAAGGTTGACTGGGTCTCTTCCAGCTGGGCCAAGTCCAGACTTCCAGCACCGGGGCTTCAAGGCAGCCCCCCACCCACGCACCTCCCCCCAGGTGGTACCTGTGCCCGCGCAGGTGAGGAGAAAGGCCTGTAGAAAATACCATTACTGATAAGTAACAGCCCCTTTCAGGTTTAATGACACGTTGCATCCATCCTAAAGCTCTCAAAAAAAAAAAAAAAGCGCCTCTTGGGGGACGGCGCCTCGCGCTTGTCACTTGGCATGACGGGCCAGGAGCGCGGGCGGGGGAGAGCGCAGGGAGCGGCGCGGGGGTGTCAGTTCACGGCGGGCAGCGCAGGAAACCTCGCACGCACTGGGTTTATTGTGCGTGCGGCTCTCGGAGAGCTTCTCGGGCTCCGGGACATGGCTAAGCCCGGCCGGAGCGGAGCGCTGCAGGCCGCACAGCGAGGTCCTGGGCCTGGTGGAAGGCGGCAGGCGGGAGGGGAGGTGGCTGGTGGCTTTGCGTCCCGGAAGCACCCGGGAGTCCCTGCACAGCCCCCTTCCCACGGCCGCAAGCGGTGGCGGGGGCGGGGGGAGGCTGGCTCGGGGCGCCGATCGGGCGGGGAGAGTGGCTGGGTGGGAGCCGGCGGCGCGCCCGGCCCCTTAGCATTCTGCCGGCGCCCCGCCACCGCCGCGTGCGCCCCCGCGCCCCGCTGTAATTACCCCGATTACCAAATGAATCTCGCGCTTTTGTGCTCGCCAGGCGGTGGGTGCGGGGAAGCAGTTCTAATAGTTGTCATTAGGGCCGAAGGAGGCGGGGCGCCGGGGGCTGGGGGTGGGGAAAGCGGGGGTGGGGGAGGCCCGCCTTGCCTGCTAGCTCGCCCGCTCGCTGGCTCGCTCGCTCGCTCGCGGGCGGTCTCCGGCGGCGCGCAGGCAGTTGCTGACTGCTGAGTAATGATTTTTTTTTTTTCCTAATTGGAAGCGAACAGCGGCCCTAATGTATGAAGCCGCTCTCCGCGCGCTTGCTGCGGCCCCCCTTACTCTCCCCCCCAGATCAATACCGCTAGCTACGACAGCCCGACTGAGATCCCCGCCCTTTGTGGTCTCAGAGGCGGTGGGGGCTCCAATCTGCCCCATCTGCGTTACGCTTCCCGCTCCCCAGACACCTTCCTGCCTGCCCCTCTCGGACCCCCAACTCCCTCCGGGACACGCTGATACCACCTCCGACAGCTTGGCTGTCCGTTCTGCCAGGACGGGGTGTCGGGAAGGCGTTGGAAGATGGGGGAGTCTGGGCTGCTCCCGCACCGCCCTCACCCCAACCGTCATCTCCCTTCGGCAACAGTGCGCAGGCGGAGCAGCCCAGGTGCGGGAAGACTGGCCCTGACGGCGTTCTCCTCTGAGCCTCCTGCCTGGGCTCGCTCCAGCTCCAGCCCCGGCGCCCCAGTCCATGCAAATTGGCGCAGGAGCAGAGCCTCGGCGCCCAGGCACACGCTGGGCGCCTTTGTCCCAGCAGCCCTGGTCTGTAGGTCGGTGTCTCCCGGAAACAGAACGGGGGCAAGCCCTTGGGGGCAAAGGGGTCTGCACACCCAATTCCACCCCTGCGGCTGCTGACCTGGGCAACGGGACCTTGTGTTTAGCCAGACTTAGGAGCTGGGTGCCTGGGACTCAGCATTCAAAGACAGGTCAAGCCCTTCCGCTCCTCCCACAGCACCCACCCCTCACCTAGAAAGAAAATGCATAGGCCCTGGCCTCTGAGAGGTCCGAACCGTTCCACCTGGTATTTCCTTTGCTTTCTTATTTTTGGGCCCAGATATATTTTCCCATTTGTTTTAATGAGAGAGAGCGGCCCAGAGCCAGAGAATCGAACTGGGGACCTCACTCATGAAAGCCTTCCCCTCTACCCCTCAGCCACCCCTGAGAGTCTCTTTGTATAACCTTTACACTATCTACCCCCCCACACACACACACACTGAGGCAGCTCTTTCCTGCCTGCTGATTGGCCGACATTACAAGCACTCACATGCAAGTTACTTGCTAGTCTTCCCTGGCTACTACATAATCTCCACAAAGAGTGGGATGTTTTTCCATCAGTTGTCCCCAGAGTCTGGAACATAATAGTTGCTCAAGAATTGTTAGTCCACCCGTGAAAGTGAAGGAATCTGAGCCAGCCCCACTGTCTTCCTCTCCTCTTTTGGGAGCAGTGGATCAAGGACACAGGTGGGCTTGGGCTTCTCACTCGATGGTATTTTCCAGAAATAACCACTGTAACCTTTCCAGTTCCACCAGCTCTTCCAGAACCTTGCCTTTAGCCCCTTTCAAGAGGAGGAAGGAGTCTGTCTGCTCCCCTCCACTTGAACCTGACCATTGGCATGTGTGACCATGTGTAGAGTGTGGCCAAAGTGATGTGCTGATTATCAAGTGTAGTTGTAACTGGTGATGAGGCATCCATCCCACTTGGTTCTCTCTTGAGACAGTCACCCTTGGAATCCAGCCACCATGTTGTACGGAAGCCCAGGCCACATAAACAGGCCAAGGTAGAGGTTGGAGCCAACAGCCCCAGCTAAAGTCTCATCTGACAGCCAGTGCCAGTCACCACATGAAAGCCACCAGGTGAAAGAGTGAGCCTTGGATGATTCCATGTCCCAACCTTTGAGCCAGCCTAGTCAATGCCAAGTGACATCACCCTTCCAGCTGCCCAGCTGACACTGAGTAGGGCAAAGACAAGCTGTCCCTACCACGCACTTCCCAGGTGGAAGATTCATGAGCAAATTCCACACCGTTGTAAGTCACCGGCTTGTGAAGTGGCTCGATACCTGGTGGTGGATAGCCCTCACGCACTGCCAGTGGCCTCAGCATGGCCACAACTGGTCCTATGTCGTCTGTACTACGCACAGAGCTCCTGGTCAACCTGGCCCCCTGTTAGTGAATCAGGAGTCAAGAAACTGGATTCCAGCTGGGGGGGGGGTGGGCGGGGGGGAGGAGGGGGCAGTGCTTTGGTTACCAGCCAAGTGACCTTAAACAAATAAATGGGATTCTCCAGGGACCTTAGTCTCCCAAGCAACTTTTGACACTCCAAGTACCCTGATGAGCCAGTGCCCCTAATGCCCATAAATGTCCCTCTGCCATAGCCATGCACCAGGGAGAAAGAAGGCCTCTTCCTCTGACTTTCTGGTTGACCCGAGCTGTTGCCTCAGCAGCCTGGAAGAGCAGGCTGCCAGGGAATTAGAGCACCTGAGAACTTTTAGCCAAGCCCAGCTGCCTCTGGAGAAGGCATCAGGGTAAGCAGAGGAGGAGCAGAGAGTCACTGAAGGCCTGTCTACCTCCACTCAGCCTTGCCCGCGTCCAGGAAGCAGGCCTCTGTGAGGAGAGCATACTGTCTGCCATAAATTAGAGAGTTTTCACATCTAGAGTTGGCTGCCTTCTGGGAGTTGACTCCTCCTGCCCTGGCCTGTTCCAATGTGGTGAAGCCACTATCATGGTAAAGCTTTATGCATAGCTAGCTGGGCTCTCAGAGGCCTGGCCCTGTGGCTGAATGAGCTGAAGCTCCCTGCTTTCTGGCCTGAGATGCTGAATACAGAGGGCCAGGATGTGGAGCAGAGGAGCTGACAGGAAGGGTCAGCATTAGGGGACTCATCTGACTGGGCTGAGGGCCTGGGAGTGAGCACCACACCAGCTGTCAGATCCGCATTTGTTGGCGTATTTGTTGTCTCTCTAGTGACTCTCTAGAACACAGGTTTCACACGGACTGAATGCTCATCACATTTTCGGGCCTTTCTCCCCAAGGAGTCCAAGAAGAGGGGCTATGAGGGTTAGGCCACCGGCTTGGCTGCTCTAAGGGGTGTGTGTGTGGGGGGGAGCTGGAGGATGTGGAAAATGGCTGAGAGAAGACAAAATTTCCACTAGAACTAGGAAGCTTCTGAACCAGAAGTGGCCACAGGACTCCCCTTCTAGCCTCATGGAGCAGTCCCCAGAAACTAAATGCCATTCCCTAGGAATGGGGTCTCCCTCCACCTCCCCGCCTCTGTCTGACTTAGCTGAGATCCCTTCATCCCCTTCCCTTCATCTATAAAGGGTAGTCCAGTTCAGGCCCGGAGGAGAATTGAATTGAGTGATGCCACACACACCGTAGAGGAAGGGAATCTGTGTGGGCAGCCCTGATAACCACCGTGCCGGCTGTTCTTCAAACCCACGGCTCATTAGGGTTCCTGGGGCCAGGCCAAGAAATTGCCAAGGACAAGACAGGCGGTGTCTGCCTTGAAGCTCAGAGGAGCCCACTCCCCTCAGAGGCTCTGCCTTCAGCACGAGTGAGGGGGTGAGTTCTGCTGAGCTCAAGCTGCGCCTGACAAGTGACACTTTGACGAGAGACGCGATGACGAGTCCCCGGGGAGGCTGTGGAGTCTGGTTCCTGCAGACAGTGTCTCCCCTGAGGCAGTCTCCGTGCTTGAGTGCGGAGCGTGTGTGTGTGTGTGTGTGTGTGTGTGTGTGTGTGTGTGTACATACATCCTGCTTCTCTGAGGAAGATTCTCCAAGCTCCACAGTGAGCCTGACAGAGGCCCTACCACACACTCCCAGGCCCACAGACATGGAGAACAGAGAACAGAAGGCAAAGCAACCCCAGGCTGTTCCAACCACCCCTTCCACTCTGCGCTCTCCTTGTCCTGTGCCGTTCCAAGCCACAAGGCCTGCCTTAAATATGGCAGAGAATAGACAACCTGGCATCAGGCCTGAGGTATGCCTATCTTAGCTTCAACCTCTGCATCCAGCCGTAGGCCACCAGCCCTATGCTAGGCACTGGCTAGCTAGAAAAGCAACTAAAACATGATCTGCCTCTCTCTCTCTCTCTCTCCCTCCCTCCCTCCCTCCCTCCTCATAATCTAGGCACTTTAGAGGCTGGCAGAGCCACGTGCTCCTAGGAAGCCAAGGTCAAGTGAGCAACATGCTGAGAGAGGTGGCATGTGAACTTCAAAGATGCCTAGGTAGACAAAGGCCCAGAAATGGAACAGGAAAAGGACGGGTTCTGTCTTCCTTGCACTAAGGTAGGCAGCAGTGGTCATCCCAGCTTTATTGCAGATGCCCACGAGCAACCTCATGCTTTCCTTCACACCCTGCAGTGAGTGCATCTAGGGCACGTTAGGTCCCTTCTTTAGATGGCTCTGGACATCACAGTCTTTGTTGTTGTCACTGGGCTTCACTGATGACAACTGACCCTTCCAGATGGAATGACAGAGACCAAGAGACAGAAGGAAAGAGGGAAAGACCACAGCACCAAAGTTTCCCCCTCTGCTATTGGGGCTGGGCTCAAACCTGGGCCACACATACACACGGCAAAGCAGGCCCGAATGTCATAGATTTCTGACCTGTTCTGAGCCTTACCCTTCTCCCTGGACCCCGCAAGGGTAAAATCACACTCATCCCCCACAACCTAGCACACATTCGAAACAGCCGTGTGTTTGGCTATCTGTGGCTGCCTTAGAAGCACCCAGAACTCAGTGGCTTAAAAGAGTGGGCTTGTCCCTCCCAGTTCAAGGACCAGCTAGGCTCAGTGGGTGCTTGTTCTGCTCTGCGCAATGGCAACAGCACTCGGCTGGGAGTTTGGCTTGGTCTGGGACACCCCAGATGGCCCCATTTGTGTCCTTGGCAGCTGGTACTGGCTTTTGGCTAAGGCATCTGATTCCCCTCCACTCAGCCTCTCCAGTGGGACAGCCCAGACTTCTTACCTGGCAGCTCAATCCTACCAAACAAAAACAGACACTACTAGGCCTCTTGAGGCCCTGGCTCAGAAGTCACATGGCAATGCTGCTACTGCATTTTCTTGGCCTGCAAGTGTCACTCAGCCAGCCCAGCTCCAAGGAGAGAGAAATAATTTCTCTCCTTTCTTTTTAGTTATTTTTCAAAGATTTAATCATTTATTGACATGAGAGAGAAAACCAGAGCATCACTCTGGCACATGCAATGCTGAGGATCAAACTTGGGACCTCAGGCTTGAGAGTCTAGCCATACACACACACACATCTTTTTGTTGGGGGATTAAATGGTTTACAGTCAACAATAAAATACAGTAACAAAAAACAAAATACAGTAGTTTGTACATGTATAACATTTCTCAGTTTTCCACATAACAGTTCAACCCCCTCTAGGTCCTCTGACATCGTGCTCTAGAACCTGAACCCTCCCCACCCCCACCTCAGAGTCCTTTACTTTGGTGCAATACACCAAAGACAGTCCAGCTTTTTATCCAGCCCTTGAAAGTCCAATGCTCTGGATTATACTGATGCCAGGGATTGAATCTGGGGCCTCAAGTGCCTCCTGCATACAAGTCTGTTGTGCTAGCACTGTTGCTCTCTCCCTAGCCTTCTCTTTCTCTCATGCAAATAAATATGCAAAAGTCTCCGCTCCCTTTGAATCCACTTTAGCTTGGAGATATTCCAGTCAGGTTTCTCTAGAACCTTTTTCACTGAGGTGGTGGGAAAACGCTTGCAGAAGAGACCTGGGAAGAGGGACTGAGTCCAGCAGCCCCCTAACTGGCCAGACCAATTAGAGGTCGGGGGGGGGGGCAAGGAAGAGGTAACTATTTAGGGTACCCTTATCCAAAAAGCCCCAAGGAGAGAAAGCTCCCTGGCTGGTAGACTCTGGAAAACCTGTCACAAAGCAGAACAAAGCGTTCTTTAAAAACCCTGAAGACTCTCTGTGTCCCAGCTGGTCACTTGGAGCAAATACCACTGGTTAGGGAACTCGTTGTGCTTAGTTGGCAATTAATCACTTGCAGCTCTGTGGCGCCCTTCATATTGTCCTGAGCTGTTACTTAACTCCAGCCTTGTTTATGTTCCTAGACGCTGAGTGGAGCCTCTAAGACAGACAAACGCCTTCTTCCTAGTGAGTCTCTCCTCTCTTTCTCTCAAACCATACCCCCCCACACTGTAGGAGATATTTTAGAGCAAGAAAACAGTGGTATAAACACATGCGAGGCGCCCCTGAGAAAGATGTCTATTGCATTATTGTTTATATTACGAAAAGCTTGACAAACGCATCAGGTCCCAGCAACAAGAGAATTGCTACAGAAGTGACCAGGGAACTCACTTCTCATGCCATTTAAAATGACGCTCTAGAGACCAGGAGGTGACTCACCTGGTGGAGCACGTGCCTCACTCTGTATGAGGTCCTGTGTTTGAGTCCCGGCATGACACAGAGGCATTATGAACAGCGCTAGGGAAGCTCTGTGGATGGAGGAGCAGTACTGTGCTGTCTCTCTGTCTCTCTGTCTCTCTCTCTCTCTCTCTCTCTATATATATATATATATATATACACATATACATATATATTTTCAAAATAGAAAATAAAGAATTAAACAGTTGGATATCAGGCCTTGGAAGCTGCTTAGCAGTATCATGTGCACTGAGACCCTGGGTTCAACCTCTGACTGATAAAGACTCTGGAATATTCCTACCCTCTGCTACCAAAACCACCACTGAGCTCATCTGCCTCAGAGGCACCAGTGCCCTTCAGCTCTGGGCTTCTATGGAGTGAACATGCACAGAGTTCTATGACACCACCCTCCCCCCCACAACTGCTGAGGGGTGGCCTCCAGGGCAGGGGAAAGGTCTCTCACACTAGAATTGGAAACTTCAGATTCAATCCTGGCACTATCATAAGCCAGGGATAAGCAGTGCTCTGGTCTCTCTCTCTCTTTCTCTCTCTCTCTCTTAAATAAATAATAAGTCAATCTTTTTTAAAAAAAATAAACAGTGACGTTCAGAAAGCTGAAGTGACTCACACAAAGTCACACAGTTAGGAAGTAAGTGACAAGAGGGGCGGACCTGCTGCAGCAGCTGTCACAGCTCAGCCCTGGGCATAAGGGCAGGTCCCAGGTCTGGGCCGTGGCTCTGTAAACACCAAGTCCAAGTGTGTCCCTCCCTGGAGTTCATGAAAGGGGCCGCTGGTGTCGTGCATCACCTGCTATAGTGGCACCTGCCAGCTCCTTCCTGCTCCCACAGGATCGCTGCTGAGCGCATCTGAGGGCAAGAGGCCAAACTCGTGTTTAATCACCTGCTGATGCTGCCAACTGCAGCCACAGCCACGCCCGCCACTGCCGTCAGGAGGAGGTGTTCCAGGGCTCTTCACACCAGCCGAGGCTCCTACCTGGCTCTTTCTCAGGCAGACTCGGGGAGACAGTCATAACACGGAAACTGGTCGGCTTTTCTATGTAAAGAACCACCACAAACAATGAAAAGTTCCAGAGACGGGTGCTGGTGGTAGCACAACAATGCAAAGGCACCTAATGCCATTCAACCTGACACTTCAAAATGGTCAACAAAGGGGGCTGGGCAGCGGAGCACTCAGGAGAATCCACACATTACCATGTGTGAGGACCCAGTCAAACCCCCAGTCCTCATCCGCAGGGAGGAAACTTTCATGAGCAGTTGAGCAATGTTGTAGCTATCTCTCCTCTCTCTCTCTCTCTCTCTCTCTCTCTCTCTCTCTCTTTCTCTCTCTCTCACCATGTGTCAAAGAAAAAGAGAGAAACAGCTACAGAGAGCAGTGGAGTCATCATGCAGGCACCAACCCTCAGCGGTACTCCTAGTGGCAAAAGTAATAATAATAATTAATAATAATTAACAAGGGGACCAGGGCATAATTCACCGAGTAGAGTGAGCACACATTTGATCATGCACAAGGACCTGAGTTCGAGCCCCCAGTCACCACATGGGAACACCATGGAAAAGGGAAGCTTCAAGAGTGGTAGAACAGTGCTATGATAGCTGCCCTCTCCTCTCTCTCTCTCTCTTTATCTGTCTCTCTCTCTCATGCTCTGGAGGATAATGTCTGTTGGTGGCAGTGGAATCATGCAGGTGTGAAGTCCCAGCAAAGTCCTAGTAGCCAACAACAACCCAAAAAAAAAACAAAATGGTTGGGGATATAGCTCAGTGGTAGAGTTCATGCTTCCCATGTCTGAGGCTCCGGGTTCGATCCTTGGCAACAACAAGTTAAAACAGCAAATGTTATCATCTGTTTTAGCACAATTTAAAAAAACAACCACTCAAGGCTTTGTGGCTGCAAATACCCCCCAGGTATCAGTTTACGAGTCGAGGCCTGAGGTCTGCTAGCAGCGCTTGCTCTGGGTGGGCCTCGCTTGACTCTGGGCGTGGTACCAGTTGTGCTTGCAGGCAGGCCTGAGCAGGCGCCTTTGGGGGGTCTTAAGAAAGGGACAAGAGGTTGGGTGGTGACTCACTAGGTTGAGCACACACATTACCATGCTCAAGGACCCAGGGTCAAGCCCCCAGTCCCTACCTGCTGGGGGAAGCCTCACAAGTGGTGAAGCAGTGCGGCAGGTGCCTCTCTGTCCCTCTCACTCTCTATCTTCCCTTCCCTTCTCAATTTCTCTTTGTCCTATCAAAGGAAAGCAAGAGGGGGCCGGGTGGTAATGCAGCAGGTTAAGCGCACATGGCGCAGAGCGCAAGGAACAGCCTAAGGATCCCAGTTTGAGCCCCGGCTCCCCACCTGCAGACGGGGTCACTTCACAAGTGGTGAAGCAGGTCTGCAGGTGTCTCTTTTTCTCCCCCTCTGTCTTCCCCATCTCTCTTGATTTCTCTCTGCTCTATCCAACAACAACAGCAATAACAACAATAACAAGGGCTACAAAAATGGGGGGGAGAAGGGCCTCCAGGAGCAATGGATTCATAGTGCAAGCACTGAGCTCCAGCAATAACCCTGGAGGCAAAAAAAAAAAGGGGGGGGGGAGATGGCCACTGGGAGGGTGGAGTCATCCTGAAGGCACCAAATCCCAACAATAAACCTGGCAGCAATTAAGAAGGAGGGGGCAGGAAAGAGGAGGTGGAAGGGGTGGGGAGAGGAGGAGCAGAAGGAAGAGGAAAAGAAAAAGATAGAGGGGGAAGAAGAGACAAAGAAGAGTGCGGGGGTAAATGGCATAATGGTTATGCAAAGAGACTCTCATGCCTGAGGCACTGAAGTCCCAGGTTCAATCCCCTGCACCGCCATAAACCAGAGCTGAGCAGTGCTCTGGTAAAAAAAAAAAAAAAAAAAAAAAAGGGAAAGAGGACTAGGAAGAAGGGAAGGAGGGAGAAGGGAAGGAGGGAGGGAGTGATAGTGGGGACAGGGCTGGAAAGAGAGCATAATGGTTATGCATCATGCAAAGACTCTCATGCCTGAGGCTCCAAGGTCCCAGGTTTAATCCCCCAGATTGGGGTGGGGGGTGTAGCACACCGGTTTGAGTGCACATGTTACAATGCTCAAGGACCCAAGTTCAAACCCTCAGTCCCCACCTGCAGAGATGCAGCTTCAGAAGTGGTGAAGCAGTGTTATAGGTCTCTTTCTCCCTCTGTCTCCCACTTTCTCTCAATTTATCTCTGTCTCCACTTATCTTTTTTTTTTTTTTTTGAAAGGAGCTTGGGCTGACTGCACGTGAATGGGGAAACCAGAAATGCCAAGTGAGTGTGAAATGGTGGCGGAGGAGTATGATATGTGGGAGGTCTGCCTCTAACAGGAGTCCACATGAGAGACCACCAGCTCCTGTCTGACAGACAGGCTTGAACCTGGGCCATGCAATCAATGGTTATAGCAGTTAGGTAATGTTCTCATGGCTTCTGTTTCATAAGGTGGCAATGACATCTCTGCCTCCAAAATTTTTCCCTGGCCAGGGAGAGACGGTGGGAGAAATGTGGTGGTGGTGGTGTTGGGGGTGCCCAGGTGTTTGCTTGTCTCCTTGGTGCTGGGGGGACAGACACTGGCATTCTCCCTCACTTGGGATCTCCCCATGGAGGTGAGAAAGAATGAGCTGTCACCTTTTCCTTCTGGATCAAGCTGAAAAGGCCACAGGCCTCCCTGGCACCTTGTGGGCAGGGAGAATGGCCGTTGGTAAATTGGGGAGGGCACAGAGGTGTGGAAGTCTCGTTTCTCCAGGTTCGAGATATGGACAAATACCACCACCAAGCCAACCCCCCAAGAGGCCAGAGCCAGTTCCGGATGTGGGGGAACAGCGTGGGTTGTGGAGGGAGGGGCCTAGAGCCGGGATGAGGGCGGTCACTGCCCCCGTGGATAAAACTCCCTTTGTATGCAGGTCGCCGGCTGCTCCCCATGCCAGGTGCAGCTGCCAGGATTCTCAATGCAGTTTGAACACAATTTGCCAGTGTTGGTTCAGCTCCACTGGCTTCCAGTTGGGGGGCCATATGCTGCCTTTGATCTGCCTCCGTGGTTCTCCCCCGTGTCAATAGGCGCGGGCGGGAGTCTGGCTCCAATGGTCCGAGCACTGGGCCACCAAGGACCACCAGCGGCCGGTGCAAAAGGAGTCGCAGGGGCTGATGCCAGCTGCCCCGCCATGGGCGAGGGCACAGGGAAGCCACGCTGGGCCCGGGACTGGCCTCCCCTCAGCCCAGGGCCCTGCCAAGCCAACCGGCCAGGGGTGCCAGCGCGCAGTCCAGACTTCACATTTCCCTCATTCTTTCTTTAATTGGATTTCTGGTCCTGCTGGGCCAAATAAGCTTTCCACTGGCAAGGTGCTCTAGCCACTTCTGAGTGCCACACTGCCTGTGGCTCTGCTCAGCCAGGCCTTCCCGTGACCATAATGCTCAGGACTGTCCCTCAAGCTTGTAAATCTATACACACCTGCCCATGTGTGTGACATGTGCACGCACATGCACACACGCACACACTTTTCCAAATTCCAGCCAGGCCAGGCTCCCCAGCAGAACTTGACTTGGAGGCTTCCTTGAAACCAGCAGGCAAAGAACCCTCACTCAGAAGGAGCCAGCTCAGGGTCAGAGGAGGTGGCGTACCCAGTTGAGTTCATGCATTACCGTGCATGAGGACCCAGGGTCAAACCCCTGGTACCCACCTGCAGGGGGGAAGCTTCATGAGCAGTGAAGCAGTACTGCAGGTGTCTCTGTCTCTCTCCCTCTCTATCTCCCTCTTTCCTCTCTGTTTCTGTCTCTGTTCAATATATGAGTAAATAAATGAAATGTTAAAAAATAAGTACCCAGCACCCAGCACTGCCACCCAACTCTGGGGCCCCCAGCTACCCTCACCCCAGCATCTGGACTGTATCCTTCCTGTGAGATAGGCTTCCTTCCCTGAAGCCATGAGAGGCTCAGTTTGGAGGCCCAGCCAGCTTCTGGGGTATGGGAAAGCCATCGCCTGTCCTGACCTGACCGTGCTGGGGGCTTAGAGCCCAGCTTCCAGAAGATTCCTTCCTAGTCCTGAGGAGAGGACTAGGGAATGAGGGGAGGAGGCAGAGAGTGGGGGCAAGTAAAGGGAGGAAGGGGACCAGAGATGGAGAAGAGAGGAGGAAAGCAGGACAGGGGGAGAGGGAGTGGTGAGGGAGGGCAGGGCAGGGGAGAGGTGGAGAGAGGAGGAAAGGGAAAGAGGGAGGAAAGGGAAGGAAGAGATGGGGGAGAAAAAGGGCAAAGAAAGAGGGACGGGGGGGGGGGAGATGGAGGGAGAAAGAGTAGGGGAGGGGAGAAAGGGAAGCAGGAGAGGGAAAGAAGGGGAGGAGAGAGAAACAGCAGGCGGGTGGGGAGGGAAGCCTTTAAAGGAACTGTCTTTCCTGGGTCATAGGTGGTTCAGTGTCCAAGGTCCCTGGTTCTGGGAACTTGGCAAGGTGGAACAGTGCTCCAGTTCTCTCTCTCTAAGAGATTTTGACCAGCCATGAAGGAAGGTCCTTTGATCAAAAGAGACCAGCCAGGGAGCTAGCTCACCTGGGAGCTTTGCCATGTGCACGACCCTGCTTCCAGCCCAGTCCCCACTGGAAGCTTCAGTGCTGTGGGGCCTTTTTCTCTCTCCCCCTCTGCTTCTGTCTGTCTGCCTATCTGTCTGTCTATCTGTCTGAAAAATATCATTCCAGCACAGTGAAGGCCAGCAATGGCAAAAAATAATATCTTTCTAAAAAGACACAGTAGAAGAGGGGTGGGGATGGCACACCCAATAGAATGCACATATTACCATGTGCAAAGGCAAAGGTTCAAGCCCCCAATACCCACCTGCTTCAAAAGCAGTGAAGCAGTAATGCAGGTGTCTCTTTATCCTCCTCTCTGTTTCTTTTCCTTTCAATTTCTCTGTCTCTAGACCCCCCAAAAAATAAATGAATTAAATATATTTTTAAAACAAGATAGTCACTGGGAATATATACTGAATCTGCATGCCCGAAGTCCCAGAAGTCCCAGGTTCAGGGCTGGGAAAACCGCATAATGGTTCTGCAAAAAGACTTTCATGCCTGAGATTCTGAGGTCCCAGGTTCAATATAAGCCAGAGCTGAGCAGTGCTCTGGTGTCTCTTTATCTCTCTCTGTATCTACCTCTCATAAAATAAAAATAAAAAGGGGGGCCAGATGGTGGTGCGCCTGGTTAAGCACACACATTATAGTATGCAAGGACATGGGTTCAAACCCCTGATCACCACCTGCAGGGGAAAGCTTCACACAAGTGGTGAAGCAGGGCTGCAGGTGTCTCTCTGTCTCTTTCCCTCTCTATCTCCCCCTCCCCTCTCAATTTCTCTCTGTCTCTATCCAATAATAAGTAACGATATTTAAAAACAAAACAATATAAACTAAAAATAAAAGAAGTTCCAGATTCAATCCCCAGTACCACTGTAAGCCAGAGCTAAGTGGTCCTCCGGCCTGTCGGCCTGTCTCTTTATCCTTTCTTAGTTTTATAAAAATAAACATATGACAAGATAACGAAAAGGCAAAGTGACAGCAGCTTGGTGAGCAGGCAGCGTTGAACCCCATTCTCTGAGTCTCCCTGACATAGGAAGGAAATGCAAAGGCAGCTTTCACCAGCTCAGGCAGCCAGCAGTCTTCAACTCTTGCTCCTGCGGTCCCTCGCCCCACGTGTTCTGGCAGCTCGTTGTTCTCACCCAAAGACCTGCGTGGGCCCCAGATCTCCCAGGACCAACTCGAGCAGGCCGGGACCGGCCAGGGTAGTGAAGGTGCCTATTAAAACCCAGAGACTCAGCCCCCACAGCAGACTGGGAAGACGCTGATGGTCAAATGCATCACGGCATCTCAGAGTCCTTGTTAACAAGCGCCCATTAAAATTTGACAACCCAGGAATTGTGCAGCAAGTGCTCCTTTTGGGAAAAGAAAAAAAAAAAGTGGAGCGTTTTCTGCTGGTTCAGCAAGACCAAGCTGGTTTACCTGGGTGTTGGGCCCCACACAAGCAAGGCCTTCGCTCCTGGGCGCTGCCTGGTTAATGGGACACTGGGTGTTTATTCGCTGGGCGCATCTGAAACCCAGGTTGCTAATGAGCCCGCTGCTGTAAGCTCACTGCCCATCAGCATGCCTGCTTCTCCTTCTTTGTTTTTTAATCAAAAGATAAAACAGTCGCTTATCGAGGATTAATGACTCTTCCAGCATCCGTATGAGGCTCGGCTCCATCATTGCAAAGAAACTGGAAGGAAGAAAAATGACCAGATTTTGTTTCTGTAAGCAGTTGAAATCTGCTCCGGTGGGTTGAATTCATTCATTCATTAATTCAGCTGGGTGTCTGGAAGAAGCCAGAGGGAGCCCCTTCCATCATAAGAACTTCTGGCTGTGAAATAAACCCTGAGTAACCAGATTAACCGTGAAGGATGTCTCTGCCAGGGTCGTGACAGTAGTTTGAGTGTTATTTCTGAGTGTTCCAGTTCTCTGTGGTGAGCTGCTGAGGCCCAGCCTCCACTGAGGAGGTTTCAAAACAGAATCCATGAGCTCAGTGGCATCGTGTGTGATGTTGATTTCATGGAGAATGTCAATTTTCTGAGTACATTTTGATATGCTTCATAGATGTGATCGACATAATAGATCACACGTAATGTGTGATATATGGTATATACTATATATCATTTATATATAAATGTTATGTAAGGTGTATGTGTGCTTTACCTATGTTTCTTCGTAGAGAGTGTGTATATATCATTACACACCTGCAAAAACAAAGACAAAGATTGATAGATAGATCTCCCACAGGTGTGTGGGACCACAGAGTTTAGAGCACACATTTTGCTCTTGCTGCCACTGCTCAGATGAGCGTGATTTGTCACAGATAAATACTAGAAACAACGCCAATGCCCCTTAACAGTGGCTGCAGACAAATGATGGCAAACCTGTACAATGGATACAACTGAGCAACACAGAAAAATCATCAATGCAGCCAACAAAAGACTCACTTTCAACTGTCAGCTGTTTTTAGGACTTTTTTTTTACATTTTAAAAAAACATTTAATTATTCCCTTTTGTTGCCCTTGTTTTATTGTTGTAGTTATTATTGCTGTCATTGTTGTTGGACAGGACAGAGAGAAATGGAGAGAGGAGGGGGAAGACAGAGAGAGGGAGAGAAAGATAGACACCTGCAGACCTGCTTTACCACTTGTGAAGCGACTCCCCTGCAAGTGGGGTGCCAGGGCTTGAACCGGGATCCTTATATCGGTCACTGTGCTTTGAGCCACCTGCGCCTAACCCGCTGTGCTATAGCCCAACTCCCTTTAGGACTTCTTTTACAACAGATCCTGTGATGCTGGGATCATTTTATTTAGTGGCTCCAGACATCACTTAACCAGTGGAGAACGAAAGAGAAGGGGGGAGAGAAAGAGAGAGAAAGAGGAGAAAGAGAGAGAGAGAGAGAGAGAGAGAGAGAGAGAGAGAGAGAGAGAGAGAGAGAACTTCTGGCCTTGTTCTCATCCCAAATGGGTTCTGCTGTTATCTCAGCGGGCTGCCTTCATGGTGGTCTGTTCCTTTGTACTCCTGGTACAAAACTATGTGTTCTGGGAAATGAAGCTCTGATGTAGGGAGACCTGAACTCACAGTCTGAAGTGCCAGGACATTCCTTCCCAGGTCACCAGCAATATAACACACATTCTTGACACTCTGGTCTGGTAAAAGATAATGATGTTCCCAGAGCTGCGGTACATAATTGTCTAACTTCACAGGAAGGTCAATGCTGATGCTGGAGTGGACTAAGGGAGGTGGGGGGGGGGGGCACAGACAAATCCATAAAGCCCCAAAGGAAGTCTCTGTCAATAACGGTTTGGCTATCTTGGGGTCCCAGACTTCTCTGCTGTAGCAAGGTAAAGTTAACAACTAGTCTCCCAGTCCACAGCCCAACAGTGCAGAGCCCAGAGTGAGAGGAAGAAACAAAGTGGAAAGGAAATGTCTGAAGAGATTCTTCCAGGATGGTGTGCCAGCTCCATTCCCAAGGGGAGGCTGTCACCAGAAGGACCTAGAACCTTTGCTGCTTGGCAGATCACTGTTCTGACCTCTGGGTTAGAAAAAGAGGTCATTGGAGTGGTTGTGCAAAGAAGGGGTCCTGGGGAGAGATCCCAGAAGCCCTATCCTCCCTAAGAAAGCTGTGAAGTTTTCAAAGGGATTCTGGTCAGTCTTGTCCAGATGGAAATTAAGGTAAGAGACCATTCTGCCTGCGTCATGTCAGCCCCTTGTTCTGGTGACCGGACCTTCAAAATAATAAAGGGCTTTGCCCACAAAGTACATCTTAGAAAGGGAACAGCAAGTGGGAAGTGGTGCAGTGAGTAGAGCCTTTGGCCTGTGAGTATGAGGTCCCAGGTTCAATCCCTGACAGCACATGTGCCAGAGTGATGCTCTGGTGTTCTTTCTCTCATCAGTAAATAAAATGATTTATTAAAAATATTTATGTAAATATTTTATTTATTTGTGAACAAGATAGAGGAAAAGAGAACCAAAGCATCACTCTCTGGCACTTGGGATACTGAGGATCAAACTCAGGACCTCATGCTTAAGAGTCCAAGGCAGGCCTTATCCACTGCATCACCTTCCAGACTGCCAAGATTTCTCTTTTAAAAAATATATATATATATTTATTTATTTATTCCCTTTTTGTTGCCCTTGTTGTAGTTATTATCATTGTTGATCTCGTCATTGTTGGATAGGACAGAGAGAAGTGGCCAGAGGAGGGGAAGACAAAGAGTGAAGCAACTCCACTGCAGGTGGGGAGTTGGGGGCTTGAACCAGGATCCTTACACCAGTTCTTGCACTTTGCACCACCTATGCTTAACCCGCTGTGCTACCGCCCGACTCCCCCAAAATTTTTTTATTTAAAAAAAAAAAACAATTGCAAGGAAGACTAAAGCAGAAACAAACCAATGGGACTACATCAAATTGAAAACCTTCTGCACAGCCAAAGAAACTATCACACAAACCAAGAGACCCCTCACAGAATGGGAGAAGATCTTCACATGCCATACATCAGACAAGAGACTAATAACCAAAATATACAAAGAGCTCAGCAAACTTAGCACCAAAAAAGCAAATGACCCCATCCAAAAATGGGCAGAGGATATGAACAAAACATTCACTTCAGAGGAGATCCAAAAGGCTAACAAACATATGAAAAACTGCTCCAGGTCGCTGATTGTCAGAGAAATGCAAATAAAGACAACATTGAGGTACCACCTCACTCCTGTGAGAATGGCATATATCAAAAAGGACAGCAGCAACAAATGCTGGACAGGCTGTGGGGACAGAGGAACCTTTCTGCACTGCTGGTGGGAATGTAAATTGGTCCAGCCTCTTTGGAGAGCAGTCTGGAGAACTCTCACAAGGTTAGACATAGACCTTCCATATGACCCAGTAATTTCTCTCCTGGGGATATACCCTAAGGATTCCATAATGCCCAACCAAAAAGATATGTGTACTCCTATGTTCATAGCAGCACAATTCATAATAGCTAAAACCTGGAAGCAACCCAGGTGCCCAACAACAGATGAGTGGCTGAGAAAGCTGTGGTATATATACACAATGGAATACTATGCAGCTATTAAGAACAATGAACCCACCTTCTCTGACCCATCTTGGATGGAGCTAGAAGGAATTATATTAAGTGAGCTAAGTCAGAAAGATAAAGATGAGTATGGGATGATCCCACTCATCAACAGAAGCTGAGAAAGAAGACAGAAAAGGAAACTAAAAGCAGGATCTGACTAAATCAAGAGTAGGGCACCAAAGTAAAAACCCTGTGGTGAGGGGGAGGGTGGACATTCGGTTTCCTGGGGTGGCTGGGGTGGGGGGTGGGGGGTGGGTGGGTGGAATGGGACACAGTCTTTTGGTGGTGAGAATGGTGTTTATGTACACTCCTATTAAAGTGTAGTCATATAAATCACTATTTAATTAATATGAGAGGGGAAAAATTGATTGTATGTCTCAAACTTTTTAAAACACAGACTGAGTCTTTTTAATACATAGGCTGAATCTTTGATATGAGGGCTCTCTCAAAAGCCTACACCAGGTAGAACAGAAGCAACCGGTGGCACAGCTATATACAAGATGCTGGGTATTATACAGCAAACCTTAACAAAGGGACTTTTCAACCAAATTACCAAATACCAAAATTAGTTAACCCAATTACCAAATAATGTGATGATGACAATAACTATCCATTGTCTTCTTGAACCCTGAGACAACAGGAACTTCACATTTCCACTATAGAGCCTATATTTCCCCCAGTCCTGGAACCTTAGGGTGGGGCCCACTTTCCTGCATGCTTCTATCAATGCATATCAAATAATATTGCATCCGCTGATTGCAACCTAATCAGCGCAACGAGTGCCACCCCAGCATGCTTCACTTCAGACTGTGTCCAGAGACTTCAGGTGTGGAATGACAACCCTTCAGCTTCATCACTCGAGTGAGACCTTTCCTTTCATTGTATTCTCTAATTCCATTCCAGGTGGTTCACTTCCTAACAAAGTCCCAAAACCTAGATATAGACCAGGTAATCTGAGATAGAGTATATGTTCACATGTATCCATAAACTAGGGCAAAATATATACCTGAAAGCAGAAGTACACAAGAGTCTGCAGTGAGTACCCCCCAACACTTCATCTGCACTATTCCAGCCTTTAGGTCTATAATTGTTCAACAATTTGTTTGGCTTTGTATGTTAACTCTCTTTTCAGCCACCAGGTTCCAGAGGCCAGCAGGATGCCGACCAGACTTCTCTGGACTGATGACCCCACCAATGTGTCCTGGAGCTCCGCTTCCCCAGAGACCCACCTTACTAGGGAAAGAGAGAGGCATACTGGGAGTATGGATCAACCAGTCAATGCCCATGTTCAGCGGGGAAGCAATTACAGAAGCCAGACCTTCCACCTTCTGCAACCCACATCAACTCTGGGTCCATACTCCCAGAGGGATAGAGAATGGGAAAGCTATATAAAGGGGAGGGGATGGGATATGGAGATTGGGTGGTGGGAATTGTGTGGAGTTGTACCCCTCTTATCCTATGGTTTTGTTAATGTCTCCTTTCTTAAATAAATAATTAAATAATAATAAAAAAGTTAAAAAAAAGAGTGGGGGGGGGAATTCTGGGATGCATAGCCACGGAGTAATAGGGAGCAGAACTGATCCTCCCCAAAACAACAAATATCTACAGCTATCAAACTTAACAAAATCATCAACTACAGCTGAGATATCTGCAGAAGCCCCCACAGGATCAGCCTTCAAGTTGCAGATGCTACTACAATTCCATCCTGACTTCCCTACTTCCCTAGGCTGATGACACAACAAGGTGTCCCGTGACCTTATCAAGGTGTCCCTTAACCTCACCTCCCCAGAGCCCTTACCCACTATGGAAAGATAGAAATAGGCTGGGGGTATGGATCCACCTGCCAACACCCATGTCCAGTGGAGAAACAATTACAGAAGCCAGACCTCCCACCTTCTGCACCCCAAAAGAATTTTGGTCCATACTCCCACCAGGGGAGACATGATAGGGGGAAGATGACCAGAGGGCTCTGAACTCAACTCCATCAGGACCCAGAGAGAGAAGAGGGAAAAAGGAGAGACATTCGGAAGTAGTAATAGGTATAGGTGTGACTTAGAAAGGAAAAGGAGACAGAACCATGGCAGGGGCGGGGTGGAGATGGGCAAATATACAAATACAAACAGGTAGTTTTAGAACTAACAGTTAACCCATCTGCAACCTTGGGAGAACTAATGTAGCTTCCAATGGAGGAAATGGGAAGACAGAACTCTGGTGGAAATGGGGTGGAATTATACCCCTGTTATCTTTTAATTTTGTGAATCAACATTAAATCACTAATAAAATAAAAACAAAAGGGAAAAGCACTATTAAAAAAGGAAGAAGGAGAAAGTGGTGCACCAAGTAGAATGCACATATGTTACCATGCACAAGGACCCATGTTCAAGCCTTCAATCCCTACTTGCAGTGGGGAAACTTCAGAAGTGGTGAAGCAGTAAAGCAGGTCTCTCTCTCTCTCTCTCTCTCTCTCTCTCCCTCTTCCTCTCAATCTCTGTCAAATAAATAAATAAAGGGAATGAATCATCACATTGGCTAGATCTGGACCAGACCCTTTTAGCCCATGACAAAGCACAGAGAAGCATCTAGAACCGTTTTCGTGGGATTCCCGTCACACAGAGTCCGAAAGGGATAAGGAGGAAACATCAGGCAAACCCAGGTTGAAGTCCATGTTGCAAAACACCAAGCTAGTGTTGCCTGAAAGATGTCAAGGTCAGGAGACTTGATGAAAGACTGAGGAACTGGTACAGAGGCATGACAATGAAGGTCAATATAGGCTTCTGAATTGGATCTGGGAACGGGGGGGGGGGGGGGACCTTTTTTCTTTTGCTATAAAGGACTGCAGCAGGACAATTGGAGAAATGTGAATGTCTGCAGATGAGATAGAGGTATCAGAGCAATGTTAATTTCCTGGTGTTGATAATTGCACTGGAGTTCTGTAAGAGAATATCCTTGTTTCTTCGAAATTCTATACTAAAATATCAGGCAAGGGTTATCATGTTGACAACTGACTCTCGAATAGTTCAGAAATCTCTATAGCTAGGTAGCTAGCTCTCTATCTCCTATCTACTGAACCACCTACCTACATTTATATATCTACTCTCTGTCCACAGGCAGGCAGACAGACAGACAGACAGACAGAATAAAGGACAATGATTAAAAAAAAATACTTATCTTGGGAGAAGGGCATGTTGAACACTTTGTTCTTTCTTTCTTTTTAATATTTTTTAACTGATTGGGTAGAGACAGAGAAATTGAGAGGGAAGGAGGATATAGAGAGGGAGAGAGACAGAGAGACGTCTGCAGCCCTGCTACAATGCTCATGAAGCTTTCCCCTGCAGGTGGGGAGTTTGAACCTGGGTCCTTGCGCATGGTAACATGTGTGCTCAACTAGATCCACCACCACCTGGCCCCCCTTTTTTGCAACTGTGAGCTGAGCACTTTTTTAAGCTGAGTATTAATACAGACACAGGGGCTGGGGAGATAGCATAATGGTTATGCAAAAAGGACTTTTGTGTCGGAGGCTCAGAGGTCCCAGGTTCAATCCCTAGCAGTGCTCTTGTCCTTATCTATATGTAGCTATCTCATTAAAAAGAAATACATTTGATGAAGAAGAAGAAGAAGAAGAAGAAGAAGAAGAAGAAGAAGAAGAAGAAGAAGAAGAAGAAGGAGAAGGAGAAGGAGAAGGAGAAGAAGAAGAAGAAGAAGAAGAAGAAGAAAGGGAGGGAAGAATTTAGACACACAAGATCCTTGGTTTTCCTATGAAGCCATGAGGAACGAGGGAGCTGAGGAGTCAGCCAGAGTTCACCTGTCTGAGCAGGATAGGACCCCAGAGAGACAAAGAGCAAGGTGACCCCAGCCCAGCTGAGCAGAGACAGGATGCCACATGGAACCTCTTCAGCCAATACTCGGGCCTCCCTCTGACAGTTCCTAGGAGGTCACCATCAAAGCAGGCTGGGAAAGCTTTTTGTGGGGTAGTGCCTTGCCTAAGGGTTCATTTGATTTTTGTTGCTGAATGAATGAATGAGTGAACAGTTGAACCAATCAATGAATGTATGAATTGATTAATTAATTAACTAATTATGAATGAATGAACTAATGAATGAGTGGATGACTATGCTCCACATTCTCCAACACACCACAGGGCAGCAGCTCCACATACTTGCCGAGGGCATGGAAGGTGGCTCAGGCCTCTGTCTGGAGGCCCTGGCCAGGTAAGAGGGCTTCCTGCTCTCATCCAAATGCTGCCCCAGCCTCCTTCCTTCTCTAAGTGCCAGCACATCCCCCAGATGAGCGCGGGGAGCTTCCCGCAGCCTGGCCCAGGAGCACTATTAAACACACAGCGCCAAAAGGCCTGGCCCTCGCTGCTGTGTGTAATTTCCAGCCGGCAGGCTATTCTTTTGTCGCCGCCTTTTTATTGGCTTTCTCAAAGTGGTTACAATGCTGTTATTGTAAAAAAAAAAAAAAAAAAAAAACAACTCACTCCAGAAGAAAGAGAGGTGAGTGCCGGGGAATGGAGCAATTTCTGCTATAGTCTGCAGACCCCATTGGGCAGGGGGTGGGGGCTCCAGGAAGGGGGCCAGAGGGGTCAGGAGTAGATGGAGCCTTATCTTCACCCAGGTCTGCTTGACCTGTTGATAAATCCACTGGGGGCCAGGATGAGCCTGGAATTCTGGGAGGGTTCGTGACCTTGGAGCTTCAGCCCTTGAGAAAGCCTCTTCCCATTCACAAAGAAGCCTTGCTTCTAAGAGCCAAGCCAGGTTCCAAGTTGGGGCGGGGGTGGGGGCTGGGGGACTGTGGGACAGAGGTCACCCTCGCAGGCTCCAGGAGAACAGTGCTGGATTCTCCAGTGCCCCCCCCACTTCCCTACACCCATCCCACACCCAGGCACGATGGATGAAAGTATAATTTATATGCCATAAACCGGGCGCGTTCTAAGTGTGTTGAGGACTCAATGACTTTTTAAACGGCGCCGCTCAAGACAATGCGGCGCTGGCCGATGTGACTTTCTGGGGAGCATCTGTCACGTGCGGCCATTGAGGGCTTGAAATGTGGCCTGTGCCAGTTAAGGAAGTGCATTTTTAATTGCCTTTCGCTTTCAGTTCAAGAACTACTCGCGTGGAGCAAGCAGCTTACAGTATTAGGCATCGCGATTCTAGAATGTCTCTGTGGTCCTGGGAGATTCTCTCGCACCCTTCCATCAGGGAAACTCTTCTCAGACCAGAGTTCCCTCACCCATGCCCCCCCCCACATATAGGGTGAGGTCATTCTTCATGGTGAGGGGCTGCCCTGAGCCTGGTAGATGGTTAAGCAGCACTGCCCAATGTCCCAAGGTGTGTGCAGAGGTGGATGGGTGGGGTTTTGGGTGGGCATCCACCCCAGGGTGGGAATCACCGCCCTGAAACACTTCAAATAAGTGTTCTTCTACTGCTCCTTCTTCTCCTTCATTTCTGTTTGAAGTATGACTTCTTCTCTTTTTTTTTTAATAGTCAGGTATTTATTTGATAGGGAAATTGAGAGAACATGAGAAACAGAGAAATTAAGATGGGATGGGGAGCTAGAGATGGAGAAAGAGAGACACCGGCAGCACTGCTTCACGACTCATGAAGCTTCCCCCACTGCAGGTGAAGACCGGGGGCTTGAACCCTGGTCTTTCCCTGCATGTGGTAATATGTGCACTCAACCAAGTGTGCCACCACGCAGCCCCAAGTGTGACTTCTTTTAGTCAGCCTAGCATCTAGGGGATCAAGTCAGGTTAGTGCACTGACAGTATATTCATTTGTAGGGCTGTGTAATATTCCATTGCTAGAATATGCCTAGGTTGCTTTATCCCTTTGGCTGTGGATGAATGGCACAGTCTTTTCCCTCTTAGGTACTGTTCCCCACAGAACTGTTGTGAGCATCCAAAGCACGTACTCGTACACGTGTGCATGAGTGTGCGTACACACACACACACACACGTAGGCTGTGTCCCTGGAATGAAGAGCTGGATCACAGGTGGGCATGGGGAACGTTTCTCAGGAATTCTTCCTAGGCTTTGCCTCCACTATCATTGCAAGTTCAGCAGCCTCTATACTGTTGTCACCTGTTGTCTCAAATTTTAGCTCTTCTAATGGTGCCAGGTTAAAAGGACAGCCATGGGGTTGGAGACATAGCTCACCAGGTAGGGCATCTGCCTTGCAATGCAGCCCTGGTTCAAGGCCCTACAGCACATGGCACAATAGATGAAGCTCTAGTGCTGGGATGTCTCCACTGAATGGGTTACAAAAAAAGGGGAAAAAAGTGGTCAAGAAAGGTAAACTCACACATGCATGAGGAGGCTTTGGTTCCACCAGAAATAAACAAACCAATAAATAAATGTACAGCCACAAGAAGAAACATGTGAGAATTGTAGGGGTCTTCAAGAACTCCAGCCTTGAAGTCTGAGTCCGGCAATTTGGGAGCTCCTTGGAGCCCCTACCATGGAGGGAAGGAGGCTGCTTCAGCCCTGTACTCCCACTCTTTCTGCTCCATAGCAGTTAAAAAGGAAATCCTCTCACCTCACTTCCCACCCTTGCAGCCCCCCACCCCACTTCTAACACACACACACACACACACACACACACACACGTCCACTAGAGACACAAAGCAGCACTTTGTTCTTTGCCCGGGAAAGGATGGTGCTGGTGAAGAGAAAACAGCCTTCCCTCCAACGTGCACTCCTCTCTTTTTGGAGTATAAGGAAAGTCCCAGTAAAGCAGCAGTCACTTCCGGGCTAAGGCCAGTGGTCCCCTGCTGGCCCCCTTAGAAGTCTGTGACAGCATCAGACCGTAGGCGTGGGGGAGGGGAGAGGGCACTGGGTGCAGGTGTCAATGGCTCCAGAATGAAATGGCTGGAACTGGGCAGTGGCCCTTCTGGCCTTTGGTAGGTCACCTTAGTCACCACAGAGGGAGGCATGGCTCTGTTCTGCTGGGCATGAATATCGGGTCTGGAACATTCTTTTTGTCTCCTCCTACTCCTTCTCCTTCTCTTCCTCCTTTCTCTCCTTCTTTAAAGATGTGTTTGTCTACTAATGAGAGAAGAAAGAGAGAAAGACAGAGAGGGAACCAGAGTGTCGCTCTGGTGTATGTGACACATGAACTGAAGACGCAAGTTTCCTCTAGCTTGGGAAATGGCTCAGCTGCTAGAGCACAGGACTCGCAGGCCCGAGGCTCCATGTTGGATTCCTGACACCGCATATTTCAGTGTGGTGTTCTCACTCCCCCTCCCCCTTCTCTCTCTGTCAATAACTTCCTACAAAAAGAAACAGCCGGTTTCCTGGAAAGTTTGATTTCCAGGCACAGAGAGCAGGCCAGACTCCCAAGACATCCTCTGGAGAAAGTCCCTTCCTCTTGCAACGTGCACCTGCAATCTGCAGGTTGCCCTCAAAACAATGTCCTTTGTGACTGGTTCCCAGCCATGACAGTCTCCTTTTTGTCCTGTGTGTCACCTGGGGAGAGTGGAGGCAGGTATTCTGTTCCTCCCTCAGCTGCAGACTGAGGGAGAAACAGAAGCTCCAGCAGCCTCCAGTCACACAGGATTCCCCAGTTCCAACCCCAGGAAGTCAGGGACACAGGGGCCAGAGAGGGGGAAAGAGTGCCAGCTGGCAACCTGGGCCTAGCTGCACCCAGCATGCAGCAAGGCAGGCCCATCTTCCTCCCTGGCCTTCTGTCCCAGCATAGCACTGCCCAGTTCTGCTGGGTCCCCCTGTTGTCCACCTCCACCACCAGACGCCCCCTGCCCTCAGAGGCTCGTGAGGGTGTAGGCTGTCTGTGGATAATTTGCAGGGCAGCTTGGTTGACAGAGCAAATAATAGAGCTCTCCGGGTCTGTGTTATCTAATCCACCTACCTCTGGAGCTTCCCTTGGTAACTGGTTCCGGAAGCGCCCCTCTCCCCCCAACCCCCACCCCCTTGCACACCATCTGGAAGTGGTTTGTGACAAAGCTACTCGTGACTATGGAAAAGCCACACGTAGGCTTTTGCAGGCTACAGTCATGGATGGCAGCAGCCTCTAGACTGGAAGTCCCTGGAAGGCCAAGGGTTGCTGACAGGTACAGGCTCTGACACGGAGCATGAGCTCACTCAGTGCCTGGGGTTGAACAGGGAGTGAAACATTGTGCTGGTGAAATGCTGTTCCTGCAGGAAGAGTATGGAGTCGTTCCAGGACACACTGTACTCCCAGGTCCCACGGGCTGGGGAGTTGGACAGGGCCCAGCTGTGCTGGCTTGTTTGCGACTTCATGGCTGGGAACTCAGTGGAGAAGGTGTGAAGGTCTAGGGACTGGAATTATCTTGCCCCACATGCCTGGAATTTGGCTTTAAGTACCTCTGAGTGTGGGCTCAGCCAGTTCAGTGGGCCTGAGTCCCCTCATCGGCCTCAATCTATGCACAGGGCTTCCTCACAACATGGAGGACCCAGACTCCACATTCCAAGGAGGAAACAGCTTGGAGACGGAGACCCAGCCTCTCATCAGAAAGAGTGTCAGAAACCATTGGGTGCAACCCCCACAAAGGGTGCAAGGTCTTGTCTCTCAGGGGAATTGCAGTCATTCTTTCAGCAACCTCTACATTGTGTGTCTACTGCGTGTTGAATCATAAGCTGGATGCTGTGGAGGGGTTTAGATGGTGATAGAAGTAGACACTGTCTCTGCCCGGGTGTGGTCGGCCTTCTGTATAAGACAGAGAAGCAGGCACTAAGCTCGCACACAAGCAAATACTTAGTGACAGATCCTGATGAGTGTCATGGGGAGGAGGAGGGGGTCCTGAGAAAGAGCCAGGAGAGTCATTGACATGGAAAGTTGGAGGGAACAAGTGATAGATAGCTCACCCTGTAAAGTGCACGCTTTACCATGTGCAAAGACCCGAGTTTGAGTCCCCTACCACTATGTCGGTACATGGTGTAAAGCAGAAATGTGTGTGTGTCTGTGTGCATCTGTGTGTGTCTGTGTGTGCGTGCACACATGTAAGTGGTCTTCTTAATTCTTAAAAATTTACGGGGTCTGGTGGTGGTGCACCTGGTTGAGTGCACATGTTACACTGCATAAAAACCTGGGTTCAAGCCCCCAGTCCTCGCCTGCAGGGGGAAAGCTTTTGCGAGTAGTAAAGCAGATCTGCAATTGTCTCTCTGTCTCTCTCCCTCTCTGTCTCCCCCTACCCTCTCCATTTCTGGCTGTCTCTAACCAATAAATAAAGATAATAAAAAAATTAAAGCACATTAAAAATATTTACATTATTACATGAGAGTTTCACACGAGACAAAGAGAGAGAAAAAAAAAGCATCTCCCTAGCACCTGCAGCACTAGGGATCAAACCAGGAACCTCAGATATGCAAGTCCTGTGCTCTACCAGTTGAGCTCTGTCTGCACCCTCAGGAGCAGATTCTGGTGTGAGGTCTGAGTGTAGACAGATTCTTTGGAGGGGATTCCCGGAAGCACCCTAGGACAATGAGGACACAAGAGAGGCAGGAAGGAGGGGGAAGGGCATGTTACTAAATAGGTCACCCCACAGTAAGAATATGAAGCACACATCTGATTGCTGGAGCACATACTTAACAAGCAGGAGACACGACTGAGCTCCCCAGATGACTAGGCTGAGCTTCAAGCAAGGGGACCCAAGCCCTTCCCTTGTTTCTGAGGGACTTTACCCTGGGTTCCAGGAATCAGGGGTGATCTTCTCCGAGAAGAAACAGTAAGGTCAAGCACATGGGCGTATCTGTGTTCCTCGTGCCTGTTCCCCCAACACCACCCCGGCACTCACATTTGCCTGGGACCCTTGCATTACAACACTTCGGGGGGGGTGGGGGGGGAGCTTCTTCCCAATGCCTGGAATCAGCCATTGTGGTGCCTCCTTGTCGTGACAACAGGAAACACTGACTACAAGACCATCTGGGCAGGAAATGCCTAAGTGGTGGGCACCACATTCCGCCTCCCTGACCTCAGCTGAGCCTGGCAGCCCAAGCTGGGTCATCCTAAGTGCACAGGGCACAGTTCTTGGGAGGAAGGAGTAAAGTTCACCTACACTTGGAGATCCACTCCCAAGTCCCAGGCTGGTCACATTAACCAGAGGCCATGCTCACTTTGCACACATGCACAGTCCACAGATCCCTGGGAACTGCAGAGCTGTGGAGAATTGGGGGGAGGGGGAGTGTTGATAAGCAAAATTGACGAGAGAGAAAAAAGAAATGAGTGCCCGAGAGAAAAGGCTTTTTTTTCCTAAGATAATATAATATTATTCTGTTTTCCAAGAGCTCAATAGAACTCTCATGAAATGTGCAAACAGCCTTCGCCTCCATGCGTGACTGAATGGCCCACTGAAAGCCTCAGCTCCTGGGGTCCTTGCTACCATCGGCTGGCAAGCAAGCACTGTTGTGTGCCTTGGGTGACACCATTTGCTGTTTTTGGAAAGTGAAAAATAATCATCGTGACCGCTGTGGCAGTGACGGAGTTTGGCAGTGTGGGTGACTAAGTCCCAGAAGGCAGCCCTGGACCACGTGTCCGCATGTCCCCTGCCGTGGTGCTCCTTTGCCTGCTACAGTGCTCCCAGGCTACAGGCTCCTGAACTAACTGTCTTGCTTTAGATCTTGTTTGGGCCACTCCACTGCCACTTGAGGACAGCAGGACATTGTTGGCGAGGGGAGGAAGAGGAGGAAGAGAAAAGGGGAGGAGTGGAAGGGCAAGAATGGTACTGCTTTGGATAAGCCTGGAAGTCAGATTCTTCACGCAGTGAGAAATGAAATCCCAGCTGCAGCAGTGGTAAAAGAAAGAAAGAAAGAAAGAAAGAAAGAAAGAAAGAAAGAAAGAAAGAGAAAAGAAAAGAAAAAACACTCGCTGATCATGGAAAAGAAAGTTGTCCTTGCCACTGAGTAGCAGCTTCAGGGAGAGGTCGGCCCCACTCACTGGATCCCACAGCCCAGTTCCCAGTACCAGGCACAGACAACTTGCCAGCTTGAAACAGGGGCTGGGGAGTTGGCACCATGAACCTCCACCCCATCCCACCCCAGGGGCCAAAGAAATGGGAAAGGAGAGTTCGAGCAGCCTAGAGCGGGGGGGGGGGGGGGGGGGGGTGTGAGGTGGTTGAAGAAGACACCTTTCAAGTCCCAGTTGAGGGGGGTTGCAGAAGGAGAAAGAAGGCCACTAGGCTGAAAGGACAGAAACTAATCGAGGCATGGAGTAAAAAGTGTTGCCAGCAGCACTTAGCATGATCTTGAGCAAGTGACGAACAAGACAGAGAGACGGAAACACACCACAGTGGCCGCGTGTGTGTGTGTGTGTGTGTGTGTGTGTGTGTGTGTGTGTGTGTGTGTGTGTGTGTCCATGACCATGACACTGTGGTCTCTTTTCCACTCTCTGTCTCTGGAATAAAAGGAATGTAAGGGTCAGCCTGGGAGCCATCCCTGGGAGCACCCTATGCAGGGGTGGGGGTGGGGAGACTCAAAGGTAAATTTGCCAAGTGCTCAACCCTCCCACCAGGGTGGGGGTGGGTGGCTGGCTGGCTGGCTAGCAAGACACCTCTTCTAGACACCCCCACCACCAGGCCAAGAGCTGCCCAAAGCACCATTTGAGTAAACATTTGGGGTTCCATCCGGGGATGCCCACCAGGCTTCATGAGTCATCAGATGACCAGCTGTCACCACACAGCGCTATATATAGAAGGGGAAGGCCAAGTGCAGCCTGGGCCGGAACACGCGGTGAGGAACTAGCAGCTCCCCTGGAGGCCCCAAGGCACCTGCATGCTGCATGCTCTCCACCTCCCTCCCTACCCCCAATTACAGAGTCTGGGCCAGCAATGCCCCAATATGAGACACTGCTGAAGTTAAGGACTCAGTAGCCATCAGTAGGCACCCATTGTGACAATTGCTAATAATGATGGTAATGGCAGTATAATGGCACGCTTCCTGTCAGACGCAGCTAGCACCCATGCCTACACGGGGGCATCCAGAGCTGAGGCTTAGGGAGGCCAGGCCCTCGGGCTCCAGGATGGAAGACATTGGTCACATGTGACCGATGAGTCCTTGCAATGTGACCACTTTAAACTGAGACATGCTGCTAAGTATGTCACACACACACACACACACACACACACACACACACTTTCCCGATACATGTTCTGTTAAAGGAGACAAAAACAAAGAGAAGAGCTCAGTAATAATCTCTGCTTTGTGACTTGTTCAAATGCTAATATTCCTGTTAAACCGGGCTGCGTTCTTGGCATTGGCCTAGCCTGTTTCTGCTGTCCCCTTCCAATGTGACTGGCGGGCACATCAAATGACATGTGTGGCTCCTATTTCTGGCTCATGTTGTCCTTCTGTTGGACAACACTGGGTTACAGGCCAGAAGCCAGAACCCTCCGGAAATCCTGGCTATACTATGCACAAGGGATGGGATTCCAGTCCCCAGGTACTACAAGGGAGCCCTTGCAGGAGGTGAGGGGAGAGTTTCACATGCCATGGAGCAGGCTGTGGTGTCACTCCTTCTGTCTCTCCCCTTCTCTCTCCCTTTTTCTCCTCTGTCTCTCTCACCCTCTATATTAATTATATATATGGGAGAGAGACAGAGGCAGGGGAGGGTGTGTAGGGAGCAATGGAATCCTACAGAGTAAAGCCCCCACAAAAAAGTATGGGGGGTCACATCTGGCCATTCTCTCAAATATGCGAACAGCAGAGCCAATCAAAGGAAAGTGGGGGCAGGTGGGGGAGAGGAAAAGGAAGAGAAAGAAACACAGATGTGACCTGACCACTCACACAGAGAATGAGGAACAGGGGTGGCAGGCGCTCTGTCCGACAGCTAGGAGAAGTGTGTGTGTGTGTGTGTGTGTGTGTGTGTGTGTGTGTGTGTGTGTGTCTACACATGCAGCGGGGGTTGAAGAAGACTGACAGCCTCCTCTTGTGGTATGGGCTGCCCTTTTTTTCTGCCTCAGTGTAAGTTATTCACATCGAGACAATGGAAAGAATATAGCAAAATAAAAAATGCATTGGTAATGGGAACCTAAAAAAGCCCCAGGGAGGAGGGGAGGGGAGGAGGAGCAGCCAAGGAGGGCAGAGCTTCAGGTGATTTCTGGTGGGGGAGTGCTATCCCCCCCAGAACCCACAGGGCAGGATCTGGGCAGATGAAGGAGCTTGTGAGGAGCCTGGTTCTCCCATCCAATGAGGCTTGATGGGCACCTGCAGGCCCGGCAGGTCTAAAGGCTGGGCAGGAGGGGGGCTGATCCGGTGTTTCATCCACTGCACCACTTCCCCTGACAGCCAGTCTTTCTTTTTAAAGATCGTACTTTCAGGCTGGAGAGATAGCAGACTGTTTCAGCAAAAGATTTTCATGCCTAAGGCTCTGAGGTCCCAAGTTCATTCCTCAGCACCACCATAAGACAGAGCTGACCAGTGCTCTGGTAAAAATATATAAATAGTATTTCTATATCTGCTTATTATGGGACTAAGAGAGAAAGAGAGGAGGTGGGCAGAGCACTACTCAGCTCTGGTATATTGGGGTGCCAGGAGTCAAACCTGTGGCCTCTTGGGCACCAGTCATACAAGTCCTGTACTCTAACAGGCTGAGCAGCCCTGTGGCCTGGGGGTGTATTGTTATCCTAGCTGGTAACTGCCATCTTGACAGGACCAAGGATTTTGTTTCTGTCCCTCCAGTGTAGGGCCTGAATCCTAGCAGGGAAACGACAGGTGGAGCAGAGAGTGGGAGCTAAGGCGCTGGCTCGCTATTCATTCAATGTCTCACCAACAACAAACAGAAGCCAGGCCCGTGTTTCTGAGTTTTCTTCACAGTTGGCTCCCAAGGTGAAAAATGCACGTATGGAGGACCCACAAAAGGCAAACTGGGGTCAAGGGATAGCTCACTTGGTAGAGCGTGTACCTTACCATACGTAAAGACCCAGATGCAAGTCCTCATGTTGCAAAAGGGCACTGTAATGCCCAAGGGAAGCTCCTCAAATGGTGGTAGGGTGCTGTGTTGTCTTTGTATTTCTTGGTCTCTGTAAATACCTCTGAAGAAAAAAGAAAGAAAGAAAAAAACACCCTGGGGACAGTGGAAGTGCCCATGCACAAGAACACAATGCTGCAAAGAAAGAGAAAAAGAAAGGAAAGTAGGAAGGAAGGAAGGAAGGAAGGAAGGAAGGAAGAGAGGGAGGTAGGGAGGAAGGGAGAAAGGAAAGAAGAAAGAAAGAAAGAAAGGAAGGAAGAAAGAAAGAAAGAGGGAGAGGGAGAGGGAAGGAGGGAGGGAGGGAGGAAAAGGAAGGAAGGAAGGGAGGAAGGAAGGAAGGTAAACAGAAAAATCAAATAAAAAGACAAAGAAAGAGAAGGAAAGAAGCACTTGTCTGTGCGGTTTCTGAGATGGTGACAGATACCACGTGACTGTCTCTGTCATCTGGTGTCACTCCCCATCATTGTCTGGGGTCTCTAGGTGGATCTGACATTGCGAATAGCATCCTCACATGTGGCCCCAGGCGTTCACTGTCTGAATACCCGCTCTGAGAATCCCGCCGCCATGCTGTGGGGAAGCCCATATGCACAAAGCAGCCTCATAGCCATGTGCCAGCTGGTGACTCCAGGGAGGATCCCAGTTTACAGGCAGAGAGAGCAGCAAAGGATGCCTTCCTTCCATCCCACTTCAGTATGAGAGCAACAGCAGGAGACAGAGACAGAGACAGAAGCAGAGAGACCTGCCTAGCTGACAGCAATAAAACAAAAGCTCTATTTCTTAGGTCACAAAATTATGGAGTGATTCACTATGCAGCAAGTGACTGTCAAAACACACACACTCACACGCACGCAGCAAAAATCCCCTTCCCGGGCCTGCTTAGCTCTGGGGGTCAAGCTGCCAATATTCAAATCCATCTCCCACCATTTCCTAGCTGTCTGTCCTTGGCTATGGCAAAGAAACTGCCTCAGTTTCCTCCTCTCTGAGCGGGGACACCTTCCACCCCACAGGGGGTGGCTGCTGGGCTGGCAGGCAATGGCCAGCCAGAGTGCTCAGCCCTACCCACACCAAGCACCAGCACACACTGGCCAAGAAGGCTCCTGGCAATGCCCTGTGCTGCTTCCTACCAGCCCGACAAGCGATGATGGACCCTTTCTGGTAGATGCTATGCCACTGACTATCTTTTTCCATCACGTTGACATCACCAGTTTCTGTCTGTCTTATGAAAAGGTCAACAGCTGGGCCCTAGTCTCTCCCCCCAGCCCCGACGGGGAGATTAGGGCTCTACCTGTCGTGGGGTGGGGGGGGGGTGTGAGCCATGCTGTCTTCCCACCAGTGTCACCTTTAGCAAACCATCCAGTGCACGGGCCTGCAGGCAGTGGGGCAGGAGGGTAGCTGGATGCAAATGACTCCTCTGCTAAGACCTTCCCATCTCTCCATTTTGGTGGGTGTACGGGGGGTGGGGTGGGGTGAATGGCACTGCCCTGGAGTACTTACTTGGTTCTTGGGGTGCGCACAGCTTACCAGGGGTGATCCTGCTGTACCAAGTGCTCCCCACTGCCCTCAAATCACTTCTCTGAAGAACTGGCAGGATAGGGCTCATTCCCAGCAGAACTGAGAAGTCATGAGTCTAAGCCAGGGTCTCCCCTTTCACCTCTGCATAGGTGGCGTCACACACTTGGTGGAGCACAAATTACCATGCACAAGGACCAGGGTTCAAGCCCCCAGTCCCCAACTGCAGGAAGGAAGCTTCATGAGTGGTGAAGCTGGGCTGCAGGTATCTCTCTTTCTCTCCCCCTCTATCTCCCCACGTTCCCCTTCCATTTCTGTCTATAAATAAAAAAAGATAGAAAAAGAAAGAAAGAAAAATGGACCACCAAGAGTGGTGGATTCATGCAGGCATAGAGCCCCAGCGACAACCCTGATGGGAAAAAGTAAAATGAAAATAAAAATAGATGGCCTAGGAGGTGACACAGTGACAAGAGTGTTGACCTCTCAAGCATAAGGTCCCGAGTTCAATTCCCCACATCAAATGTGTCAGAGTGATACCCTGGTTGCCCACCCTCCTCCTCCTCTCTCATTAATAAGCAGGTGAATAGGATTTACAATTAAATAAAAGTAAAAATAAATAGAAGTATAGGGGCTGGAGACAGAGCTTTGGCATGCCCTGCAGTGCCACATCTGTGGCTTTAGCTGAAGTTGCTTCAAAGATCTCAGAGGTGGTGGCTTGCCTTCTTGGGATGTCATCTCAGAACAGTGGTGGCATCTCACTGGTATCTTAAAGTCTCAACCTTACAGTGACCACCGGGGTCTAAAAGTCTTCGGTGGGGGGAGGTTGGCTTCAGGGAGTTACATCTGTGGGGCTGAGGAAACCCACGGCATTTCTTCCCCAACCCCTTCCAGCTGTCCCTGACTCCCAGGGTGTCTCCCTTGCTTGTTACCCACCACAAAAACCTCCATTTGATTCTCAATCTGACTAGAGTTCTGTGAGAGGCAAGACTGCTCTCATTCCAGGGTCACAGGCTGGAGTCTCATGACTGGAATAGCGGCCCACATGGACAAGGAGACCCTACTCTTTGGGGCTTTAGCAAAGAGGACCCTTCTGCTCAAGGCCAAGTACACAGCGACTTGCAAGTTTTAGAAAATGAGGCCATCATGGAGCTATTTCTGAGGGAAAGAAAGGTCACTGGTGCTGGCGCCAGCCGCGTCCACCTCCCCCCACCCCACCCCAGAACTAGGCGCTGGTATTTTTACACCGGAGAAAATTCCAGCTCCTATTTCAAAACCGGTGGTATCTGGTTGCATCTTGTGCAGAAATTGTAGACGGTGGGGAAAGGGTGAGATTTTCACGCTTTGAGACAACTGAGAGCTCTATCCGGGAGGTGGTGTGGCGAGTACAGTGCCTGCCGTAGAAGCACGGCATCCCAGGCTCAGTGCCTGGTATCCATAGGCCAGAATGGTGTTCTGGTTCTCTCCCCTTCCATCCCTTCTTTCCCTGTTCCTGTTCCTCTCCTCAACCCCTTCATTAATCAAGGAGGTGATTTCTCCTGATTCTTCTCTCCTTGACTTCTAGACAGCCCCCTTCTTCCCACACCCTCTCCTAGGCCCCCTCTGTGAGCTGTGTCCTCAACTCCTGTTCCTGTAAACTCACAGTTGTGTTCCCTGAGTCCACTTCTAGGCTCCCTCTGTGAGTACTTCTGTGAGCATCCCCTGTTCCTCCTCCTCTTCTAAAGACACAAGTTGGATTAGTTCAAGGCCTGTTCATAAGGCCTCATTTTTAAACACTTGGTTTTTCATGAGGAAGAGAAAGAGAGAGAGAGACCAGAGCTCTGTTCAGCTCTGTCTTATAGTAGCTCTGGGGGACTCAGAACTTTGGGACCTCAGAGCCTAACCACTATGCTGTCTCCCCAGCCCAAGAGCTCTTTTTCCCCCAATGGTTCATTTGTTTTTATTTAAAAATATTTTATTTTATTTTATTAGTGATTTAATAATGATTCACAAAATTGTAAGATAACAGGGGTACAATTCCACACAATTTCCACCAGCAGAGTTCCTTATCCCATCCCATCCATTGGGAGCTTCCCTATCCACATTTATACATAGTTGCCCCCCTTTTTTTTTCTGATTCAATCTTTTCTTCCCCTCCAAGCCACTCATGACAACATAACTACCTCCATATGTCCCTCTCCTTTTCCTCCTCTCTCTCTGGGTGCTGATGGAGCTGGAGTGCAGAGTCCTCTTATCTTCACCCTTTCACTTCTCCACGCTGGGAGTATGGACCAAGGTTGTTTTGGGGGAGCAGAAGCTAGGAGTTCTGACTTCTGTAATTGCTTCTCCACTGAGCATGGGTGTTGACAGGTCGATCCATAGCCACAGCTTGTTTCTATCTCTCCCTAGTGGACCAGAGCTCTGGAGATGCGAAGGTCCAGGACACATTGGTGAGGTCGTCTGCCCAGAGAAGTCAGGATGGAGTCATGGTAGCATCTGCAGCCTGGTGTCTGGAAAGTGATATAAACCTAAGTTGAAACAAGATGGCTAGTGTACAGGAGCCCAAGAGTAGGATTAGAGCAGATGAGATTAGGGATTTTAGGGTAGAAGAAAGCTCGGAAAACTATTTTAGGCATGTTCCTGGGGAAACACAACTAAGGTAGTTTTGCTGGAGTTTGGTAGTTAGCCTGAGGTTGGATAAGAATATTGTCTGAGCAGGCTGGGAGTATGGATCGACCTGGCAATGCCCATTTTCAGCGGGGAAGCAATTATAGAAGCCAAACCTTCCACTTTATGTACCCCATAATGTCCCTGGGCCCATACTCCCAGAGGGTTAAAGAATAGAATAGCTATCAGGGGAGGGGATGGGATACGGAGTTCCAGTGGTGGGAATTGTGTGGAGTTGTGCCCCTCTTATCCTCTGGTTTTTGTCAGTGTTTCCTTTTTATAAATAAAAACTTTAAAAAAAAAAAAAAGAATACTGTCTGAGAATAATTTGGGTCTATCCGCATATCAGATGTCAGGCCCAGGAAAAAACTAGTATAGTCATAGACCCTTTGGAATATAGCTAAAATAGGCCTGTTAGCTATCTTCAAAACGGAGACCCCAAATCTTCATCTGCAATATTCTAGCTTTTAGGTTCATGATTAGTTAACAATTTCTTTGGCTTTATATGTTCACTCTTTTTTCAGCCACCAGGTTCCAGATGCTACCATGGACTTCCCTGGGCAGACGAACCCACCGATGTGTCCTGGAGCCCCACTTCCCCAGAGCCCTGCCTCATTAAGGAAAGAGAGAGACAGGCTGGGAGGACGGATCGACCTGTCAATGCCCATGATCAGTGGGGAAGCAATTACAGAAGCCAGATTTCCACTTTCTGCACCCCATAATGGCCCTGGGTCCATACTCCCAGAGGGATAAAGAATAGGAAAGCTATCAGGGGAGGGGATGGAATATGGAGAGATCTGGTGGTGGGAATTGCATGGAGTTGTACTTCTCTTATCCTGTGGTTTTTGTCAGTGTTTCCTTTTGATAAGTAAAACTTAAAAAAAAAAAAAGAATATTGTCTGAGAGACTGGTGTCATAATAGAGCAAAGGGCAAAAGTTGGATTAGGGCAGGGAGTAGCTCCCATTCTTGAAAAAAAAAAAAACAAACTATGACTAAAATTAACTATTTACTTCCATCCACCTGCTCCAGGGCCTATATATATAGCACCAGAGCCTGTGTAACCTCTAAGTCCCTATTGGTCTGAGCTTATAGCTCAGGGTTACATCTGAGCAACATTGCAGGCTGCACTCATTTCAGGATCAGTGTTTTTCAAGTGGCAGGGCAGGATACCCCCAGCCTCCCTTTGGAGACTGAGGCTATCCCTACTATCATTGCTTTATGGTGAGAACAAGGTCCTAGGAGGGCCCCCCAAAGATGCCATTCCTTATGGAGGTGACCAGTGGTAGTGGAGAGAGAGGGACCCTTTAGAGGTCTAGACCCGTCATATTCTTTTCTAAAAAAAATATTTATTTTATTTATTCCCTTTTTTTACCCTTGTTGTTTTATTGTTGTAGTTATATTCTTACCTTTAAGTTCCTGACTATTAGACGTTTTGTTCTGCTTTTTTATCTTATCACTTTTCAGCCCCCAACTTGCAGGTGCTACCGTGATGCCATCCTGACTTCCCTAGACATATGACCTCACCAAGACCTCTTTATTATTATTATTGATTTAATAATGATCAGCAAGATTGTGGATAACAGGGGTACAATTCCACCCAATTCCCACCAGCAGAGTTCCATATCCCATCCCCTCCATTGGAAGCTTCCTTATTCTTTAATCCTCTGGGAGTCTAGACCAAGAGGTTCTTTTTTGAGGTGCAGAAAGTGGAAGATCTGGCTTCTGTAACTGGATATGTATGTTAGCAGGTGGATCCATACCCCTGTCCTGTTTCTATCTTTCCCTAGTGGGGTAGGGCTCTGGAAAAGTTGGGTTCCAGGACACATTAGTGAAGTTGTCTGCCCAGGGAAGTCAGGATGGAATCATAGTAATGTCCACAGCAACTTGGTGGCTGAAAGGAAGCAAGATAGAAAGCAGGACAAAATGATTAATAAATAGGAACCTACAGGTAAGAAAATAGCAGATGAGTTTTGGGGTCTCCATTTGGAAGAAGCTAGGAAGTCTAGTTTAGGTATACTCCAAGGGGCCCATGACTTTACCAATTTTTGCCTGAGCCTGATAGCTCTGGAGAGATGGTGTCAGGGTTGGGAATAGGCCTAGAAAGCTGGATCAGGGCATAGAGTAGCTCCCAAATATGAGAAAAGTATATAAATACCGTCAACTGTAGACCCATCAATCTGACTTGGGTCCCATATTCAGCACAGGAGCCTGTGTAACCTCTGCATCTCTGTAGGTCTCAGCTCACATTTGTGCAATACCTCACTTTTAACTTAGTCTCCTTTTTCAAGGCCCTATTTCCAGAAAGAATCATCTTCTACGAAACAGAGATCAGGGTTTCCATAAACGGATCTTGGAGGAAACCCACTTTATTTTCTTTCTATAATCACCATCTGTCCAAACTCCAGTCAACATCATGCCCTGGTTAGGGGAAGCTTTGGGGCTTCAGACCATACAGAATTGCTCTGTTTTGGGGGAAAAATGTTTTTTCTTTCTCTTACCCTCAGGCTCTTCCCTCTACAAATTCCCCTCAGCCCCCAGGTTCCACCTCTTTCAGGAAGACCTCCTTGACTACTTTCACAAGTAGGATCTTCACAAGTAAATCTGCTTTCCGAGTAGCATCTTTGAGTATTTCATAACACACACACACACACACACACACACACACACACTGCCAGTACCCACTTCCATTCCCAGCCAGGTGGTTCAGGGAGTTGGGGTTGACTGTACCCCCAGTTCCAAGGATCAGCCTGATGGACATAATCAGATGACACATGTGACCAAACTGGCCGAGTCAGCATGAACATGGAGCTTTCCCTATGACAGGGCCTGTCTTCTGGGCTGGGCTGTTAGTAGGGGAATGCAAGACTTAGATTACAGCAGCTGCAAGGTTCAGGGGTGGGGGGAGACAGAGAGGGTGCTAGAAGGCCCAGGGATTTGCACGAGCTGAAAAGACAGGAAACAACCAGAGACTTCTTCTCTCTCCCCCGTGACGCAACCCGACAAGTGTGCAGTCACACAACCCAGCCAGAGGAAGAATATCATGTGAGGAAGAGGCACTCATGCCAGAATACATCCTGGATCAAGCTTTGCCTGAAGGAGTTATCCCTAAACCATTCAGTACCGCAAACTCACATGGACTTGGGTTGGAGCCATAATGCAATGATTGCTAATTGATCCAGCTTCCACATGACCCAGACTATTATGAGCCCCTAGCAGGGTGAGCACCCAGTAAACACTGCAGAATCACAAAAGCACAATCCGTGAAGACTGGGCAGATGAGAAAACTGGGCCCAGGGGATAAGGCATTCACCAAGACTCATGGGTAGAACTTGGGTGACAGCCTAGACCTGCTGTCCAGTGCCACTCTCAGCGCACCAGCAAGGACAGGGGTTACAGTCCCTTCTATTTGCATACCACCCAAAGCTTGTCTCTGAGAGGCCAGAGAAAGCCCTGTGAGAAGCCGCAGAGCCCTCAGGCCCCCAAACCGGAAGTCCAGAGGCCAGAGGAGGGCAGGCAGGAAACACAGTATCTCCGTGTCAACTGCATGTACAGGTAGGGAGGATCTCCCATACATCATGTCTGCTGGAATCTCTGTGACACAGGCCAGTGGGCAGCTCCTAGGCTGTGCTGGCCTAATGGATACCAGGGTGGTCAGGGAGCAGGTTCCCCAATGCTGAAGTGTTGAATCTGTCTTCCTTTTTAATTATTTTTATTATCTTCATTTATTGAATAGAGTCAGAGATTGAGAGGGATGGAGGGAGATAGAGAGGAAGAGAGACAAAGAGACACCTGCAGCCCCACTTCTCCACTCGCAAAGCTTTCCCCCTGTAGGTGGGGACCGGGGGCTGGAACCTGGGTCCTTGTACATTGTAACATGTGCTCTCAACCAGGTGTGCCACCACCCGGCCCCAAATCTGTCTTCTTTTAAGCAATCTTTTTCCACCTCTGTGGTAACTAATGACTTCCCCACCCAAAAAAAAAGTCTGGCCCCAGCAATATGTCTGGTCTCATGTGAGCTTCCACAATCTTGCCCTTACCATCAAAAGGTAGCATTTTTCCCTTCCCCCTTTGAGGGAACACTTTTTTGGTTTTTTTGTTTTGTTTTGTTTGTTCGTCTTATCATCACTGGGGCTTCATCACTCTAGGGTGACTTTCATTTTTTTTTTTTTAACCAGACCACCGATCAGCTCTGACTTACGGTGGTACGGGGGATTGAACGTGGGACTTCAAAGTCTCAGGCATGAGAGTCTCTTTGCATAACCATTATGCTATCTACCCCCTCCCTAGAATGACTTCTTTATTCCAGAGGGAGCACAGCACCAAAGCTTTGTCCAGTGTACAGGGAGTTGGACTTGAACCAGGGTGGCATTCTCCAGGTGAGCTTCCTTGCCAGCCAAGGCTCTGTAGCCTACAACACTAGGTCAAAACCCGTAAACGGCTCCCATCTGGCTCATTCTTTTGCTGTCTTTTTCTCTCATGATGCTCAGCCTGGGATCCTGACCGCCATGCTGTGAGGAAGCCCAAGTTGCACTGAGGTGTCCTGTGTAGATATTTGACCAGTAGTCGCAGCTAAGGGCTCTGCTCACAGCCAGCATCAGCCAGATCACATATGAGAGAGCACCTCCTCACAGGCTGTGCATGCTTCCCTGACAAGCCAGCTCCCCGTGCCTGCAGCAGCAGAGGAGCCCCAGGTAAATGTGCAAGGCACAGATGGCAGCTTGGCACTCTGGGGAAGATGCCTTCAGCATGAGTGGAGGTTGAAGCCCTCAAGGAACTGTGGGCCTCAGCCTTCACAGCCAGTAGAGGCCAGGCCACAAGGAAAGGAACTGGGGTGCCAGAGGCTAACAATCCAGCACGTTCCTGGACACTTTGTGTTTCCTTGCTTGCCAAAGGAAAACCAAAACAGGCCAGCCAAGAGGGTTCATCGCCATGACCTGTGCAAGGCTCGGGGTGGGCTGGAAGTGCTTGATAAATGTCAGTCTACTAGCAAGGGAAAAAAAAAAAAGCTTCTGAGGTCCCAAGCCAAGACTAGGGTCCCCTAAATCTGTAGCCGAGGGACTGCTCTAGAAAGTCAGGGCTTCCACATGCTGGCATTAGGCGTCCACCGAGACTAAAAGGGTGTAAGGAATTCTGAACATTTTTTTTTACTCTTTTTCTTTTCTTTTCTTTTTCTTCCTGTCATCACTTGGGCTTCACCACTCAGGCTAACTTATTTTCAGATAGAGACAGAGATACAGAGAAGACAGAGAAGGGTGGTCTAGGAGGTGGCATAGTGGACAAAGCATTGGACTCTCAAGCATGAGGTCCTCAGTGATATCTGGTTCTCTCCTCTCTCTCTCTCTCTCACCTCAGGGATATTGCTAGGGCTTGATACTGACAACTATGAATCCACTGCTCCTGGTGGCCATTTTTGTCCATTTTATGAGCTAGGACAGAGAGAAATTGAGAGAGGAGGGGGAGCTAGAGAAGGAGAGGAGGATAGACCCCTACAGATCTGCTTCACTTGAATGTATCTTTGTGCTCAGTACAATGTGTGTTTAACCAAGTGCACCACCACCCAGCCCCCTCCTTCTATCTTTCTCACAAATAAATAAATCTTTATTTTAAAAAAAAAATCAGAGAGAGAAAGACACCACAGCATCAAAGTTTCCTCCAGTGTGGTGGGGACTGAACTTGAACCTGGGTTACATGTACCATCCAGGTGAGCTCTCTTTTCTTGCCAGCCTTACAACTTGTCTTTTAAGATGCTATGATTTGCTGGATGGTGGTGCATCTGGTTAAGCATGCATGTTACCATGTGGCAGGACCCCAGTTCAAACCACTGTTCCCCTCCTGCAAAGGGGAAACTTCACGAGCAGTGAAGTAGTGCTGTAAGTCTCCCTCTCTCTCTCTCTCTCTCTCTCTCTCTCTCATTATTTTTTTTATTATTACAGAATTACATGTCGACAGGGGTTTGAATCCACACCATTCCCAGCATCAGAGTTCTGAATCTTCACTTTCCCCACTGCAATCTGTCACAGTTCCCCTAAGTTTGTAGACATGGGCCAACCATCATCTCCACAACTATCTGTCCACATTTATACATAGTCTCCCCTTTTTTTCTGATTCAATCCTCTCTTCCTTCCCCTCCAAGCCACTCATGACATCATAACTACATCCATATATCCCTCTCTTTTACCTTCTCTCTCTCTCTGGGTGCTTCTCTCTCTTTCTCTCTTTCTCTCTATATCTCCCCCTCTCCTCTCAGTTACTTTCTGCCTTATCTAATAAAAAAGAAAAGTGGGGCGGGGGTGGGGAATGGCGCATAGACACCAGTGATAACCCTGGTAGCAACCTAATAAAAAAAATGCCTTGGGTTCAGACCATGGCCCTTAGATAATAATAACACACGAAGGGGGTGGTGGTGAGGACAGCTTTCCTGTTCTCTGTGTGGAGTAGGAATAGGGGTTCCACCAGCTTGAGAGCTTGTCAGGGATGGGCCTGAGGCTGGGCAGTATGCCTGCTTTGCCATGAATATAACTCAGGTTCGAACCCGGGCCCCATTGCACTGGGCAAAGCTTCAATGCTATAACGTCTTCCATTCTCTCTGTCTCCGCCTCTCTCTTTCCATCTAGATATATATACAGCAGTGAGGCCCCAATGAAGACAAAAGAAATAAATTAGTGAGGGCTTGTGGCCGAAAGAGTGACCTTGGTAGTGGGCCCAAGGATCACACACACCCTCATCACCCAGCATCATGGAGAGAACAGCTAAGAGCACCCACCACCCACCCCTCCACAGCATCCAGATCCAGAAAGGCCAAGCAAAAGGACCTAACAGGTTACATAGAGGACAATGTGTAGGACCATCCTCCGTTCCCCAGGGGCCATTTCTCCTGAAGAGACAGTGCCAACCCCTGGGAGATCATGGTTCCAAATGGAAGTGACCGTTACCATGACACGGCAAGTTCAAGTTGTCAGGTGCCTGCAGAGGCAGGGGTCCAAGAGCCAGTCACGTCTCCTCTGCTCTGCTCCACTCTGCTCCAGGCTGGGAAGCGACAGTAAAGCTCTGAGTCAGCAATAAGCAATAAGCCAGTTGACAAGCTGATTTGCTCCCCAGTGTCACTATCCCTTCAGGAGGTACACCTCCAGGAGGGGGCAGGCAAGCAGAGAAGAGCAGGGAGGGTGGCAGGAGTCTGTCCCAAAGAAGACAAAAAAAAAAAAAAATGCCCTCTCCTTTCCGGATCCTGCTGCCTTTCTCAACAACTCTTAATTACCACCAATCAGCTCTTAATTACCTACAACAAGGGAACCAGGGAAACCAGCTAAATGAAATCCAGACATAATCCCTAAACCCCAATGTGGTCGGTAACATCAGCCAGCCCTGCCCCCCCCACCCCCACCCCCTACCCCAGTCACCTTGGTCTGGCCAGGATGGCGGAGCTCCTGACAAGCTGGGGACAGAAGGGCCCCTGATGCCTGCTCCAACTTAGCTCTTGACTTTCCCACCACCCGGCTATGAATCTAAGCCACCTTGGAGGACAGACAGTGAGGACAACAGGTTCCATGACCGGGGTCTCTGGGACCAGAGCTCTGCAAAAACTGCTGTGCTCCGCCACTGCCCCAGAGCTGGGAACAGCCTGAAGTGACTGCAGGTAGGAAGGGTACCACCCACCGGGAAGTCCTCCTGGCTTTCCTGAACTTCAGGATCCACAGGACATCAGCTCAGAGCCATGCCCAGGCCAGTGGCACCTTGGGAGAGCTGCCCATTTTGCAGAAATGAGCCACGCCTGGCAGCTACCACTTTAGTAGTGGGGGGATGTCCAAATGGCAGCCAAGGGCACTGAAAATTGGGTTCAGTGTTAATCTAAAAGAATCAAAAACAGGGGGCCAGGTGATAGCGAAGCAGGTTAAGCACACATGGCGTGAAGCATAAGGACAGGCATAAGGATCCCAGTTCAAGCCCCCGGCTCCCCACCTGCAGGGGAGTCGCTTCGCAGCAGGTCTACAGGTGTCTGTCTGTCTTTCTTTCCCCCTCTCTGTCTTCCCCTCCTCTCTTGATTTCTCTCTGTCCTATCCAACGACAACAGCAATGGCAACAATAACAACAACAACAAGGGCAGCAAAATGGGGAAAATAGCCTCCAGGAGCAGTGGATTCGTAGAGGAGGCACCGAGCCCCAACAATATCCCTGGAGGCAAAAAAAAAAAAAAAGAATTAAAAATGGGATCGGAGGAAAAGCTCACCTGGTAGGGCATATGCCTCGCCACATGTATGAGCCAGGCTGGAGCCCTGGCACCACACGACAGGTAGGGGCTGTGACACTAGAAACCCTGATGCCGGGGCACTTTTCTGTCTCCCCTTCTCTCTATCTATCTATCTGAAAAGATAGGCCCCACAGCAGTGAAATTCCACATGTATAATGCCCTGTTATGCCAATTAAATAAATAGAGGAAAATTAGATAGCCCGGGTGAGGGGGTGTGTGTGTGACAAACTGGATAAAGCATTAGACTCCTAAGCATGAGGTCCTGAGTTTGATCCCCAGCACTGCATGTGCCAGAGTGATAATCTGCTTCTCTTTTCATCTCCTCACTCTCTTTTATGCTGATAAGTAAATAAATAAATGTTGGGGCTGGGGTGGGGAGGGAGCAGGGCCAGAAGCTAGCTCATGGGGTAGAGCATGTGCCTGGCCATAGGTGAGGCCCAGGTTCATGTCCTGGCTACACGGGCAATGTTGTGCTGTGGTATCTCTCTCTCTGTCTATCTGAATGAAGAAGTGGTTCAGATCAGTGAAATCACATGTATGTGAGGTCCCTGTTCTGCATAATAATAATAATAATAATAATAATAATAATAAATAATAAACGGGGAGGGAGCCAGAGGGTAGGTGATCCACAGGCTTCCTAGCACCCCTCTCAACCCCTTTCTTCTCCCCACTACCTGGCCCCCAAATCGGCCAGCAGTTGGCAGCCAGTGCAGTGGAAGTAGGGCAGGAATAAGAAGCTGGGGCTCCCCCCCCCCCCCCCGCCCGGCAGATCTTTGAGGACCAGCCAGCCCAGTTCCCGCTGGCCTCGTTAATGAGCCTGCAGCAGCCCGAGCTCCACATTATTGCAGGGAACCTGGAGGCGGCACGCTCCCACCTTTCCCCCACTGTGCGCCAGTCCCCTGCAGGAAGGTCACAGCCCACCATACATCCCCATCCCCAACTGTCAGGGCCACCGTCTCTGCAGCTGCAGAAGCTTCTAGAACAAGCACCTGGTGCAAAGTCCTGCCAGGCAGTCTATCCAGTGGGCACCAACCCCTGCCTTCCTCCTTCCAGAGTTGAGTCACACACAGGAGAAAGGGACAGCTGACAAGACACACATACATGCAAATCGGAGCCAGACAGCCCAAGGTTGAAGTAAGGCAGGGGAAGGGGTTGCCCAATGTAGTCTCATCTCCCCCTGCCCCACGCAACGTCCTCCCTGACCCATCCCCTCACCCCATCATCTCAGTGGCCTTCAATTCGGCCGGCACAGACTAGAGTTCATCGCAGAGTGAAAGACTTTTTTCCAGGCCTCTCCTCTTTCCTCCGTAGGGGCAGGGAAGCCATTTCAGTCTCTCACAAGCTCTTTGGTGTTTGACTCGATTAATGCGAGTGGGGAAGGCCAAGAGAGAGCAATGAAGCCCAACACAGGCCCCAGGCACAAAGCAGTCTCCCACCAGTCAGGGCCTATGTCGCAGGCTGGGTGACATTGTGCGTCTCTCCTGTCACTTAGTTGCTCAGGACACTGGAATCTCATGGGGTGTGCAGCAGGCAAGACACCCCAAGAGCCAAAATGGGGAGCAGGGGAGAGATGCATGGGGACTTCTGCAAAGGGAAGATGAAGAGAAAGGGTGAGGGAGATGACCTCTCCTCTCCACCAGGCAATTTTTGCCTGCCTTTCTCCCAGCCCGCACCGGGAGTGTTTCCTGATTATTCCAATCAGCTGGAGACAGCTGCCAGGGCTGCTGGGAGAGGCCAGCTTTTCTGCTGTGGCCTGCAGAAGTACGATGTTGTTTCTCAGCCCCCCCCCACTGCCCCCAATGTTCTCACACAGTGAGGGGGGCAAAGGTGGCTTTCTGGAACCCCAGAATACACTGTTCTAGGTTTTGGGCCTGGATCTAGTGACCCTTCTGTATGGGCGCCCTGCTGCTGGGTCCAGGTAAGCATGTTACCAGCCGGCTCCATCCGGCTGGGAAACAGTGACATGTGCGTTCTGGTGGTTTCTGTGCAGCCTGTGGGCCTGGCAACCACAAGGGCATGTGTGTGGGTTGCCAGCAAGGCTGAAAGTCATAGAGAGAAGGGTGAAAGACAGCAAGTGTGCTGCTATCCACTGATGCCACACAACCCAGAGAAACGGTGCCCTTCCCCCACACCCAGCGGCGGGGGGTGGGGGGGTGGGGGGTGGAGTTATCACCAAAGCTTCACTCTGGGCTAACTTTTTCAGGAGAGACAAGAGAGAAAATGAGAAAGACAGCAGGGCACCAAGCCTTCCTCCAGCACGATGGGGGCTGGGCTCAGACCTGTGTGGTGTGCATGGCAAAACAGACGCACTGTCCAGGTGAGTTAGCTTGCTGGCCCTGCAGTTAATTCCAGTGCCAGGATCTTAAAGCAAGGTGACTCTAGAGGCACCCAAGGGTAAAATAAGATTCTGAGCAGGACCTCTCTCTCCCTCTCTCTCTCTCTCTCTCTCACACACATACACACACACACACACACACACACACACACACACACACACACACACACACACACACACCAGAGTGGTGACAGAGAAAGTTAAGCGGAGTTTTATTCAGGAGGGTCTTTATTAGAAATAATAACTCACAGGCCAAGGCCAGTTAGTTGGTGATACATCTAGCTGAGCACACACATTTCAGTGCACAAGGACATGGGTTCAAGCAACCTGTCCCCAGCTGCAGCAGGAGGAGCTTCACGAGTGGTGAAGCAGGTCTGCAAGGTGTGTGTGCGTGTGTCTCTCCCTCTCTATTTCTCCCCTCTCAATTTCTGTCTCTATCCAAAACAAAAAAAATGAAAACATTAATAAAAATAAAACTATTAATTTTAGAAATAATGACTTAGGGGCCCTGAGCATCTACCCTGCATGGGAGCAGCGCCGGGAATTTCCTTGGGCCTCGCTATATCTCATCCTCACAATGAGAAGCACGCATGTGCAGCCGCCGCGTCCCATTTCAGAAGACTGGAAAACCTGCCAGCTCCTTCCTTCCTTCCTTCCTTCCTTCCTTCCTTTTTTTTTTTCCCCCTCTTGCAGTTGCAAATATACCCTTCTCTGGGACTCTGTATTTTTCACACACCTGCAGTCCTAAATAAACTTTAGAGGACTGTGCTCTTTAGAAGACCAAGGTTGGGGGGGAGGGTCTGGCCTTCTGGGTACAATGTCTAAAGGGCAACACAGCCCACAGTGGGGGTGGCGGTGGGGGTTGGGTGCAAACCCAGGTGAACTCAGCAAATGATAGCCCTCTGAGGATTCCCCAAGATGGTCTGCACCACCTTCTCACTGCTAAAGAGCTCTCTCTCTCTCTCTCTCTCTCTTGTTAGTCTGGCCTTGATTGGGCATATCTTCTTGATCCTCCTCCTCCTCACACACACACATGTATATGCACTCAGACACGTACACAAACAAAAGCTGGTTAATATCTCTCTTCTTGGTTGCAAACCATGATCACAGAACTGGATATTTCCTGCTGCTCTTCATACTGTTGGTTTTCAGGAAATGTGTGTGTGGGTGCTCTATCTGCCCCCTGGAGATGCCATGTCCACAGTCTACTCCAGGGGCAGGGGATAGCAGAGCCAGCAACCCCAGGACTGGTTGCATGGGATTTCCCAGAGCCCACCACCCAGCCAAGCAGCTGAGAGCCTTCCCACCAGTGGGCTGGAGATGGAGAAGACAGATCAACCCCCACTAACCAGCACCCCAGAACACATTCACCCAAAGCCACAAGCTTTTTCGTCAGTGGTACTCGAAACCTCGAGAAAGTTCAGGGCTAGAACCCCTGCCAGACCACATGAAAAACACTGCTTTAAGGCATTGATCCTGGTTTCATGATGGGCCCTACCCCAGAGCAGGGCCCCCTTTGTTTAAGAGGGTGGGGTGAATACAGAAAACATAGTGGAGAAAGCAGAGGAAAGGGGCTAGGGGTCAGGAAGGGGGGAAAAGTTGGCACTGGAATGGTGGTGGGCACTGTGAGTGTCGGATCATTAGAGCCCTTCTGGGAGGAATGGTCCTGCCAAGCTGTGAGGCCATGGGGCTGCTGACACACCATCGCCACTGTCTCAGTAAGTTAGTGACAATGTCTCCCAAGAGTATATGTTTCCCAGCACTTCCTCCCTCCCAAGGCCAGATAACTCCTTCCAGCAGAGACCCAAATACTGGAAGAGTCCGCAGGGGCTCTGGGGTAGGGCAGAGGGCACGTGGGTTCTGCCAGCACCCACCACGTCGATGGTTCATCAGTGAGAAATCCAGTGCACCTGAGGAAGGGAACAGTGGCTGTCAGGGGAGAGCTTTAGGAGACGAACAGTACTCGCCAGGGCGTCAGTTGCTGTTCTAAGCACTGCGTGTGCACAAATCTCTCAGTCTTCATGTCCCCGCAAACCAGGCAGTCCAATGACACCCCACTAACAATGCCTGAGGCTCTGAGGTCTCAGGTTCAATCCCCAGCACCACCATAAGCCAGGGGGGCAGTGCCCTGGTCTCTCTGTGTCTTCCTTTCTGTACCTCTCTCAATAAAATAAAATAAATAAAATATTAAATATATATATGTATATGCAAAAACAAGCAAGAATAACCTCATCACTTATACATAAACCAGTGAATAACTCATTGAACTCTGACCACCCTAAAGGGCCTGGATACTTCGAAACAAGAGGCCTATGAGTTGGAAATACTGATGAAAAAAAAAAGGCTTTATGAAAGAGATGGGTGGGGTGTCAGCAAGACAGTTTACCAGGATAAATGCACTGTCTTTGCAGAGGACGCATCCCAGGTTCAAGCCCAGCCACTACCGCCCTGGGGGGAAGCTTCAGTGATGTATCTTTCCCACTCTCCTTCTTGTCCCTATGTTTCAACCCCCCATTTTCTATACAAAAAAAGAGTTCACCCAGAGCAGTGAAGTCTAAAGACAACCAAAAAAGAGAACAGTGGTATGCCGAGGGTTGAATCCAAGGTCCCACACATGCAGTGCGCACACTGTACTACTGAGGCCCCTCCTGGGCCCACTTTTTAATTTTTCTTTAGTGAGAAAGAAGAGGTGGGGAGAGAGAGAAAGAGAGAGAAAGACTAAACTACAGATCCATCTTGCATGGAGTCCTACTAGTTCTGCTTTTGTTGGTCTCCAGTGGGGTCTAGGACTAAACTCTCAATGTCATGTACATATGGCATGTGCTTTACTGCACAGTCATGTCCCTGGCCCCAAAGGATCTTTCCTCTCTCTCTCTCTCTCTCTCTCTCTCTCTCTCTGTGTGTGTGTGTGTGTGTGTGTGTGTGTGTGTGTGCGTGCGCGCGCGTGTTTCTCTCTCCTTTTCAATCCCTCTCTCTCTATCTCTTTCTCTCTTTAAGATTTATCTGTTTTTCATGAGAGAGAAGGAGGGGAGATAGAGAGGGAGACGAAAAGAGAGAGAAAGGCAAGAGCGCTGCTCAATTCTGGCATATGGCGGTGCTAGGGATTATACCTGGAGCCTCTCGGGCCTCAAGCATACAGGTCTGGTGCACTGTCTCCCCTCCCTTCACCCCAGTCATCCTGTGCTTTTCCATCCCCTTCTTTTTAGTCACTTCTTCCCTGTTGCTTTAAGCATGGGTATCACGGCCGCCATCTTGGATCATAGAGCTAAAGGTGTCCTTCAAAATGCAGAGTTCTGAGCGACAGGGATCCCAGGTATGTGGGCATTCCATGGAGCAGAGCAGTCATTCCAGCACATCTTCCCAGATACAGTCCCCAGGGAGGGGACAGCTGCTCTGGATACCCACCCCTAGAAAGAGAGCAGCCTTGGGGTACAGTAGTTGATTCAGAGAGGACAGTCCCCAGCCCTCCGGGGCACCACTCTGTAGGAGGGGAAGTGGCCCATACTACCCTGGCTTCTGCATTCAGTGGAAGGTGGCTATGCAACCCTTCAATGCCACCAAGCCACAGGCTGGCTGGCAGCAGGACAGACTGTGACCTCAGTTGCGCATGGCTAATGAGCGGTGACTTCACATTGGCTAGGTCAGCCGCTCCGAGTGCTTTCAAGGACAGCATGCATCCTGCTCTCTGGAGGTGAGGCGCAGGCTTGACAGTGTGGCCTTGCTACCTGCAGGGGCTGAGGGAGAGCTGTGGAGGCCACCACTGCCACACACTGGAGCCCAGGCCTCCCTTCGGCCAGCCTGCCCCACACCCACAAGAGCTCTTACCACCTGCTTCTGTGCTCATCTTCTGGACACCTTCCCAAGTCTTAGTCACCCCTATGACCCTACGGTGACCTCCATGGGGATTAGGGACCCTGTTTTCCCCCTCCCCCATTTGCCCATTCCAGCATACTGAACATAAACTGGAGGTCTTGAGATTGAGAAAATCCAAAGATGTCACTTTGCCAGCCCTTAATGTCAGGCCAGACAAGCAAAGGGATATCTTACCCAGCTCTCAGCCCAGGAAGTGGAGCAACGGATAAAGCACTGGACTCTCAAGCATGAGGTCCCCAGTTCAATCCCTGGCATCGCATGTGCCAGAGTAATGCTCTGGTTCTCTTTTTCTCTCTTATAAATAAATAACTAAACAAATAAGGGCTGAGTGGTGATGCACCCAGTTGAGTGCACACGCTACAAAAGGACCCAGGTTCAAGTCCTCAACCTCCACTTGCAGGGAGGGAAGAACTTCTTGAGAAGTGACTGTAAGTCACTGTGCTGTAATTTTTTCTATCTCCCCTTCTCTCTCTCTCTCTCTCTCTCTCTCCCTCTATCCAATAAACAAAGAGACAAATTAAAGAAAGAAATATGTCTTGAAAGATCTGACTCCAGTAACCCCCAAGCTTTCAGAAAGCACTCTCATCAGCCCTACTCAGAAGAGGTGATGATGATACAGGTTCTCCAGTGACGAGCCCAAACTCTTGCTGTCACAGTTTCTAACCACTCCATCTGCTCTGAACATCAACATGACAGCCCAGCTGCTCTCTGCCACCTACAACCTGCACTGACATTCAGCCGAGCGCACCGCCACAACAGCTGCACTGCTTGTTAAAATGTTGAAAGGCTTCTGTACCATATAGTAATTAGTAGCTGCTCCCCCCAGCCTCCCCTACCACAGGGTAGGGTCCCCATTTGCCACCCTGATCACCCTCAGCCACTCCCCCAGAACCCCCAAGCTCTCTTTCAGAAGCTCAGCTCTTAAAAGGCTGCCCCCCACAAATTTTGTATCTCACCCTCAGACTTATCTTCCCTCGGCTGCATGAGAGTAAGAGCCCAACAGAGAGAGAGAGAGAGAGAGAGAGAGAGAGAGAGAGAAGAGAGAGAGCTCTCCACTCGTGCATGACGGCCAATGGCACGGCAGCCCAGAGCAGATGTACAGGGTCTGCGCCAGCCGTGCACCGAGGAGGGCTGCAGTGGGCTGTCCATGCTGAGGGCAGAGGGAAAGCCACTTGCAGGGGGACAGGCGGGAACCAGATGCCCAGAGAGGGGCCGGGAGCTTGAAACCAAAACCCAGCTGGGCAGGAGTCAGCTGGAGCCAGAGCTGAGCTGAAGGCTAGGGAGAGAGCAGCCTCCAGTACTGAAGCAGACAAGAAAGCAAAGGGAAGCTTGAGCCTGTCATCCCCTGCCCCTCCAGACCAGAAAACGGTGACAGCAGCCCTCACTACCACTGCCTGGGCCTAGGTGCATGATCAGACAACACCAGCCCAGCGGGTGAGAAGCTGATCCAAAGGGAGTCTGGGCACAGCCAGCGGTAGCTCCCTTCCCCCCATACACACTGTGGTGCCCCCCTGCCCTCCCATACACACTGTGGGTGTCTGAGAGTCTGTAGAACATCTTCAACCATGGGATTCGCCTGGCAATGTGACTGAAAACCAGAGATGAGAAGGGCGCGACAGGCCAGAACAGAAGGTGGGTGCCTCCCAGGCGAGAGTGTGGGCAAAGCCAGGGAAGGAAAGGAGAGCTGAGAGAGAGAGCACTTTTGTGGGAATAAATGCAGAGTGGAGAGCAAACTGGGGAGCTGCCAGTACAGACAAAAGGGGGCCAGCAGGAGAGTACAGACAGAACAGACCAGCAGGAATCCCAGCATAGGCAGAAGTGCCTTCTTCACATGGGCTCATAGGGGGTGGAGGGGGTTCTCTCAGTCATCCCTTCCTCTCCCTCTCCCCCTCTCTCACCTCCCTTCTTCTCTCTCTTTCAGTCCTCCCTTCCCCCCCTCTCTCTGTCTCTCTCTCTCAGTCCTCCCTTCCTCTCTGAGACATCCCCCCCAACTTCTCTATACCCAAGCTCTAAAGGAACCCCTCCTACCAGGCAGAGGGAGGTGCTAGATGACTGTCCTCTTCCTTCACAGGCGTGTTGCACTCCCCCACACCCTGGGGTGCCCACCTGCGAGCACCCTGCAGATGGGAGCATTGACCTCAGGATTCCAGACTCCCTGGGCCCGCACACACAGAGCATAGTACCCTTTCATTCCAACTCAGCCCTGAACCAATAATCAGAAGACAGAGGGTAATGTTCCGAGCCCCTTTCTTCCAGACTAGGGCCAGCTCTGAGGTGGGACCAGCCCTGCAGGACTGAGCTCAACTAAACTCCGTGGGACTCTGTGCTAGGCCCCTGCCCCTCCCTATGCCAGCTCCCCATTCCCTGCTTTATTTCACACACACATACATACACACACATACACACACTTTACCCACCCCCCAAAAAGAAAAACAGCGCCTAATAAGTCACTCTCACCTTCGTCCTTAATTCAGGTACCTTTTTTTTTTTTTGCTCCACCCTTTTGTTGCCCTTGTTGTAGTTATTGTTGTTGTGTTATTGATGTCATTGTTGTTGGAAAGGACAGAGAGAAATGGAAAGAGGAGGAGAAGACAGAGATGGGGAGAGAAAAAGATTGACACCTACAGACCTGCTTCACCACCTGTGAAGTGATTTCCCTGCAGGTGGGGAGCCAGGGGCTCAGACTGGGATCCTTATGCCAGTCCTTGCGCTTCATACCACATGCACTTAACCCACTGCGCTACCGCCCGACCCCCCCTAGGTACCTTCTTTATTTATAACTTTGTTTGTTTATCCTAGGTGGTTTTTTTTCCCCTTATGGAATTGAAACCTCACACACATGTCCACTCACCATGCCTGGATCAACTTTTCCTTTTTTTTTTTCATCCAGACAGAGAGACCACGGCACCAGTTTCCCCCCAGTGACATAGCACCACATATGTGGAACCAGGATTTACCCAGTGAGCTTTCTCTCTGGCCCTTGACTCAGGATCTTGTTTCTGGGTGTCTAACCTAAGACACAGGGCAGGTAGCCCTTCTCAGTGAATGACACCACCACTGTCTCACCTGCTGGCTAAGCCAAAATCCATGGGGGCCACCCCCCCCGATATGCACACCCATCCACATAGCCCCTTGATTCTAGCCTCCATGTCTCTGCAACCTTCATTCTCACACAGTCACACAGCTTCCGACTGGGCTCTTTTTGTCTGCGCAGTCTCCTCCACTGTCTTTCCTAGGACACTGGGTGTGGTACCTAGGAGCTGTACCATATTAGGAAGTCCCAAGCCTGCCCCCTTCCTAAGGTCCAGAGCTAGACACATGAGCAAGGATAGCCAGTGAGCTCTTTCTCCAGAACTTTTGCTCCTGGGATGGAGGAAGCCACCAGCTGGGTGGCTGTGGCTGTGACTTCCCAGAGTATCAGACTGTATGTTTGTATCTAGAACAGGGAGAAAGTTGGTCTGTGTGAGTCGACAAGAGCTGAAAATTCACAGGGAAGAGATGGAGAGAAGTTCCTGGACTCCTGGAGTTCAGGGCCCAGTTGTGTCACTCCTTTGAGCTGTCTGTGTTGCCCACTACCCTGTAGATTATGAGGGGACTTTAAGGGACTGGGTGGTGGTGCACCTGGTTGAGCACACACGCTAGATTATGGGAGAACTTCCACCCCATTTCCCTTCAGCTAGCTTGCAGTGTGTTCTGTCCTTTGCAACAAGAACAACTGTGCCAGGCTTGTTTGGGTGAACCTTTTCCCTTCCCCATAGAATCGGGGCATCATCAAGTGTGGTCCTTGATACCTAGTAGGGGCTAGGGGCCTGTGTGGGCAATGGTGACGGTGGTAGTGGTTGAAGGGAGTGCTGCCTGTCGAATGCTGTTTGATACCGTTTCCTCACTCCAGAAATGATCCAATTCAGAAGCTCCCACGGAACACAGAGGAAGTTCAGCGGTGGAGTTCCTGTCTTGTGCACATGAGACACTGAGTTCAAACCCTGCCACCTACAGAAGCTCTGGCATCCAAATCCTACCTTGTGGTCTGTGAGCACGCAGAGTAGGAAGGGCATGGGTCCTAGGACTTGGTGCAGGTCAGTGCTTTGGAAGCCCAATTGAAGCATCTCTCAAGTACCTTATACCCAACACAGGGGCACTTAGCGTCACACCCTGCAGGGTTCTAAACCCCACCCCCCGCTGGGCTTAGCAGTGAATCTTCTGTCACACAGAGGCTCCTAGTGTCCAAAGCCTGGTGACAGGGTGCACTGCAGACAACCATCACCTTGTGGCTCCAGGAACCATCAGAGAACTAGGACACTTCGCCTGCAGCACAATAGTATTTGAAAAGTCAAGGGTCAGCCTGAGAGGTGACATAGTGGATAAAGCGTTGGACTCTCAAGCATGAGGTGCCAAGTTTGATCCCCAGCAGCACATGTACCAGAGTGATGCTCTGGTTCTCTAGCTCACTCAATAATAAATAGTATATATATGTTTTAATGTAGAGGCAAAGAACACAGTCCAGTTTAACTCATACACACATCTGGAAAACACAGGTGTTCTTTGCAAATGCCAGCAGTGAGGATGGAAAAGGTTCTTGTACTGCAGTCCAGCATAGCCTAGGAGTGGAAACATCGGTCCTCTTCCTTCTCCTTTTCCCCCTCCTTCTCTTCCTTTTATTATGTGCTCAGGCTAGAATCCAGGTCCTCAAACATGTGGCCTACACAGTCTACCTCGGAGTTAATAGCCCTGCCTTTGGAGAGCAGATGTTTACCAAAGCAGAGCCCAGAAAGGCAAAGCAGGATGGGTAGCAAGGTTTACATAAAGCTTAGTCACTCACATTTCTGTGGGCCCTACTCTCTCTCTCTCTCTCTCTCTCTCTCTCTCTCTCTCTCCCTCTTTCCCTTCCCCCTCCCTCCTTTTTTATTTTCTTGCTTTACAGACTTCTGGAAGCAAAGCAGGCCTGTGACCTTGGCTGTCTTTATTCATCTTCCTCCCTTTTTTCATTTGATTATGCACCGGTGAGGCTAGCCTATGCTAGTTTGGGGAGTATGTATTCTCATATCAGGCTGGGACTTAGATTTATTTGTTTGTTTATTTATTTTTTATTGTTATCTCTACATTTATTTTGTTGTCACTGTGGCTTTGCAACTCTGGGCTGACTTGTCTAGATAGGAAGAGAAAGCCAGAGGCAAAGATACTGTTTCCTTTAACATGGTAGGGGCCAGGCCCTAGCCTGGGACACACACATGACTAAGCAAGTGAGCTATTCTGCTGGCCCCTCGCATGGGATTTCTTTTTACTTGTACCCTTCAGAGTCTTCACCCTTCTCTGTTCCCAGTCCACCAGCACTCACTCAACCCCACTCAGGAGCTGTAAATTCCTTAGTTTCTTTTTCTTGAGTTAATTTATGCAAGTGCAGGTACATACATATTGTTTAAATATACTTTTAATTTTTTATTATCTTTATTTATTTATTGGATAGAGGCAGAGAATTTGAGAGGGGAGGGGGAGATAGAGAGCAAGAGAGACACCTTCAGCCCTGCTTCACCACTTACAAAGCTTTCTCCCTGCAGGTGGGGAGTGGGGGCTTGAACCTGGGTCCTTGTGCACTGTAACATGTGCTCTTAACCACGACCCGGCCCCGGGTATGTATATTTTTACTCTCTCTGTTTTACCTAAAAGGTAACATACCCTCCACACTTTTCTTGCACTGGCCTTTTTGACTTAATTTCCCTTCAGAATTTCCTCAGACACGGGAGGTTCTTCATCCATCATTCAGTTGTGGATTCTTCTAGCAATGAATGCTGTGGTTAACCTTGCCTGTCCCCTTCCTGATGTCATTCCAGTTATTTCTACCACAAGGTAGGCTTCAGTAAGTAACCACATGCAAATGTCACTGCACACATGTGGGGGACTGACTGCACTGACAGCCCCAAGTCTTCACCACTTCCGGCATCCCTGCCCTTTGACCCCTGGCCTCACTGCTTCTCTCATAAAAAGGGTCAAGGCATTTCCTTGACCCTTAAATTGAGACTTCACCAAGTAACTTGCTTAGCAAACCTGATACAAGCAGCAAGAACTTTCCAAAACCCTTGAGCTTTCAATTTCCTCTTTTGTTTCCTTCAATTGTATGAAGCATGCCCAGGCCAGCCCTAGGAACAAGCTCAGGCCAGCCTTGCCAGAGGATGAGAAAAAGCATGGCTGCCGAGGCTGTCCCAGACAAGCCAAGCCCAAGTCAGTCCACCAGTCAACCTACACATGCATACGTGAATCTGACAGAGTCTAACCCAACTCAGCGGTACCACCCCAACAACCAACCAGCCTTCATCACGCATTGCTTACAGATGGGGACATGTTCCAAGAAACGCATCTTTAAGTGATTTTTGTTGTTGTGTGAACATCACAGAGTGTAATTACACAAACCTAGATTGTACGGGCCTACTACACATACACACAGGCAGCACAGTGGAGACTATTGGGACGGACCACCATTATGGATATGGATTGCCACTGGTTAAAATGTCACTCAACAACTTCTGACTGTATTGAAAGAAAAATAGACTAAGAAATTTTATATATATATGTAAGATAATGTCCCAGAAGTGGGTTTCCTGGATCAAAGGGTAGGTACCAGATGGTACCAATTTCTCTACATAAAAATTGGATGAATTTGCACTCCCCAAGCACTTCTTGTAGACAACCTCCCCATCATCGTACGCTATGCTATCTTGTTTTTAAATTTTGTCAATCTGCTAGGTGAAAAAAAAATATGTGTGATTTTATCTGTATTTTCTTATTATGAATGAGAGTAAATAATGTTGGTTAAAGATTTATTTATTGTGATAGTGCATTTGAGGGGGAGGAGAGAGAGAACCAAAGTACTGAGTGCTCTAGCAGGCTGAGCTATCTCCCTGACCCAACATCTCACGTCTAAAAAACATTTCTAGTGTTCTGAGAGGTGGCACAATGAATAAAGCATGGGACTCTCAAACAATACATTCAAAGTTTGAGCCCTGGCATCTCATGTACCTAAATGATATTCTGGTTCTCTCTCTCTCTCTCTCTCTCTCTCTCATTGATGAATAAATAAATCTTTTAAAATATTTTATGTCTTTTTAAATAAAAAAAATTCATTTGTTTTGTTTTGTGGTTAAAATGCTGATTATTACTGATTTCTTGAAACTATAGATTCCAAATGAGAAGCCTAATAGCACACAAAGGGGTGGGACTCACAGATAGTGGGTCTCAATTAGAAGAGAAGCACCTCAGACTTAGTAACTTAGTAACTGCATACTAAGCACTTTGTTGTTGTGGTGGTGGTGGTGGTGGTTGTGGTTGTTGTTTAGGATTCTGAGTTAGGCATCCCAGCATGAACTCTGCTGATTGGTCTGAGCAATATGATTGCTATAGGGCAGTACCAATCCATAAACTGGGCTAAACTGATTTGGTTCTCCAGTAACATCCTAAACTCAGACAGAAAATCAGCCTGAGGCCAATAAGCCCCACAGTTGTCAGACCACTCTGCAGCATTGGTGCCACCATTTGAGGCAGTTGTACTCAGCCCTAGAAGATGGCACTGAACCAAGCAAGAGCCAGGCCGTAGAGCCAGTGACCCAGAGAAGGGCAGGGAGTCATGGGTCCAGCCTCAGAGGGGGACAGCTGGTCTGCAGTCTTATTTCCAGTTCTCTCAGGGCCTCAGCTCCCAGCCCTACAGCAAGCCACCCCCCTTCTCCCCCCCCCAAAACAATTGTCCTGTTGTTGGGTTCTGTGAGAGGCTTATTTCTCTGAACTAACTCAAGTCTTGCATTGATTCTCAGTATCCAGAAACTGTGCTGTCATCTGTGAGAGAGCAAATGGCACCTTCATCTCGTGGGACACTCTAAAGGGCTTCGTGGTCACCATCACCTCTCACTTGCACGTCTGGAGAAAGTCAAACTGGAGAACTCAGAGCTTGGCCAAGGTCATCCTGACCACAGAGGACAGAGCCCAGACATGAGGGGGAAGCCCTGCCACCAAGTGGGCCTCCTCCCCACCCCAGCTTGCCGCCTCCCGGCTGCAGTGTTGTATCAGCCCGCGCTAAATCATGGTGCTGAGGCTAAGTGCTGAAGGGTTTCCGGAGGAAGGCGATCAATATGGGCTAAAGCAGCCAGGGAGGCTGGCCAGGTCCTGGGTCACCTCTGGCTCCCACACCACTTCTGTCACCCAGGACAGTCAGGGACATTTTCCACAGTCACGTGTGCTTACTCATGTGGGGGGGGGGATCAAAACACTCATACCCCAAAGAGATATTCCACTCCCGTGGCCACGTACAAAGGGAAAACCAGCCACCACTGCCACCCACCTACCTGTCACCCTTGAGCCAATAAGCCAGCCCCCACTCCTTCCCATCTGGTCTCTCTCTCCCTCTCCCATCCCCCTCTCCCTCTCCCTCTCCCTCTCCCATCCCCCTCTCCCTCTCCCTCTCCCTCTCCCTCTCCCTCTCCCTCTCCCTCTCCCTCTCCCTCTCCCTCTCCCTCTCCCTCTCCCAAGCAGCCAGTGGAGGGCTGCAATGTCTCAACTTTCCGTCCCAAGTAGGATCGAACTGGGAGGATGTGGGGAAAGGGAGGCCACAGGGAGTCTGGGGCAGCCTTCTGCAAATAGGACTCCATCCCCTGGGATGGAATTTCAGACAAGTGCCCAGGAAGAAATTCACCTTGTCCCCTTCACAGCCACATCAAAGACAAGAACTAGCCCCCTCAATCTTTCCTAAGCACCCATGCGCGCAAGGCATCCTGGGGGTCCACGGACCCTGGGGCGCATTGGTTTTGGAAGCTTCTGGGTTGCATTCTTCAACAGGGAAGAGATAGAGCTGGTTTCTGGAGGCGGGGAGAGCAAGAAATTGACCTCCTGCCCAGGACACTGAATTTCTACACACACACACACACACACACACACACACACACACACACACACCACCCCTGCCTTCCTCATATCCTCTCCCTGACGACTCACTTCTTCCCTCTATCCAATTACAGTTTGGAGGGTGTTGCTGATTTGGTTTTAAGATTTGTTGGAACTGGAATTGGCGTATTGCACCAAAGTAAAAGACTCTGGGGTGGATGGGTGGGTGTGTGGAGAGAATACAGACCCAAGAAGGATGACAGAGGACCTAGTGGGGGTTGTATTGTTATACAGAAAACTGAGAAATGTTATGCATGTACAAACTATTGTATTTACTGTTGAATGTAAAACATTAATTCCCCAATAAAGAAATTTAAAAAAAAAGATTTGTTGAGCTCAATTTATGCCATTTTGTGAAACCTCTTTTCTAAATGAAGCCAAATGAGAAGTAAAGCATTGCAAGGAATAAAATGGGAGAGCTTTTGATGCTTTGGGTAAATGACCTGGAGGGGAGACCTGAGGATCAGCCCGCTCAGGCCTGGGCGAGGTCTTTGCCTCCTCTCGGTGTCCCGGGGTTACTCTCTGGTCTCTTAGCCCTTGACAAGGTGGCCCCCTGACCATCCTCTCCTGGGCGCTTATTAGAGCCACCCAGTCACCCCACACCCTTGGGTCCTGTGCGGTGTCCAATCACTAGACGGTGAATCAAATGGAACTGCCTGGAACCCGGTACAGTCTGAAACCATCTCCCACACCCTTACAGGTAACTCCTGCGAGTAGGCCCCTTTAATTTCAGTTCAGTTTTGTTTGTTTTTGTCATCACTTGTTCAGGCTTCACCATGCCTAGGTAACTTGCTCAGCTAGAAAGAGATGGCGGCCAGGTGCACACCAGTTGAGCGCACACGTGACAGTGCTCAAGGACCTGGATTCAAGTCACTGGTCCCTACTTGTAAGGGGGAAACTTTATGAATGGTGAAGCAGTGCTATCTATCTATCTATCTATCTATCTATCTATCTATCTATCTATCTATCATCTACCTATCTATCAATGGCTATCTCCCACTCCTCTCTTGATTTCTCTTTGTCTTTAGCCAAATAAATAAATAATTAAATAAGATATTGAAAAAGAGAGACACCACAGCACTGAAGCTTCCTTCAATGAGGTGGGGGTTGGGCCCAAGCTTGTGTTGTACATACACATGATGAAGCAGCGTGCTATCCAGGTGAACTATTACTATTTCTCCATCCCTCCCCCTTCCTTTCAACAGTGTCCCAACAGAGTGAACTGTGGAGTCTTTAACTGTGGGGTGGGGCTGGGGGGGTGGGAGTGGGGGAGAGGAGATCCTGAACTACTAATTAGGTATCTGGTGTTTGGAGACGTGGCTGGTAAGCAGATCAGAGAAGTTCCTGGCTGAAGAGCCCAGGATCTCAGAAACAAAGTGGGCCTCGGTGTGGGGGGCCTCAGGACATAGCATCTGGAGTTCCCAGGATGCCCCTGCCTGTGCCAGGGGGGAGGACAGTAGTGAATACCAGAACAGAGAGCCCGCGGGGATGAGGATACTAAGGTCACAGCGATAGCCGCAGTGATGAGACAGTGACTAAGGGCCATGGACTTGCCAAGTGATTTGGCTTGTCCCCACACTAACAATAAGGGGCTGGCGTCTGGCAGGAGACGGTGTTTCTGTGTGCTGAGGGACACCTTAGGGCTGACCCTGGCAGTCATTGTCATCAGGAAGATACTCAGAGGAAAGCAAATGTGAGGGGATAGAGGTGTCCTTCTACAGAAGCAGGGCTCAGGGTTATGGGATGTCTAGGGAGGAAGGGCATGAAGAAATAGGGCAGAGTTCACCCTAGGAGGGGGCTTCAGGGTGTGCTTGGGGGTATAGTCACCTTAAGTTATTTGCTTCCTTTGGGATAATCTCCTGGAGCAACTAGAAATAAAATATATGCAGTGGAGTAAAGTTCTGGAACAATTTAAAGGGTGGTGAACTGACTCTCCCAAGAATTCCTATCACAAAGTGGCACCTGGCCAGGTGGTGGCACACCTGGATGAGTGTACATGTTACAATGCGCAAGGACTGGGGTTTGAGCCCCCAGTCCCCACCTGCAGGGGGAAAGCTTTGCAGTTGGTGAAGCAGTGCTGCAGGTAGCTCTCTGACTCTCTCCATGTCTATCTTCCCCTTCCTTCTCAATTTCTGGCTGTCTCTATCCTATAAATAATGGTAATAAATGTTTTTTAAAAAATTAAATTAAATGGTTCCTGGCATCCTACTGGTCCTTGGGTTGAACCCTATGACCAGAAAGCATATGGTACCCTATGGCTGGCTTCTCTGGAGGCAGAAAAGGAGTTGGCGTGGGAAGGGGTGGAAGCCAAGCCCCAGGAAAGGAAGGAGGCAGAGAAGCAGGGCTGGCCAGAGTGGGAAATCATATTGAAGTACAAATCTGCCAACATGTCCACTTGCATGGAGGAGAGGATTCTGGGGTGAGGGCTGCCCAGTGTCTTGTCCCATCTGGAACCAAAACAGTCCTCTGTTCCAGCTCGACCAGCAGATACAGGATACGTCAGGAGTGCGTGGCTCTCAGTAGTGAGAGTCAAGGCTGTGGGCTGTTCACACAAGGCACAGCCATAGCCGGGCATCATGGCCTTCCCTAAAGTGGGGCTGACCCAGGTGCCCTCCCTTCACTTCTAATCCCCTAGCACAGCTGGACAAATAAATCGTGCTTTTCTTTTTTTCTTTTCTTTTTCTCCCCCCCTCTACCACCAGGGTTATCACTGGGGCTCTCAGTGCCTGCACAGCTCCACCATTCCCAGTGGCTTTTGTTGCCCCCTTGTTTTTCCTTTTTTTTTGTGATAGAGGACCTTTCTCAGAGAGAGAGAGAGAGAAAGAGAGAGAGAGAGAGAGAGAATGAAAGATACTTGCAGCACTGCTTCACCAATTGTGAAGCTTCTCCCCTTCACGTGGGGACCAGGGGCTTGAAGCCAGCTCCCTGCACATGCTAACATGTGTGTTCTACCAGGTGCACTGCTACCCAACCCCCAAAGTGCTCTGATTCCTTGGCACCTGGCTATGTCCTGCCATGCACATGCCTGACCTGAGCCCAGCCCAGTACCTGGGATTTATACACTGTCTACAGGCCCAGGATGAGAATACTGGCCTTCCTTCCTCATTGCTGCTTCCCCGCACTGCATCCTGGGAACCTGCAGCCATTGCAACTGGCCACTGCAGGGAGCCTAGCACTGATGGCTTGTTTGGGGTCTAGCCTGGCTTCTGCAGAGCTGATCATTAGGCTCCATTGTGCTGCCCACCAGGGCGCAGGCAGCCCAGCGCAGACTCAGATGAACTCACCCCTGCTAAATAGGACAAGCCAATCAGGGCCACCAGGAGGCCAAAGCTTGGCAAACATGGTCCTCACTAGTCTCCTGCAGAGCCCTCTGACTTCTTCCAGTCACCAGGCACCAGCTCACCACTAAAGAATGCAGAGCTCCAGGACCACATTTCAGCCCAGGCATGGGCTTCATGCCTTCCTTTTCCAGCTGCCCAGAAGCACAGATTCTTCTTCCTCTGAACTAAAGCGCAAATTCTTCTTCCTTCTGGACCAGAAGAGGAATAGGACAGACCCCAGAGCACATGGGGGGTGGGCTGATGTGAATCCTCCTGGGTAAACCCCAGCCCTGATTTGTTTTGTGGCTTCAGCCTGTGACATTTCCCATCTCCCCCTTGAAGTCCAGCCAATCACAGCACAAAAATGACCAGCGTTGGGGGTGCTGGCACTTGAGGTCAGCAAACACTTCCGGTTCAAGTGAGAGGGGGAGAAAGAAGGCCTGGAGAACCACATGGGAGAAGCATGGGCAGAGGGGTTAGCACACATGTGCAGGCAACGTATACCAGTCTGTCCCCTGCCCTGGCTCAGCCTATGGTGCCATGTTCTTGCCAGGAAGATGGTCCTGGTTGGAAGTACCCAGCCTGCTCTTGGGTCAGTGAGAAGTATCTGGAGGCAGAAACATGGAGGAGGCTTCCTGCAGGCCTCCTAAACCCCCGCTACATTTGTTCCTTAATATACTTTTCACCTTCAGCAAATAGTGCAAATTTGAATTTTTACTCACTGATCAAATATTTACCCTGTGAGCTGCCAGTCTGCCTGAGCTTGACTTCTGGGCTCTTGCATGTTCGCTTTGGGTGCATTAGCATTTTATTGTTGACCGGCTGGGTTACAAGTCCAAGGTGAGGCAAGGAAGGCTAGAGATGACAGCCCAAGAGAGTCTCCAGGAAGGCTTGCGTCCTATCTAGTCTTCCATTTCCATAGAAATGACATGTCTCCCAAGCAACTCAGCAGGCAGTTTAAAGCATTGTTTTTGGAAGATTCTGGAACTCGCTGCTTCTGAAAAACAACAGCTTTCTGGGTTGCCCAGCTTCACCACACACATCTACAAAAACAGCTCTCAAGCCAGCATGTTCCAAGAATCATCTCATTGTTCCTTTGCCGAATCAGACCACCTCTCTGAGTCTCAATTTCCTTATCAGCTGAATGAGCACAACACCACTACCCTCCTCACTGCAGAAGAGCATTGCAAAGGGCAAAGGGAACTGGGAGTCAGGAAAAGAAAAATTTGACAGGACTGGAAACTGGAGTTGCCTTAAAATGTAGCCCCCTGTGACCAGGGAAATAGTTCAACTGGTGGAGCATCAGACTTGCATGCCTGAGGTTTCCAGTTCAGTCCCTGGTGTTACCAGAGTGGTGCTCTGTCATATTCTCTCTCTCTCTCTCTCTCTCTCTCTCTCTCTCTCTCTCTCTCTATTGAATGAATCATTTTAAAAAATAGAGAGCCCCCCAATTTTTTTGGTATTCCTGGAACCTGGGGCTAGGGGATAACTCACCCAGGAAAGTAGACATCTTGCCAGTTTGAGAACCTGGGTTGAAGAACCCATGTTGGGACCCCAATCCGCCACCTGGGAGATCTTTATGAACAATAGAGCAGAGCTGGGGTGTCTCTCCTTCTCTCTCTCCTGATATATCTGAAAAAAAGCTGACCTGGAGCAGTGAAGCCCCAGCAATAACAAAAAATAGTCCAATTGCCTCCAGACTGCCCTTCTGGGGAGGCTGAGTGCAGATGCTCTGGGTGAGAATTCACACCCACCACGGTACCAGACAAGTGAAAGATGCCTCCAAGACCCAGTCCTCCCATCACTGGGTGACCACAGCAGAGGATGTGAGGAACCAAAGAACCACCCAGCTGAGCCCTGCCTGCATTCTGCCCCACAGTCCCATTGGCACACCCGACGAAATGTGCTCCTGTTTGTTATGCAGCAGTAATAACTGCAACAAAGTAGTCATTATGAAGTTCCCAGGGGTGCCCAAAGATCAGATCCCCTTATTTCTTATTTTCTTTTGTCTCCTCTAATTCCTGCTAACCCCTCAGAGACAGGACAAGCTGGGAGAGACACCACAGCACTGGGGCTTCCTCAGTTGCCATAGCCCCTTCCATGTGGTTCTGGGACTCAGTCTGAGCCATCGGCACAGGCAGGTGCATGCCCTACCCAGGGAGCTGTCTCTCCATCACCTACGGTGTACTATCTGATTTCACATCTCTTCCTCTCCCTCTCATCGGAGCACCACTCACCTGTGGGTTTTGATGGTGCTGGGGATTCAGTCTGGGGACTCTCATATGCAAGTCTCCTGCACCACCGCCTGCCCCCTAATCAAAGATCTTTATGGGGAGCAGAAGGTGGAAGGTCTGGCTTCTGTAATTGCCTCTCCACTGGACTTGGGCGTTGACAAGTCGATCCATACGCCCAGTCTGTTCCTATTTTTCCCCAGGTGGGTGCCCTGGGATTTCTTAAGGCCCAAATCTATAGATACTATAGCTATGCTCTGGGGAGCTTTCAGTCCAAGCCAGGAACAATGGAAGGTGGGAATCCCAAAGTCCTGCTACCCAAACCCCTGCATATCCAACCAGACAGAGCTGCCAGCACCTCACAGGGAAAGGTCATCCTCCTGGGTTCTGATGGTATGGGAAGAATTACTGAGAAACTCCTAGTTATCCCAGCAATAAAGTAAGCGGGTGCTCCGGCAGACCACAAGCAGCCAGATGCCCACAATTAGTTCCTTCCCGACCTGGGAGGGTGGGGGAGCTATCCCTGAGGCAAGCAGGCAGTGCTTCCTGTTTAGGTCTGGGCTACTACTCAAAGGAGAAGGGAAGGGAAGGGAAGGGAAGGGAAGGGAAGGGAAGGGAAGGGAAGGGAAGGGAAGGGAAGGGAAGGGAAGGGGAGGGGAGGGGAGGGGAGGGGAGGGGAGGGGAGGGGAGGGGAGGGGAGGGGAGGGGAGGGAAGGGAAGGGAAGGGAAGGGGAGGGGAGGGGAGGGGAGGGGAGGGAAGGGAAGGGAAGGGAAGGAAAGGAAAAGGAGAAAAGAGAGGAAGGAATGAAAAAAGGAGAGAAGAAAGAAAGAGGGGAGAGATAGGAAGGAAAGAAGGAAAGAAAAATAAGAGGAAGGAAGGAAGGAAGGAAAAGAGAGATGAAGAAAAGAAGGAAGAGAGGGAGAGAAAGAAGGAAGGAAAGAAGCAAGGGAGGAAGGGGGAAGGGGGGAAGAGAAGGAAGAGTAGAAAGAGGAAAAGGGTAAAGGGGAGGGGAAGGATGGGGGGAGGAGAGGAGAGGAGGGAAGGGAAGGAAAGGAGGGAAGAGCCCCGGAGAAGGTACAAAGATCCACATGCCTAAGTTCCCAGAGGTCCCAAGTTCAATCCTCAGCACCACTAGAAAAACAGAATTGAGAGGTGCTCTGGTCTCTCTCTCTCTCTCTCTCTCTCCCTGAATAAATGAGTCTTTTTTAAAAGTTATCATTGTAATAAAATAAAAAACTAAATTAAAATAGTCTGGCCTTCTCAGAACCAGCAGAGGCCACAGGAGCTTGGTGTGGACCAGAAAGGGCATGTTAGGGTGAGCCAGCGGAGGGTGGCCTGCCAAGTAGCCCCAAAGTGCCCTGCTCTGGGGAAGCCTGAAAGTGAATGCAAAGCCCACCTGGGAAGCAGGCTGCTCACAGGCTACCAGGGCCCGAGCCTGTCTCCACTTGCTAGAGCGCAGCCTAATCCTAGCTGCCTACCAACTCACGGACCAGCATAATTTCGTTCAGTGATGGGCTTGGAGGGGAGTTCAGCAGTGGTGGGATTTCATCTTCTTCTCCTTCTCTTTCTCCTTCTCCTTCCCTTCCTCCTCCTCCTCCTCTTCCTCTTCCTCTTCATCTTCTTCTCCACAAATCATAAACATGCAGATGAGATCTAGTGTTATGACTGGTGTACAGAACATCACTGTTAATTCTCGCTAAATGCTGACAGCAGAATGAACCCCCAAACTGCACCAGCAAATGCACCAGCCCAGCCCCAGGGCTCGGAGACTACATAATCCCAGAGTCATCATTCCCTGCACCCCAACAGGGCAGCCCAGGCATGGCACCCCTGATCCGCAGAGCCCCGAGAACACCTGCCAAGCCAGAGGGGCAGGAAAGTGGGCAGAGTGGAGGTGCTCGCTCTCTCACTGCAGTCAGTGGATGAGAAAGCCTCCTGTGAAATGCTGAACGTGAGCTGGGAGGGAAGGGGTGCAGGCAGGGCTGCAGAACGCTTGCCAGATTTTGCTAAATGCCGAACAGCTGAACTAGTCCCCAGGGCTGAGCAAAGAGCCTCCTCCTTCCCTGTGAGCTTGCTCTCATCAAAGGCCAGGGGTGGAGGGTGGGGTGGTGGGGGGGATGCTGTCACTGCGTGGGCCTGGGCGGGCAGAGGTGGGGGTGGGGAGCAGGGCAGCTGGAGTCAGTGCTTAGTTATTATACCCAAATGGACGGCAGGCAGTACAGACCCACATCTGAAGAGTCTACGCCACATTTCCTCCCCCTTCACCCCTCCCCAATAAATAAAAAAAGGTTTAATGGCCAAACCCTGGGTCTGTACGCACTTATCCGGGTACTCTGCTTCCTGGTCAACCTGCGAGTATTTCAGGAATCTTCCCCACATGCAAACAGTGGGGGCCTGAGCTCCAGAGCAAATGAGGAGGGAAACCGGCAGCCCGTGGAGCCAGATGATGGGGAGGCACTTTCACATCATTGCTGGTCCTGTGCAGAAATGCCATGCTGTGCACCCCACTTCCCACCCCCGGCTTTACCCACATAGTTTCTCTCAGCCTCAGGAGCTGCCCATTACCACTGCCCACTGAACAGACCGATGAGGAAACTGAGGCTTGAAATCAGCGGTCCGCTCAAAGCTCCAAGGCACACGAACTATCTCTGTTCTTTCTGAAGCTGAAACCAGATCCCGCAATGCCCTCACCTTGAACAGCCAATGAAAATCTCTGGGGAGACTTCAGAGACCCCCACCCCAGGCCCAGGCCACAGCCCGCATCAAATAGAGCTGAACTTCCTGGACTGGGTTGAAGCATCAGGGGTGTGTATATGTGTGTGTGTGTGTGTGTGTGTGTGTGTGTGTGTGTGTGTGTGTGTGTGTGTGTGTGTGTGTGTGTGTGTGTGTGTGTTCACTGTTCCAGCCAACTTTCCCACCAAGAAAGAGAGTGGAGAGAGAGCAGAACACTGCAGTGTTCCTCAGTGCAGTGGAAGCCGGGCTCGAACCTGGGTCATTCACATGGCAAAGCAGGAAGCCTCCTGGGTGACTGTGTTGCCAGCCCTTTTGGGGACTCGCTAAAGTACCCAAGAGGAGTCCAAGTGCAGTCAAGGCTGAGAACTAGAAACGCACACCATCCCCCCCCACCATTTCTCTTCCTCTTTCTTTCCTTTCATCCTGCCCACCTGCCTCCTTCCCTCTCTCCTGACATCATGATGTGGTGCCCAGAAGTCCCCACTGCAGTGGTTCAGGTGCGAGGATTGTTGACAACAGTGGGCCCAGAAGAGTGACCAGGGTGGAGGTATATTGGGGAGCACAAGGGTCCCTAATCTGCAGTTCTCTAGCTGGCCTCCAAGGCTCCAGGGAAAGGGAGAACAGGCCAGAAGTAATAGGTGCAGAAGCAACCCAGGTGTCCAACAACAGATGAGTGGCTGAGCAAGTTGTGGTCTAGATACACAATGGAATACTACTCAGCTATAAAAAATGGAGACTTCACCGTTTTCAGCCGATCTTGGATGGACCTTGAAAAATTCATGTTAAGTGAAAGAAGTCAGAAACAGAAGGATGAATATGGGATGATCTCACTCTCAGGCAAAAGTTGAAAAACAAGATCAGAAAAGAAAACACAAGTAGAAGCTCAACTGGAATTGGTGTATTGCACCTAAGTAAAAGACTCTGGGGAGGGTGGGTGGGGAGAATACAGATCCAAGAAGCATTCAGAGGACTTAGTGGGGGTTGTATTATTATATGGGAAACTGGGGAATGTTATGCATATACAAACTACTGTATTTACTGTTGAATGTAAAACATTAATTCCCCAATAAAGAAAATTTTTTTTAAAAAATCATGAAAAAAAAAAAGAAGTAATAGATGGATACCAGCCAAGCCCAGACATCAGCCCAGGCCCACAAGGCCGTTCCAGAAGCAAGGACAAAGCCCAGGCAGTGGGAGGAGACTGTGCCTGGCTAGTAGCCACCTCTGGGAACCGAGTCTGGGCAGGGCCCGGCCTGTGCACCCAGCACAGAGCCAGGATGAGCATCCATCCAGGACACTATCGGCCTACAGGGAAGCCAGATGCTTCCAGTCAGAGGCTGTGGGGCCTAGTCCTTTCCTTGGGTGGGAAAACTTGTGCCCAGCTCTGAACCTCTCCTCTGGCAACTGCTGAGAAACTCAGTCAGTGTGTTGCTGGCAGCACCTGTAAAGAAGAAATGGAAGTCAATGTCTTGTGGGTTCAAGAACTGACACAGTGGCTAGAGTACCAGACTTGGAAGCAGGAGGTCCTGAGTTCCATCCCCAGCATCATACCTGTCAGAGCTGTGTTCTGGCTCTCTCTCATGGTAATCAATACATTTTTTTTCTCCGTATCTTCTCAAAGGCAGCATTAGATAAACTCTCTTTAGGTCACTTTAGATCTCTTGATTCCACAAAACTGGGCTGGTGGGACAGACAGCATCATGGTTCTGCAGAAGACTTTCAGGCCTAAGGCTCCAAAGTCCCAGGTTCAATCCCCAGTACCACCATAAGTCAGAGCTGAGCAGAGCTTTCACACCTCTCTCCCCCCCCCCTCTCTCTCTCTTTCTGCCTCTCTTCTTAAAATAAAATCAATAAAATATTTTTTAAATCAACCAAATGGTTGACAACACTACAAGCTAGGCAAAAGCATCCCTCACTGACGTGAAGCATTCTGGATGGGCCAGGTGTCCCACTGTCCCCCCACCCCCACCCCCCAGGTGAAAACAGAAGGTCTAAGAGAGTATGGTGAGTGATTGGCCTGCAGAGGCTGGTGAAGGCTCATTTTCCCAAGCTCTGTAGCTGCTCACAGAAGGGCCCTGTAAACTGACTCCAATCACTAGTAAAATAAATCCCTCTGACCTTCCCCTACCAGCTCCCAAGAGCCTGGTGAGTAATCATCAGACTAGTTAAAAGTTCTGGATTCCCAGACTGGCAAGACTGCTCCTCTGGGTAGTGAATCTGCTATGTCAGACAGGTTTGAACCCAGCCCCCTCCATAGGAAGCTTTGGTGCTGTGCTGTCTTTTCTCTCTATGCCTCTCTCTCTCTCTCTCTCTCTCTCTCTCTTTCTGTCTGAAAAAGTCAGCCTAGTGATGATAAAAGAAGGAAGGAAAAAGGAGAAGAAGGAAGAGGAGGAGGAGAAGGGAAGGGGAAAAGGAAGAGGGAGAAGGAGGAGGAAGAAGAGCAGGAGAGGAAGATGGTGATTCTTGGTTCCAAGAGAAAGCCTGAGAGGAGACCAGAGCAGAATTGAACTGCTATTCTCCCATGGAGACCCTCCCCCTCACTGCTGAAGCCCCAAATCTGCTCCCAACACCCAGGGTCTGTGACCTCATGGACAGCAAGCAGTGTAACCACTTCATAGGCTCACACAGACACCCTGCACTGACAGCAGGAGAGCAAGACAGGAGTGGGGGCGGCAGAGCCGTCATCTCCTGAGGCTGTGTCAGGCCTGGCAAGCAGGGCCACTTCAGTCAGCGAAGGCTTCCCTGCCCTCCAATGTGCCTGGGCCCCTGGGGTTCTGACCATCCTGCTTCAGAGGAGCTCAGGGCCCCACTCCGCTCCACACTGCCCTGTCACATCTCTGAGGACCTGCATGCCGCACTGAGCTGGGAGAACCGTCTGGAAAGCAAGGCCGTTGTCAAACAAATCATCATTCTGGGAACACAAAGCCGCAGGAACCCTCAGGGTGCTGCTGACACTACAGCGGCCTCATCAGAGAGTGGTGTCTCCCGGGTGGTGCTGGAACCCAACGTGTGGTGACAGCGAGTTGGCCCTGGGCCAAGTGCAGGACACCATCCATAAACAAAGGACGAGGGCACAGGCACTGGCAGGCAGAGTGGGGGAAGGGCTGTGTGAGTGGGTGGTTTCATGTGGCAGTTCCTCCCCTGCCCCCATCTTTTGAGACAGTTATTTTCTTTTTGATGTGTCTGGTTGTGTCATATTCAACAGCTGGGTGCTTGGCAGAGCCTGGCAGCACTGTCCACATGGCCCTTTGCGGTCCACACGGGTCCCGTCACCTTCTGCAGCCCTGTGATCCAGCACTGCCAGCACTGTCCATCTGGCCTTCCATTGTCACCTGCGTCCTAGCCCTACAGTCACCTTGATTTCCCTCCAGCCCTGAAAACGCCAGCAGACGCATGCTTCCATCCAGAGCAGGGAAGGATCCACCTGGAGGCTCCTGTCCTCGGAAGCCTGTGCTGCTTCATGTCACGGCCCTCCCCGTAAGCCCTGGGCCTGGAGAGCAGCACTGCTCCACCATGCAGACGGCTCTCACACTGGGAACCAGGGCTACTGAGCCTGGCCTCAAGTGCCACCCTGGCAAAGGGTGGCCCAGGTAACTTCACCCTAGATGTCCCCAGGCATCAGGCACACATGACTCAGAGAGAACGTGGCTGACCCCAGAGTATCAGACGAGAGCCCCAGCCCCAGCCATTCTAGAACCCTGATGGTGTTCTAGAACTGGGCCTAATCCTTCTCTCAAAACAGTCCATGGGGGTCGGGGGTGGGGTGGGGGGAGGCTTGGCTGTCTTCCCTGAAATAAATAAATGAATACAAGGGGTTCTCATGATTGAGCCGGACTCAGGAGCCACACACAATATGCCATTTCTTTTGGAGAGTGAGGAGCAGATCTACACAGGAAACAGCTCAAGCTCATCTAACAGAGACACTGGCAGGAGGCAGAACCACAGTGGATGGTAGTGTGTGCACACAACACAATGTGACACCACCCACCTCTCGAGCCACGGTGGATGGATTCCTGAGCCCTGCTGTGCCAGAGGTGTTCTCCTGGGGAAGGTATCCCACCCAGGGCTTCAGCCACCACCCTGCAGCCCGTGTCCCCATACCTGGAGTCCTGCCTCTCTGCTGCCATGTGTGAAGCATGCAGCACAGTCTGTGACGAGTTCTACAGGTTCATCCAGCTTTCTGGAAAAATCCACCAACTCCACCCCTTCACCTCGATGCATGCCCACCCACGTGACATGTCCCAAAGCTCATGATCATGTGTGTACACACACATGTGGACACACACACACACACACAAATGTATGCCCAGGCTTGGCCTAGCTTTTCCCCAAAGGTCAACATTATGTGTCCCCCAACAGGACATGAAGAAGGCACCAAGGGCCCTGTCAAGTAGCAGGAAAAATAAACTGTCACCTCCAGCCTTAGGCCTATTCTGTCTCCCCATCCCCAAATGATGCCATGGACCCTTGGCTCTCAAAGAGGCATTTAAATATGGAGGTGGTTTTGCTTAAGTTGACTGGATTCTATGTCAGCTTAGACCCTGGGCTGACCCCACCCAGCTCTGAAGCTCCCAGGTTGCCCTGTTGGCTGAGGGCTGGAGGGTGGAGGCCACAGTCTCCCTCCTGCATTCTGATGGGACACCAAGGCCACCCTGTCAGGCTGGGCTGCCACAGTCAGTGTCCTCTCCTGACCTTGGCATTAATCCTGAGGACACCCTTTATTTAGACACCACAGCTCAGCCCAATCCTCAAGTTCCAGTTTTTCCAGGAGACCAGTTGAGAACCAACCACAGGCTGGCTCCAGAGGAGTCCCCAAGGGGGCCTCAGGACGGAGGCCTGGCTGAGGCAGCTTTAAGTGAGATGGGGTGCAGAACCCAGGTTTGAGTCTGAGCTGCTGTGTGATCTTGGCAATCCTGGTATCCTCATCAATTCCCATGACAGAGGCCCGAGAGAGGTGCAGTGGAGAAAGCACTGGGCTCTTGGGCTGGATAGTGACATGCTTGGCTAAGCACACATGTTACCAGGCACAAAGGCCTGGGTTCAAATCCCTGGTCCCCACCTGCAGTAAGCATTGCTTTGCAAGTAGTGAAGCAATGCTGCAGGTCTCTCCCTCTCTCTTCATATATATATCCCTCCCCTCTCAATTTCTCTCTATATTATCAAATTAGAAGAAGAAGAGGAAAAAGAAGAAGAAGAAGAAGAAGAAGAAGGAGAAGGAGAAGGAGAAGGAGAAGGAGAAGGAGGAGAAGAAGAAGAAGAAGAAGAAGAAGAAGAAGAAGAAGAAGAAGAAGAAGAAGAAGAAGAAGAAGAAGAACCAACTCCATCAGGACCCAGAGAGAGAAGAGAAAAAAGGGAGGGACATTTAGCTCCCTTAGAAAGTGTGACTTAGAAAGGAAGAGAAGATGGGATCATAGGAAAAAAAACAACAGGCAAATATACACAAAGATGGACAGATAGTTGTCGAAATAATAGTTAACTCATATCTGCAATCTTAGGAGAACTGCTGTAGCTTCCAGTGGAGGGAGTAGGGATCCAGAACTCTAGTGGTGGGAACAGTGCAGAGCTGTACCCCTGTTATCTTACAATTTAGAAAATCAATATTAAATCACTAATAAAATTTTAAAAAGAAAGAATAAATCAATAATTTTTAAAAGAAAAGGAAGAGAGAGAGAAAGAGAGAACATAAGCATTGGACTCTCAAGCATGAAGTGTCTGGTTTGATGCCAGGCAACACATGTGCCAGAATGATGCTATGATTCTGTCTCTATCCCCCACCTATAAATAAATACATCTTACAAAGAAAGACAATGAAACAGGGAAAGTTCCCACAGGGATAGAGCCCAGAGAAAGGTAGATATGTGGTCTTGCCATTTGAAGTGATGCAGCCACAAGCCAAAGGCAGTTGGCAACTACCCAGCACTGGACAAGGCAGTGAACCAGCTGAACCAGTTCTCTAACTTCTTCCCATCCCTTATTCTCCATGTGAAGTCTGACTCTGTTGATTTTTTGTTGTTGTTGTTGTATCTCTGGAGCTACAACACTCAGGCTGACTTTCTCAGATGGAGAAGGGAGAGAGGGAAAGACAGACACAACACTGAAGCTTCCTCTAGTGTAGTGGTGGCCTGACTGGAATCTGGAGGTGAGATGTCTCATGGCTCTGATGGCAGGCCAGGAATAGCACTCTCAGATGCCTGGCCTCCAGAGGGTCCTGCGTCCTGAGTCACTGAGTCTGTGGCCATGAGTTACAGCAGCCACAGGAGATGCTACAGGAGACTTCATTGGGAGTAGCATAGGGGCTGCAAAGGGTAGACCATCAGGACCAGCCTGGCTGTCTTCTCTCAATGTCCCTCACAGCAAGCTCATGCATGAACGTGTGTGGCAAGGCAGGCAGCCTGTTTCACTGAGGAGGAGTTGGAGGCTCCTATAACTCCCTTGTGGTGTTCCAGATAGGGGCAGGGCTTGAGCAGAGGTGGCCCAGAGTCTGTTCTCCCACCAACCACTGGGCCCTTTGCCTGCTCTCGGCCCTACATAGATAGGAAGGGGGGCTTGGCCCTAGTGGAAGCTGGGGGCCGACAGAACAAGAAGACCACTCTCTCACCCCCTTTTTGACCCTACTGTTGGGTATTTGAGCCCAAGGTGTGTCTGTCCTCCCAGCAGAGAGGTGTTAGGGAAGGGAATTTTGCCCTGGTGACTCACCTGGAGCCTTGTCAGGACTCCCTAGGGTGAAGGGTTTTCTAAGATGACACAAGCCACCACAGGGCCACCCCTCCTCCAGGAGTTATGGCCTCAGGAGACAGAAACCTACATAGACTCATCCTCAGTAAGTTAGCTCTTACTTGGGGCTCCTTACTACTGGGGGCCCTCCAAGGGGCTCAACACTGGGGGCCAGCAGGCAGCTCAAGAACGAACCTGTCACCATGCATAAGGGCCCAGGTTTGGATCCCAAGCTACCACACAGTAGTGTCTGCACAAGGGAAGCTTCACAAGCAGTAGAGCAGTGCTGTGGTGCCTCTCCTTTTCTCTGTGTCTCTTACTTTTTACCTCAAATCAGGGAATATGGCTGCCAGGAGCTTAGAGGAACTCACCGGGGCCACCTCTGAGCTCTGCTCAGCCACTTACCCATGTGGGCATCAGGGAAGGGTCTGGGGGTTTAGTCACAACTCCTAATCCTGCCCATGGCAGCCAGGGAGCCTGGGACTTGAGCCTGGAGGCCAAGGTGCTTCTCTTTGTGTGTGGTCTCTGTCTCTCTCACACATTTCCCGTCTTGCCCTCTTGTTGTTAAAATTTGTAGGCTCTGGCCGGGCTGGCTTGCTTCACTGTCGGGTAACAGAGACGCGGAGACAACGGCTGGGCAGGGAAGCTGTATTTCTTTATTCAGGAACCACGATTCACAAACTAAACCAATCACCAAACAGAACTCTGCTGTCTCATTGCGGTGGCACAAGCACTCTCTTACTCTCGAACTCAGGAACTCTCCAACTCTGGAACTCTGGAACTCTCGTACTGGGGAACCCTCTGAAACTCTGACACACTGGCACTCTCTCTTACTCTCTAACCCTGAAACTCTCGAACTCAGGAACTCCAGAACTCTGTCACTCTCGAACTCAGGAACCCTCTCCCCGGGTTTTCTCTTGAACTCAGAAACTCTCCAACTCATGAACTCAGGAACCCTCCCTCAGGGTTCCTTGGGGCGGGGCCAAGCAGGCCCGCAAAATTAATTGGACTGATCCAATTCTCTTGGTTTGGGGAGGGCTAGAACAAACCAATGTAACGCATACGACAATTCCCCCTTTTCTTTTTAACTAAATGACTATAGTATCAAGGGTGTGGGGTGAACAGAAACATATATAACAAAAACCAGCATGTTGCCAAGGGAAGGCCTGAGGGGGCCATATCTGAAAAAAAAAAACATTTCTTGCCTCTGGGGGGCTACTTGCCTCGACCGGGCAATTGCATGGGGGCGGGGAACGGCCTAGGGTCCCACAGGCAGCTGGCTGCAACTTACTTACTATGAAACAAAACTTGTTATTAGCTTATCTACTGCAGGATCCAACGTTTCTAATAGAGAAGGAATTTGAGACTTTTACATATCAACAACGTCTTTTAACCTTTTGTTACACCCATTCAAGATGGAGACACACCCTAGGTGTGGGCCGGAGAGGAAACCTCAGGCATGAGAATAATTAGCATAGCCATTGTGCGATCTACCATTTCTAATAGAGAAGGTAGTGTTTTACATATCAACAAGTCTATTTAACCTTTTGTTTAGACCAACTTAGTTAAAATATATTGATTGTTAACTAATTTTTACCTTAGACTTTAAATGTAAGTTAATTTTATCTTTATGAGAATTATATTGAAAACCTTTTTCATTTAACTTTGACTAGTAAGAATTTAGCCTTAAAGCTACTGTTTATCAAACTTTAAACATACACATAAACATGGTCATTAATACACAAGGAGAGAAACCTTTGTTACGAAGACATGTCATTTTAAACACGAATTTAAATCTGTACTGTCTTAGTTGTTGGGGGGGGGGGTTTCACCATCCGGAGGTGGCTTCCCGTGTAGCTCCACTTCTAGGAATTGCAGGTTGCGATCTCTGCACGAATCTCTGCGTACTCCAGCTTGTCTGCCTTCAGACCGGACCGGCGGCTGGAGATCTCATGTGCCCAGTTTCGGCAGGGAGCCCGGGGGTGCGGGAGGCCCGGGATGGTTCCAGAATTCATAGAAAGAGGGCAGGCAGGCCAGCTTTGCAGAAGGCGTGGGCCTAGGTGCCCAGGGGTGGCGGCCATGATGGGCCGCCGCGGCCCTGCCCCATGGCCCTGTCATGTCTGCTGCCCTGTTCGCAGTGGCCGAGCAGCGTGGAGGGATCACGCGTCCAGTGCCCTGCGCCACACGGTGGAGAGCCGGCTCCTGTGGGCTGGCCTCGGGCTCTTGTGTGTTGGCATAGGGCTCCAGCATGTTGGCATTGGGCTCCAGGGGCTCTTGTGTGTTGGCGACAGCCTCCTGCGGGCTGCGGGGCTGCGGGGCTGCAGACGCAGTGCGCGGGGTTGTCTGGGCGCAGCCGGCTGACTGGCTGTTCCACCAGGTGGAAACAGCAGCTCTGCGCCTCGCCTCCCACCCGCTGGCTATTCCCGCTGGCTGTTCTGAGTTCGCCCGAGCGAGTGGAAACCACAGAGTGGTCCAGACATAAATGTTCCAGAAACAGCAAAACAGTCTCGTGATGAAAGAGCAGAGGCCTTTGGAGATCTCTTCACAAGCAGAAGAGAAGGCCATAGTGCATAGGTAGCCAAATTGTCTTTACTTATCTGAGAGATGCGCAGGTCAGGTCCACGTGGGCGCCATTTGTTGTTAAAATTTGTAGGCTCTGGCCGGGCTGGCTTGCTTCACTGTCGGGTAACAGAGACGCGGAGACAACGGCTGGGCAGGGAAGCTGTATTTCTCCAATTAATTTCGCGGGCCTGCTTGGCCCCGCCCCAAGGAACCCTGAGGGAGGGTTCCTGAGTTCATGAGTTGGAGAGTTTCTGAGTTCAAGAGAAAACCCGGGGAGAGGGTTCCTGAGTTCGAGAGTGACAGAGTTCCAGAGTTCCTGAGTTCGAGAGTTTCAGGGTTAGAGAGTAAGAGAGAGTGCCAGTGTGTCAGAGTTTCAGAGGGTTCCCCAGTACGAGAGTTCCAGAGTTCCAGAGTTGGAGAGTTCCTGAGTTCGAGAGTAAGAGAGTGCTTGTGCCACCGCAATGAGACAGCAGAGTTCTGTTTGGTGATTGGTTTAGTTTGTGAATCGTGGTTCCTGAATAAAGAAATACAGCTTCCCTGCCCAGCCGTTGTCTCCGCGTCTCTGTTACCCGACAGTGAAGCAAGCCAGCCCGGCCAGAGCCTACAAATTTTAACAACACCCTCTCTCTGTCAAGCCCTCCTAGTTTGCATTCTCTCACTCTCACAGTCTCTGGTCCAGTTGAGGATACCTCCTCCTCCTCTTCCTCTCCCTCTTCCTTTACCACCTCCTCGTCAGCCTCTTCAGCCTCCCTCACTCTCTCACCCATTGCTCCCAAGATCACACTCTCCATAAGCCACATGTGTGGGCATCCCCAAGTCTGGTCCTGCTTCTGGAGAATGCTCACTTAAAACCCCATGTCAGGTTCTATGGAAACAAAACCAGTACAGACATGCCCTGCCTTCTAGGAGCCTCTGACTTGGTGGGAGTGGAGAAAACCAGGTAATCTCAGCCTCTAGGTGCCAGGCCGAGTGTGTGGTGGGGTAATCAGGGATGGCTTTCTGGGAGGAGGAGGACCTGGTTAATGAAGGTGAAAAGGGAGCAGGAACAAAAAGGTCACAGGTCTAGTTCAGCGGGGGGGGGGGGGGGGGGGGGGGGCGGCTGCCACCTAGGCAGAGCAGAAGGGAAGTCACAGAGCCTCCTCAGGGCAGCCCCACTAAGGAGCTCAGAGTTTCCCTCTATGCATAGCAGGGAGCCATAGCAGACTTTAGGGTGAACCAGGTTCCCTTCCCAAGAGTTTGCCTCCACTGCAGAGAGAAAGGAACAGTTTAAGCAAGGCATCTGGAGGCAAGTGGTTGGACAAGATAAACTCTGAGGTCCCTTTCACCCTGCAGGTTCTAGAAATCTCCAGGGAAGACAAGAAGAGCTGTGGAATGTGAGAAAGGAAGTAGGGTAAGGGTGTGGGGCTGCAGGGAGCAGGGCCCGACAAGGGCCCAGAAGCAACAGCAGGAGTCCCAGAAAGACCAGGAGAAGCTCGTTCAGCTTCTGGGAACCTGCAAAGGCCTTGAGGCCCAGGGCAGGCCCGGGCGGTCTGCCTGCAGAGGACAAGGCAGAGGTAGGGAGCAGCACCCTCACCCCTTGGAGCCCCACCCTTGCCAGGCAATCTGACAGGCCTACTGGCGGAAGGCACCAGTTAATGCCTCTCTGTCATGCTACTGTGCACAGCACCTGAGAGCTGCTCAAAGAGGGACTGGGGGTGAGGGAGCCAGAGTGGGGAGAGCATCTCGAATGCAATGGAGAGTTTTTTGTCTCTCACATACACACCTTCTCCTCACTCCAGGAGCCCCTAGTTGAGTGGGGGTGGTGGGCTCTGTGGTCATGGCCACCCACAGAGCAATCAGATCTGGGCAAAGTGGCATCTATGCTAAGTAATATGGGAAAAGCACTTTAGGGGAATCCACATTCAACACAGAGAGAGAGAGAGAGAGAGCTCGAAACTGAGGCACAGAATGTAGGGGCCAGAATGTAGCTGGACTTTCAGTGGAACACTTGAGGTCACCATTCACAAGACCCAGGTATAAGCCCCCCCAGCACACTCGCTTCCACTATCTCTCTCCCTCCCCCTTTGAGAGCAGCCCCGTCACATCATCCAAGGACCAGGGACCCCCAAGTCAGTCACCAACCACAGGACAGACCCGAATCCAAGGCTTGGGGTGTGGGAGGGCAGCACCCCCTCTCATCCTGCTCCCCCCTCTACTGAGGGACTCCAAAGTCTGCCTGGGATTAGTCCCCCACTGGAGAGCCAACCTCAGCTGCCACCAGAGCAGGCGGGGAAGGATTAACAGAGGATGGCTCCTGTGCACGGGGGCTCGGGCCTTCCCTGGCTGGCAGCCACAGCCTCCAGACAATTAGAAGACAGCGGTGTGTGAAGGCAGGGGAGAGGGCACCCGGCTCCCCACCTCTGTGGGCTCGAGGAACTGTGGTCATGTATCACTGTGACCCACTGCTCTGTGACCTGCAGCTGTCACCTCACTGCTCTGTGACTGCCTTCCAGTGACCCTGCATCTCTGTGACCTTGCCGCTCCCGGGCCTGACAGCTTGGTGACTTGGCACCCAGCCACCCTGCAGGCTCAGCACCCTGACCTGGCATGCCCACATGCTTTCCCCTTTGCTGAAGAAAGGGCCAGGCAGTGTCGTATCTTTCTCCTTCACCCGCCCATCCACCGGCTCCAGTCAGTCATCCCTTCTACCCAACAACTCCCCAGATTTGTGCTTTACAATGATGGTGTTTCTCTTACTCCTCAGCCTATGGTATCCCCGGCTTGAGTGGGCTGGCCTCTGTCCCCCCACCCTACCCCACCCCACCTGGCGTCAGTTGAGGCAGCTGCAAAAAGCTCTGTCTGGCACAGCTGAAGGGCCCTCTCATGTTTGAGGGTTAATGCTGACAGCTGTCAGGGTTCTCACTGGAGTTGGGGTTAGACGCCTCCAGGTGGCTTCTGTGTGTGGCTGCTGGGCTCCACCCTGGGGCAACCACAGGGTCCCCAAGGTCAAGAATTAGCTCCCCCTCTCTCTATTTGAGCCACCCAGCATCAGCTTTGCCATGACCACAGACTCCCTGACTCCATGGCAGTCCTCCTACCTGCCAGTCATAGAAGAATATCAGTGGGAGTCGGGCGGTAGCGCAGTGGGTTAAGCGCACATGGCGCAAAGCACAAGGACCGGCGTAAGGATTCCGGTTCTAGCCCCCGGCTAGAACCTTCAGGGGAGTCGCTTCACAGGCGGTGAAGCAGGTCTGCAGGTGTCTATCTTTCTCTCCCCCTCTCTGTCTTCCCCTCCTCTCTCCATTTCTCTCTGTCTTATCCAACATCAATGACGTCAACAATAATAACTACAACAGTAAAACAACAAGGGCGACAAAAGGGAATAAATAAATAAATAAATGTTTTGTTAAAAGAAGAAAAATATCAGTGTCCCATCCCCCAGAAGAACTGGGATGGCATGTGTTCTTCCACTGGCCTACAGCTGGCTCATCCAGAATAGCATTCACTTTACCATGCCGGAGGCTCTGGGTTCGAGGGCCCCCGTCACCACATGGGAGTACCATGTGCTGGGGAAGCTTCAGGAGTGGTGGAGCAATGCTGTGGTGTCTTTCCACCTCTCTATCTTAATCTGACAATGAGAGAGGAAAAAGAAAAAGTGTAGCTTGGGGGCCAAGTGGTGGTGCAACTGATTGAGCGCACATGTTACAGTGCTCAAGGACCCAGGTTCAAGCACTTAGTCCTCACCTTCAGGGGGAAGTGTCACAAGTGGTGAAGTAGTGCTAGAAAGAAAGAAAGACAGAAAGAAAGAAAGAGAGAGAGAGAGAGAAAGATAGAAAGAAAGAGAGAGAAAGAAAGGGGGAGGAAGGAAGGAAGGAAGGAAGGAAGGAAGGAAGGAAGGAAGGAAGGGAAAAAAGGTGTAGCTGGGGGCTGGAGTGAGAACATAATGGTTCTGCAAAATGACTCTCATGCCAGAGCCTCTGAGATCTCAGGTTCAATCCCCAGCACCACCATAAACCAGAGCTTAGCAGTGCTCTGATAACATAAACAAATTAATACGTTATACTGCCTGGGGCTTAGAGAAAGGGAAAGAGTGATAACATGGAAGGAAGGAAGGAAGGAAGGAAGGAAGGAAGGAAGGAAGGAAGGAAGGAAGGGAGGAAGGAAGGAAGGAAAGAAGGGAGGGAGGGAGGGAGGGAGGGAGGAAGGAAGGAAGGAAGTTGGGTAAGGTGGAACTGTGCCACCACTGTAGGCCCTTCCGTCCAGGAAGACACCAAAGCGAGAAGGGCGAGCAGAAGGTTACACCTCCCTGTTATTCGTCCTTACCACACCTGCCATCCTCAGGGCTGAGAAATCTTCCTTCCCATCTCCTGTCTTCTGTCTGCAGGGTCGGCTGAGACTGTCCCAAAGGCAAGGAGGCTGCATTTGGTGCCCGCTGCCTGGTAAGAGAAAGCTCTGAGCCCTAGAACGAGACAGCTGTGAATAGACATCAGCTGTGCAGTTTCTGAGAGCAGGGCCCCGGGAGCTGAGCTGAGCACTCCCAGCCAAACTCGGGTGGCTATCTGGCGCCACCAGATCTGGAGATCTCAGTGGGGCATCAGGCCCAGGCACTCGGCCACCACCAGGAGGTCTCACTCCGTTGCCAGCTTCTCCAGGGGCTACTCTCCCTTGCCCCAGAGCCACAGAAGTTGGCTTCATGTTCCATCTTCACAAGGGATTCAGGCATCTCCCATCTTGTTCTTTGCCACCCCACATCCCAAAGTGGCTGTTCTTCACATCTGCACTTGAATCTGAAGGATTTTTTTTTTTAAGTATCTTTATTTACTAGATAGAGACAGCCAGAAATTGAGAAGAGGAGGGAAACAGAGAAGAAGAGAAACAGAGAGACAGATACCTGCGGCCCTGCTGCACCACTCGTGATACATACATACATACATACACATGCATACATGCATACATGTATATACATACATACACATACATGCATGCACAAATACATACATACACACATATATATTCCTATCTGTCACTCTCTCTTTTTAAAAAGGCTTTTATTTATTAATGAGAAATATAGAAAGGGAGAGAGAAAGAACCAGACATCACTCTGGTTCATGTGCTGCTGGAGATTGAACTCAGGACCTCATGCTTGAGAGTCCAATGCTTTATCCACTGCACCACCTTCTAGACCACTTTCCTCCTAGCCATCTCTATCGAAGATGAAGAAGGAGAAGGAGGAGGAAGAGGAGGAGAGGAGGAGGAGGAAGGGAAGGGAAGGGAAGGGAAGGGAAGGGAAGGGAAGGGAAGGGAAGGGAAGGGAAGGGAGGCAAAAAAAAATGTTCCCTTCCCTTTACAAATACTTCCTGGGAGTAGCATAGGACATGTCTACTTACCCTCCTACTACCCAAACTTTAATTACAAGCTCACTTCTAGCCTGCAGAAGAGGCTGGGAAAGGTAGTCTTTTCTTCCCCTCTCCTGAGTGTCCCGAAAGAATCCAGTGAATCTATGACTGTTATTTTTATTTGTTGTTGCTGGGGCTTCACCACTCCAGGCCAACTTGTTCAGGTAGAAAGAAAGAGACAAAGGAGAGGAAAAGAAGGAAAGAGACCACAGCACCAAAGCTTCCCCTAGGGCAGTAGGGTTTGGGTTCAAAGTGGGGTCATGAGCATGGCAGCACTGGTGCCCTATCTATGTGAGTTATCTGGTCAGTCCCCCCCTTTTTTTTAAGGAATGAAGTGTTGATAACTAGTGTTGAACGGCCTCAAATGCATTCTGTTACATGGAAGGAAAGTAATAAAAGTCAAGTATAGCTTGACTCCATTTGTGTGAAATTTAAGAACAGCTGGAGCTGGACTAACGTGGCAGAGACAGTAAAGGAAAGAAGGCTGATAGGATATTCTGGGGTGGGGTGGGGGCCGGAAATGAATTCCACCTTGCCTGGAGGATGGGTTACAGGAGGCTAGACATCGGGCCGAAACTGCTGGAAGCTTAACACTTAAGATGGGGTGTTCCCCTGACACCTAGACTGCAAAAGAGAAAACAGGAAATGGTCCAGCAAAAACGCAGGAGCCGGCACCCCACAGACCAAAGCCAACCAGCTGCCTGCTCCCTGGCTCAGGGTCAAGCTCAGTGCTCAGTCAGCCATAGCGCCGCCAGCTAAGAGCTAGTAAGGTCTGCTGGGGAGAGGGCTTAAGCGCCGCCAGGCTTCTTGTAGCTGAGCCCAGCCTGTCGTTGTGCAAAATGTGACAACAATAATATGACAGAGCCACCCCCTCCCATCTGCCTGAGAATGGGACCTCTCTGAATGCAGCAGTACACAACACACACACACAGAGGAGAGAGAGAGAGAGAGAGAGAGAGCCCAGACTAGCATCCACTGCCCCAACATGCCCTTTCTGTATTCTGTCTTCTTCAGCCTCCAAAGGACAACAGTCAGGACCAGGATGGAACAAGCTAGGGGCTAACAACCTTCCAGGTATCCCCAAGGAGCTGAGTGGCTGAGCCCAGGAGCGCTCCCCTAGACTCAAACTCCGACGCTCACATATGCAAGACAACTTCTTGTCTGGCTCAGTCCCTTCTCACCAGCATGTTCACAGATATTGAAATCTATGGATCTCATTTCCTTTTTTCTTCACATATCTTTTTTCTTTTCTTTCTTTCTCTCTCTCTCTCTCTCTCTTCCTGTCATCACTGGAGCTTCACTGCTCAGAGCTGACTCCTTTCAGATAGAAAGAGACAGAGACAGAGGGAGAGAGAGAGGAAAAAAAAAACACCACAGTACCTCGGCTACTTCTAGTGTGGTAGGGGCTGGGCTCAAACCTAGATCATGTACATGACAATGCAGGCACACCTGTCAAGTAAGCATGTTCAGTGGCACACTCAACATTCTCAACAAAGACAATTTCTTCTGCGGTGGGAGTGGATCTTCTCTCAGGTGGATTACAGCTTATCTGGAGCCAAGAAGGTCACAAAAGTAAAGAAGTTCTAAATTTCAGGGGCATTTCTTCATCCAGAGAGCCCAAAGCAGCTGGTGTTTCCACACATCCCAGAAGGCATCATGGAAGCTATTTTCAAAGTGGCCAAGCTAGGCTGTGGGGCCTGTGAGGAGACTGCCTCCCCTCCTCACTACTGGGGGAAAAGACAATGAGGTTTATGTCCAGAGTGCTTCAATAACCCTTCCTGACGGGCAGGCCCACTGAAGCTCCGAAGCTCAGGTATATGGAAAGTCTGCATGGCCACATCCTGCCATCCACACAACAAATACATCTAGCAGTGCACATTCCTCAGAGTGGGCACCCATCCCTCACGGAAGGGCAGCTATAGAAAGAAGGGACCAAAACACCGTGAGAAAGGGCTTTTTCACCAGACTCGAGCGACAGAACAACATGTGCATGTCCAGCTCCTTCAGAAGTGTTCACTCCCCATTGATGACTGTGTGGGTCTGCCTCCTACCTCCTCCACATGCACAGTCTGGAAACATTGCCCCACCCCTTTCCCTGTGGCCCTTTAGGTCCTCCTTACTAACCGGAGAGTAGATGTGATTTATTGAGCACTTACTAAATGCCAGGCATTGAATCAATTCACTAGAGCTCCTGGATTGCCAAAACGAGAAATATGAATACAGATGATCTCACTCATAGGTAGAACTTAAGGAACAAGACCAGAAAGGGGAAACACACAAAAAAATTGGATGGGTGGGAGTCGGGCGGTAGTGCAACGGGTTAAGCACACGTGGCGCAAAGCACAAGGACCGGCGTGAGGATCCCGGTTCGAGCTCCCCACCTGCAGGGGCGTCACTTCACAGGCAGTGAAGCAGGTCTGCAGGTGTCTGTCTTTCTTCCCCCCTCTCTGTCTTCCCCTTTTCTCTCCATTTCTCTCTGTCCTATCCAAGAACACCGACATCAATAACCACAATAATAACCATAACAATAAAGCCAGGGCAACAAAAGGGAATAAATAAATAAATATTTTTTTTTAATTGGATGGGTACGGTGTACTGCACTAAAACAAAGGACTCTGAGGAAGGAGGATAGGGAGTAGGTAGGGTACCGGGGATAGGGTAGAGGGCTTTAGGGTGCATGATGGTAGAAAAGGGCCCAAGTCGGAAGAAAAAAGTGTTTTGTAGACACCTAGCATGAACAAATGAGAACTTGTGCCCATGTGTCAACTACTGTACTGCAAATCATTAACGTCCTCCCAGTAAAAAAAAAAATAAGAAGGAGGAAGAAGAGAAGAATAAGGAGAAGGAGAGGGAGAGAGAAAAGGAGAAGGAGGAGGAGGAGAGGGCTTTACAATGGTAAGGGCCAGGGCAGACTAAGAGAAAAATATCTAGCTTTGGTCTCAAAATTCAAATGTCATTTTGGACAATAGACATTTTGGACAACAGCTTCTCTGGAAGTGAAACACAAGGCCATTGTACACCCCAACAGCTCCGCTCCTGGGGTTTCCCCTGGGGGGAGACAGCTTGCATGAAAGGACAGGAAACTTCTTGAAACTGCATTTGTAAGAGAGGAGGAAAGGTGCAGGGAGAGTGTCGAATCAAGGCCCTATCACCTGCTAAGCACATAAACAAGCCATGGCCTGACCATGTGCTGGAACAGGACTCAGCATCCCAAAGGTGATGACATCCCAAAGGTAAGTGACAACACGGGGACTGGATCTCACAGATACCAGGTTGAGCACAGGAACCCAAACTCGAGGTTGACTTCCGGCAAGTCCAAGTGACTTCCGGCAAATCCAAGAAGGGGCCAGACAGATCAGAACAGATGATACCTCTGGGGACCAGCAGGATGAGGTTGGAAGGGGGCCAAGTGGACTTCTGGGGGCCAGGGGAATGTTCTAGAACTTGAATGCAGCCGGTGCTCCACAGATGTGTGAATTTACCAAAACTCATCAAACGGCACACCTTCTGCGCATTTCAATAGATGCAAATTAGGCTTTAAAAAATTAAATTAAAGAAGAATCACAGGCAGCATTTGTGCCAGGAGCACAGAGATGACAGTGCACAGGGCAGGCAGAGCACTGTCCAAAGGGACTTCCCATCTGGCCCCAGAGCTAGAAAGTCACAGAGCAGAGAGAGAAGGGACCAACAGAGGGACTCACTATCTATGCCATTCTATGCTGGCACTGCAAGGAAGTGACCCACGGCTCAAAACTGGAAGCTCACACAAGGGGGATATTTGGTTCTTTCTTTCTCTTTGTTCGTTGTTATTTATTTCATGTCACAGTCTGAGAGGGGTCAGAGCACAGCCCTGGCCTATGCAGGTCCAGAGATCAAACTTGGGCCCTCACTTGGGGCCCATCTCAAGCTCTGTCCCCTGAGCCATATCCCCAGCCACTCTTTCCATTCCAGACCAGCCAGGAGGCTCTCACTGAGAAAGTACCAAGCTCTTAATGAGTACTATCTGGGGGCCATGTGGTGGTGCAGCTGGTTGAGCGCACATGTTACCACTCACACAAGGACTCAGGTTCAAGTCCCTAATCCCCACCTGCAGGTGAGAAGCTTTGTGAGCAGTGAAACAGTGTTGTAAGGCATCTTTGTTTCACTCCCTCTTTTTTTCTCTCCCCATCGCCTTTCCCTCTCAATTTCTCTCTGTCCTATCAAATTAAATAAGATGAGGCATCCGCTCAGACCCAAGAGCCTTCCAGGACATTGAGGCTGACCCAGGCCTTGGCTTCTGTGACAAGAAGGCTGTCAATTGGCTCCCAATGACTCCCCCAAACCTCACCTCTACCCTTGGGTCTTTCCAATGAGCTCTCACTTCAACCTCAGCACTTGCTTTGAATATGTGAGACACTGCACAGGGATATGCTGTCATGTCTGAGATTAAGTTCCAAAAAAGACTGTGACTTCCATCACTGGCTCCCTCGCCCCCCACCTCAGGTCACCAGCTGGTATACTGTGAGGACACCAGCTGGCTGTGGAAGGACCCGAGTGGCAAGGCCTGGACACAGAGCCTGAGGTCTTCTACCAGCAGCCATGTGAACCGTTACTTTGGAAGCAAGTCTTCAAGCCCACCGGTGCTTTGAACTAAGATGAGACACAGTAGCCATGGCCGACATCTTTTTTTTTTTTTTTTTAAGATGGATTGTATTCAAGTCACAGGGTGGTGTGCCGGGTTGAAGGTACATATCACCATGTGCAAGGACCCAGGTTCAAGCCACTCAACTCAGAGCCTGAGATTCCTGATGCTCAGAACCCACAAGAGGATAAAAGTTCACTCATTGAAGCTGCAGAGCTGGGGGGGAAAGGGAGTGATTTGCTAAGTGGTGATGCATCAGGAAGACAGCTCAGAACTGCCACCCTAGTCTGATGCCATAACCAACGCGCCCTGCCTAGTGGCTCATCAGACCAACATCTATGATAGTCACTTCCCTACCCGGATACACACATGCGCCTACTCCCTCCTCTGCTAAGATACCATCTGATGGGGTTTCCTTGGCTGTTTGTTTTGCTTCCTTCTTCCCTGAAAAACCTGTGGCCAGTGGTCCTCCCTCACAGAGAGTGTGCATTGGAGGCTGCAGGTGCACCATCCCAAAACCTCAGTTACCTCAACTGCTCAGAGCCCCCCTCCCCCACCAGTCCCCCCCTCACACACGCATCCAAGCCTGCCTTTGTGTGGAGCATACCCCTGAATTGCGACCGTGCCAAACGCTGGATGTGACCAGCAATGACACGGGATGAATAATGTGGCATATAATTATCGCCACATTTCAGAGGAGGGCAATATGCATTTTCCTCAGAGCCGAAGGGATGCAATTTTATTTTATAACACAAAATGCTCCATTTGGGGGTCAGTTTCCCAGCAGCCCTGCATTCGGAAGCAATTTCACGTGAATAAAAGCATTTGTATTCATGCGCTGTGTAATGCACCTTATCCCGGGCCCGGGGCCTGCTCCCCACTTCCTCCGACACCCCAGCTCTTTGCAGCAAAACAGTCCCAGGTCCAAGTAGGAGAAAGGGGACAGTGACAGTGCTCTTGACTAATTTGAGGCTCAAGCAACCCTGGTTATTTATATTTTATTTCTTTTTCTTTTTATTTTGTTTTTGTTTTGGATAGGAACAGACAGAAATTGAGTGGGAAGGAGAAAGAAAGGAGAAGGAGAAGGAGAGGGAGTCAGGCGGTAGCGCAATGGGTTAAGTGCATGTGGCATGAAGCACAAGGACCGGCATAAGGATCCCGGTTCGAGCCCCCTGATCCCCACCTGCAGGGGAGTCACTTCACAGGCAGTGAAGCAGGTCTGCAGGTGTCTATCTTTCTCTCCCCCTCTGTCTTCCCCTCCTCTCTCCATTTCTCTCTGTCCTATCTAACAATAACATCAATAACAATAACAACAACAATAATAACTACAATAACAATAAAACAACAAGGGCAACAAAATAGAAAATAAATAAATATAAAACATTTTTAAAGAAAGAAAGAAAAGGAGAGGGAGAGAGATCCACAGCACTGCTTCACCACTCAGGAAGCTTCCCCTTGCAGGTGGGAACTGGTATGCTTCCTGTTCTGTTTTCTACCAGGTAGGGATGATCTGGTTTCAAAAAAAAAAAAATGCTAGGAGAACACCCTTGCACCAGGAGTTCTGGGCCTTACAGACTTAGAGACAAGCATCAGGGACCTAGCCTATTACCAGACAGACCTGAAGGTCAAGTGAATCAGCGACAAGGCCTGAGAAGGAGGACTCCCTCCTCCCCGCCCAGATTCCAACACCCCCGCCTCCCCCCAACTACCACCAACAACCAGTGCTCTCCCAATTCCAAAAGGCTGTTTCCTGGAGTTACTGAGCCAAAACAGACCTGGACTCAAGAATCCCTTTGCTGACTCAGAAACGTTCTGTCCACCAGAAAAAAAAAATGTGAAGGCACAGTGCAGAAAAATCTAGAAAAAGTCAGCGATCATTCCCTTCCCAACACACACATGGTTTACGTCTCCCAGGCAGCTGGATAAAGATGGTGGGAGCCTGGCAGCAAAGAAAGGCCACCCTCGGGTCACAGAGAGCTCACGCCCCAATATGTGCAGAGGAAGCTTTAGATGCTACAGGATCTTTCCCAAAAGGCACCAGATGCTTCCAGACCCCACAAAGACTCTGTCCTATAGAGCCTCACAGCAGGTCTCCTTCCAGAGTCAGCCCCAGGGTTCACAATAAAAGCAGATACGTTTATAAGTTCCCCAATTTATGGTGCTCATTTTCTCCTCCTCCCACAAGAGCCCTGTGAGGTCAATGTCACTTGCTCCATTTTAGGTGCATGCAGACTGAACATCCTGACCCAGGGAAATGAGGCACGTCACCCTGAAACTAGATGCCCACTCTGTTGAGGCAGGTGTCTGCTAAGGTAGCTTGCAAGGGCTCAAGGGAAATCAACACTCTGGTTTTCATCTCTCTAAAGTACAACAACTTATCTCCATCTCTCATCCGAGCCCACAAGGGCTCTAGAACATTCTGGGAGCAAAAGCCCAGCCATAAGTCAAGTAGAACTGTAGCCAATTACGAGCTACAGCAGAACCAGAAGAAAACCAGAGTGGCTCACTCACAACCTGAGGGAAAAAAAAGATGGCGGACAGTTCGTCAGCTGTCTGCATCAAGAGAATCAGAGGTTGGCCAAGGAAACAGAATTAGATTCCAGGATTGAGGATCCCTGGGCTTTTGGAGTCTGCTCACTCCCAGACCTAGAAATGATGAACATGAATGAGGCTGCCACCAGGGCCCACTCCCCATCTTTGGCTTTCGGGAGTTCCTTACAAGACAGAGGTCAATGGAGGATCTATCTAGGTTTTTGTTTCTGTTACTACTAGGATTTCACTGCTCCTGAGGGTTTTTTTTCTTTTTTTTCCAGATAAAAACAGAGAGGGAGAGATACCAGAACACCACCACTACCTGGACTTCAGTGTTCCCATGTGGTTCCTGGACTTGAACCCCCAGGCCCAGAACACAATAAAGCTTATGCCCTACTGGGACTCCCGGTCCCGCAGCAAATATGTGAAAGTGTGTACTCTGTGCCCAGTATTGTGGTTCACACTGGGCACCTGGAGGTGAAGCAAACAAAGGAAGCCGCCTCTCTAGTGGTAATTCACAGGTTCACAGGAAGCAGCGTCTGAGGGCAATGAGAAAGGTGGTGATTTTTAGGGGGACAGTGAGGCAGAGAGGGGTAGACGGTGCTAGGGAGAGTGAGCTCAATTCTCAGGAGGGCAGTGGGAGAGTTTATCACTGATGAGGAGATGGGAAGGGAGGGGAAGGGAGGAGAGGAGAGGGGAGGAGATGAGGAGGGGAGGGAAGGGGAGGGGATGAGGGGGGAGGGGGAAAGAGGGGAAGGAATGAGGGAGGGGAGGAGATGAGGGGGGATGGGAGGGGAGAGAGGGGGAGGGGAGGGGAGGAGAGAAGGGAGGTAGCCCTGCAGATGACTGCAGAGTGAACACCAAGTAAAAAGGGTCTGTGGTTAAGGATTGGGGGACAGCAAGAAAGCCTGTGGATGGGATGGATAAGTGCAGGGGAAGAGGTGACAGGAATCTTCTGTGGATGGTTGAGGACCACTGGGGGGACTGGAGGCAGCCTTGAGCAGGACACAACGCAATAGAATATTCTGAGCAAGAGTAGCAGGACGTAAGCCCTTGAGCTTGGTAAACACGGCACCTCCTGGCCAGAGCAGGGTGGTGAGAGATGGCCAGGGTCTGGCACAAAGGACCCTTTCTGGGTTCTCCACTGGCGGGGCCAAGGTGAGACATAAGCGCTAGGACAGGCCATTGGGGGCTGGAGCAGGTTGTAGTCAAAAGTTAACTATGTCTCTGATTGACTGGGGGGGGGGGAAGTGAATGAAATCACAGTGTCACAATTTACAAACAACTTCAGGAGGTGACACCCAAGCTGTCCCCTGACCGCAGGAACTAGGCAATCCAAATGGGGGCTGGAGAGAATGATCTAGAAAGAAGGTAAGTGTAGACCTTCCAGGCAGTTCTGTGGGGAGCAACAGGGAGTCCTGGGCAGTGTGTGTGGGGGTGGGCGTCAGGAATCTGGGCCTTGGCCACACAGCCACTGTCACCCTGGGAGCCCGGGAAAGACCTCGTAAAAAGGCCCCAGAGGAGGAGGGGTGGAACCTGCCAGGAAGCCTCATCTGTCAGCCCCTCCTGGCAGCCGCTGACAGCAGGTCCCTGGGGGTTGCAGTGACAAGGGGTCCCCAGGCCAGGCAAGAGGCTTAGGGAGGGGGGCCGCTAGAGATCTGAGTCTCCATTCTACTCCTGACCATCCTAGAGAACAATCATGGGGCAGAGGAGGGGTGGAACAGTGATTGGCAAAGGGGGATCCCGGGAGAGAGAAAAGGGCACCCTGACTGAGGACAGAAATCTTTGTTCACAAATCTGCCTCCTGGGACTTACTGGATAAACACAGGCCTGGCCAGGGAAACTGAGGCCCAGCCACCCTGGCTTAAGTCAAAGTTGAGAATTCCCACCAGAAGCCCAGCCCCGAGTAGAAGCAGCCCTCCCCCCAACCTCGGTTCTCTGCTGTTATTCCTTCCTCGAGGAGGATTCTGCCTGGCTTCTGCCCAGGCCCCACCAGCAGTGTTAACAGCAGCCTGCTCTGGGCCTGGGAGATTAACAACCTTTCCTCAAATCCCCCCACAGATCACAGCAGAGCTGAGGTAGCCGTGATCCCCAAGCAGGGAGCAAAGAGCAAATCCCGCCAGGGCACCAGGGAGCTGTCTCTCCCAGCTCACAAGGCCTCTGGAGTGCCAGGAGCTGGCCGGCAGAGACTTCATTAACAGTGCTTGGTGGCCTGCGCCTGCAGACCCATTAAACAGCCACCGTAATCCACTAATACATAAACATCAGGGGCGGCCCGGCGCCGTCCCATGGGGCGCAAGGCCCGGAGAAACAGTTGCCATAAAAATCCAAACAGAAACAGGGGTTCATAGGGAGGTTCGGGTCACAGCCAGTTTGGGGCTTCTAGAAATTCCAGTCTGGGGGGAGATTCCCTTTAGGGCTCCCCAGCCTCTTTGTCCACCAGCCCCAGCAGCTGAGAGCTCATTCTAGAAAGCTGAGGGGCTCACTTGGTGCCCTGGGTTCTGGTGGCCACTCAAAGGGAGCTGGCCTGAGGGCAGAGAAAAAGAGAATGAATGTGACAGGCTGACACAGGCCTACCTCGGCCACCTCCAAGCCAGGCTGCTGGGTTGAGTGTTCACAACAGCTGTGCTCACATGGATACGCCCAGATCTTGGGGAAAAGGGGAAAAACTCCAGGACTTAAATAACTCAGGCAGCAGAGGCCCTCTGGCTCCCCATGGGGCACACATCCACAGGCCAAAACAAGCTCACAGAGGGGGTCCCTCACAGGCCCCCTCCCCTCCACTGAGGCCCACAGGGAGGCTGGGGAGGATCTCTGGATTCCTTTTTTTTTTTTTTTAACTAAGCCTGTAAACCAGTGTTTTTATTCTCTGTTATCTTTACAAGGAAAAAAAAAATAATAAAGCAGGAAAGAATGCAGCCAGTTTCCTAAGTTAGAGATGTGTTGTGTAATTAGTCCATTTTATCTTCTGCACGTTGCTGCTGTTTTCCCTCTGTGGTTTCCAGAAATGTCATTGGCTGGGCTTAAAAGTAGGGTTTTTTTTTTCTGTTTTTTTTTTCTCTTCCTTCCCGTTCCCTTCCAGAGGGGGGAAATTTTCTATAAATATTTTTTCCTTTTAGCATGTTTTAAATTTGAACAGCATATTGTAAAGATACATAGCAAGAGTTAGGAACATCTCTCTTGGCTGCCAATGAGACGTAGTGGGAGAGCTGATTCAAGGAGGGAGCTTGTGTCCATGGAGAGTGCCACCGGGCCACAGCCAGCCACTGCTCACCCCCTGGTAGCTCTGGAGCCAGGCTACCCCACCTGCCTCTGCTCACTGACACTGGAGTGTGGGAGCTGGGGAGAAGGGGGGAGGCCACCCTCAGCGTGAGCAGGCAGACCTCACCTCATCAGGGAAGCAGTGCTGTGATGTCTCTCTTTCTTGCTCTCTCTCTCTGTGTGTGTGTGTGTGTGTGTGTGTGTGTCTTCTCTGTCTCACTTTCTCTGATACTGAAAGGGAGAATAAAGCAGTTCTCTGTCAGGGGAGGTATTTCCTAGGCACAGAAATTTCCAGCAGCACAAATGAAAACAGAAGGGCTGTGGTGGCACAGTGGATAAAGCACTAGACTCTCAAGCATGAAGTCCTGAGTTCAATCCTCAGCAGCACATATACCAGACTAATGTCTGGTTCTCTGTCTCTCTCTCTCTCTCCTATCCCTCTCATTAATAAATAAATAAAAATATTTAAAGAAGAAGAGAGAGAGAAAAAAAACAGAAGGGAGCACCCAATAGCACAGCTATATACAAGATACTGGATACTGTACAGCAAACCATAACAAAGGGACTTTTCAAAGTTAACCCAATTAACAAATAATGTGATGATAACATTAACTATCGATTGTCTTTTTGATCCCTAAGACAGCAGGAACCTCACATCTCCACTATAGAGCCCCTACTTCCCCCAGTCCTGGAACCCTTGGATAGGGCCCACTTTCCCGTATGCATCTCCCAATCCAAACCAAATAATATTGCATCCGCCGATCACAACCTAACCAACGCAACGATTGCCACCTCAACATGCTTCACCTCAGACTGTGTCCAGAGACTTCACGTGTGGAATGACAACCCTTCAGCTTCATTACTCGGGTGAGACCTTTCCTTTTATAGTACACTCTAATTTCATCTCAGGTAGTTCACTTTCTAACAAAGTCCCATAACCTAGATATACACCAGTTTCTGTGAGAGAGAGCTTATGTGCACACGTATCCATAAAATACTGCAAAATATATACCTGAAAGCAGAAGTACACTAGAGTTTGCAGTGAGTATCCCCCTAACACTTCCTCTCCACTATTCCAAGCTTGGGATCCATGATTGCTCAACAAATTGTTTGGCTTCATATGTTAACTCTCTTTTCAATCACCAGGTTCCAGATGCCACCAGGATGCTGGCCAGGCTTCCCTGGATTGAAGACCCCACCAATGTGTCCTGGAGCTCAGCTTCCCCAGAGGCACACCTTACTAGGGAAAGAGAGAGGCAGACTGGGAGTATGGACCGACCAGTCAATGCCCATGTTCAGCGGGGAAGCAATTACAGAAGCCAGACCTTCTACCTTCTGCAACCCTCAACGACCCTGGGTCCATGCTCCCAGAGGGCTAGAGAATGGGAAAGCTATCATGGGAGGGGGTGGGTTATGGGGATTGGGTGGTGGGAATTGTGTGGAGTTGTACCCCTCCTACCTTATGTTTTTGTTCATTAATCCTTTCTTAATAAAAAATTTAAAAAAAAAAATAATAATAACTACAACAATAAAACAACAAGGGCAACAAAAGGGACTAAATAAATAAAATTTAAAAAAACAGAAGGGTCGGCAAGATAGTTCACCTGAGAGGGTGCCTGCCTTGAAGTATGGATGGCCCAGGTTCAAGCCCCTGGCACCGCATGGGAACACCATGTAAATGAGGATGTCCCATGAACAGGGAGGTGGTGTCGTGATGTCTCTCCTCTCTATGTCTCTCACTCTCTGTCTGGAATAAAAGAAAAGAAAAAGTTTGGGGCCAAGCAGTACCGCACCCAGTTAAGTTCACACATTACTATGTGCAAGGACCTGGGTTCAAGCCCCACTACCAGCACCACCTGCAGGGGGAAGATTCACAAGTGGTGAACCAGGTCTGAAGGTTCTGTCTCCGCCACACTCAGTTTCTCTCTGTACTATCAAATTTAAAAAAATCAAAAGGCTGCCAAAAGTAGTAAATTCATCATGATCCCCAGTGATAACCCTGGTGGGAATTTTATTTTTTAAAGTGGGGGGTGTGGGGAGGGGAGAGGAAAAAAAAAAAAAAGGAAAGGAAAGATTGTCTGCCCAGAGTGGTAGAATTCTCTTAGAGAATATAAGCTCCAGTGACGGAAGGAAGGAAAGAAGAAAGGAAGGAAGGAAGGAAAGGAGGGAGGGAGGGAGGGAAGGAGGGAGGGAGGGAGCAAATAAGAGGACCAAGGAAAGAAGGGGAAGGGGAGGGGAAGGAAGGGGAGGGGAGGGGAGAGGAGGGAAGGGAAGGGGAGGGAAGCAGAAGAGGACCAAGATAAATGCTATGTCCAATGAAGCCCGGCCCAGATGGCCTTAGCCAACAGACATGCCTGCCACATGACCAGAGAGCAGTGACAGGAAACACTGGGGCTCCCGTAGGGCTGTAACTCAGCCAACATTTGGAGAACTAGGAATGCAGCCCTTGATGGATGCAGACACGGCTGACTCTGATGCTAAAGCTTCCAGGCCCTACTGCTGGGGAGGAAAACATTTCTCAGAGAAGGACTCTGGACCCTTTGGCTGCCAGAGACACTTCACTCCTGAAGAAAGTGCAGAGGATGGGGTGACAAGTTGGACAGTGAGCCAGTGAGCCTGCTTTGTCATGGGTATGACCCAGGTTCAAGCCATGCCCCCAACTCAGTGACGTCTTTCACTCTCCTCCTGTTTTTTTCACTCTCTTCTGTTTTTCTGTTTGAAAAAAATAATAAGTCAACTCAGAGCGGAGGTGTGCAAAACAAATAAATAAAATAAATAATTTTCAAAGTAAAGGCTGTGGGGGAAAGGGCAGGGAGACAGTCATAGCAGCTGAGTTTCTCTGCCACAGAAGCCAGGGAGGAACCTGTTGCTGTCCCTGTTCAACAATTTGGTGAATAAGAGCCCTGAGGAAAGGAAAATAGTGTTCAGAATTTCTGTCATGGAGTCAGGATTTGAACCCAGTTCTCATCACCTACTGGTGAGCCTCCAGGGCTCTGGGCAGCACCACCGTGGGTGCCAGATGTCTCTGTCTGTCATACCCCAGAGTAACAGCCAGATCACCAAGGAGATCTCTGTGGCAAAGGAGCCTGAGAACCTCTGTCACCGGCAGAAAAGCTGTTTCTGCAAGGGTCCATGCCTGCCTGCCACTCTCCTCTCCCTCCCTGCAACCCAGGGGCTAGGGACCAATTGTAATTCACTGAGCTCTGAGAGGAAATCAATCCCTATGTTCTGGGTTTGTGGGGGTGGGGTGGGAAGGGAAAGGGGAATCCAAGCAGTTTCCTATCTCCCTCTAGATGTGCCAGCAAGGTACTTCAGAGAATGTTTCAGAATGCCCCGAAGGAAACACAGAACTCCGCCCCCCCCCCCCCCCCCCCCCGCCACACACACACAAATGAACAGCACTACAAGGTGCTTGGCAACTCATCCTGGGGCAAGATGTCCCAGAAAGGATCCACGGCTGTGTAGCTTTTGCCCTCAACCCCCAATGGGCGCCATCTTGTCCAATGGGTGCCATCTTGCCAAGGTTTACTTGATGTGGGTGTAGGGTGCAGAAATGAGCTGGTGAGTGGGGAGAGGGAGCTGATGTATCAGTCACCCCTCTCTGTACCCCTCCAAACACAAGGTGGGCCCAGCAGTTCCATAGGAGTATATCCAGATACTCTGATAAAAGCCCACATGGTTAGCAGCTAGCCACCTTAAGAGTCCGCACCACCCTTGACACTGCCTGGTCCGGCACTAGCAGGACACTCCTTTGGCTTGTCCCTGCGAACCAAGCTGCTAAAATACCACTAGCAGAAGTGAAGTCAAGAACATTGGAATTCTAGGCAATGTTTCCATTTTGGCTGGCTTTCTGGTTTTGTCCACTTTCCAGCATCTGAGCCCCCACATCAGAGAGAAATGTCTCTGTTCCATTTTCCTGTTGTAACAGGATAAGATGGAACACACAGGACTCAAGAGTCAGGGGGGCCAGAGAGGAGGGTGGCCACCCATGGCCACAGGAACCCTCTCTGAATTTAATCTTAGCTCAACAAATGGCCAAACACAAGTGAGCTTCTGAGTGACCCCAACAGCTGAGAATAACCAAGGCCAAAGTCCATGATAGGAGGTCAGAGCTTGGACACTAGCTCATACACCAATGATGATTTCTCTCCCTCTCTCTCTCTCTCTCTCTCTCTCTCTCTTCCTCTCCCCCCTCCCCTCTCTGCATGTGGTAAGCCAAATGAAGTCAGTCGAGAAGTCAAACTTCCAAAAAAAGAAAGAAAACTTCTCACTCCTTGAGATCATATAACAGAAAATACCCATAGGTCTTAGTGGACCCTGAATGGACAGATTTTAGACACAGTCTGATGTCAGAAAGAGGTCTAGGTTGACTTAGAAGGGCTTCTGGGCGTGCAGGGAGGTGCCGGCCCCTGTGTCCCCTTTAGGGCTGCTCTGGGCCTGCCCCTCAGTAAACCCCACCCTGAAACACTGGCAAATGCTGGGGTTCCTGGGTTTTGAAGAAAGTTGCAGTCCCAGTTTTGCCATCTGCTGGTTTTGGTCTTGAGGGAAGTCCCCTGAATTCTCTGAACCCCACTGTTCTCATCTACAGTGTGAAGCCACAGGTGCTAATGGGATGGAGTCCTAGCGTGTAAAGTACAGAAAGGAAAGCCCAGTGCCTAGCACATAGTAGGGCCCTCCAGAAATGGATATGCCTCTGGGTCCCCAGAACCATAACCTGAGTCACAAGTGGAGAAAGCTTGCTGAAGCTCCAAGCAGCCAGAGAGTTACTCTTAGAAGAAATTGCTCTTCATGGCTGCTTTTCCAGAATGTTCTCTCTGCTGAAGAGAAAGCAAGATCTTCTGTCTTCCCAGTTATCCTCTGTGCCTTCCTTAGGTGGCTTATTCCAGCTCTGCTAGCTGGTACGTCTGCCCACTGCTCTTCAGATCCAGTGGGGGCTCTGAGGGGTTACCCCCCCCCCCGCTGTAGACAGGCCGAGGTGGCCATGACTACAGACACAAGCGGGTGACGTTCCAAAGGGTTGAGTCTGGGCACATCTTGAGGAGCAGACGCAAGACTGCGCCCTTGTGCTTATTGGCACCATAAATCACCAGCTGCTGTCATCCCTGCTGTGCCTCCCGGCCCCCCAGCCCACCCCCCTGCCAGCTCCCTTCCAGACAGACAAGCTGCCCCCACAGCTCCCTGCCCTCCGCCCTGTACAGCTCCCCCACTCAGAAGCCAGAGCCCAGCGCTCACTTCAAAGCCAGGTGAACTTTTTCCTCCCCCTCCTCCTCCTCCTCCTCTCCCACCCTCCTCCTCCTCCTCACCTTCTGAACTGCCCTTGTTCGTGAACACTGAAGAGGCTGCAGCTGTGACGAAGGACACCAGGCCAGAGGTGGGGTGAGGACAAGGGCTCACGTCCATGTCTGCACACTTTGGACATATGAGCAAGCACTCTGCCAAATGCCAACACAGGCCAGCTGACTTTTTGTTGTTGTTATTGTTGGTTTTAAGACTCACTGAGTTATTTAACTTTATTTTATTTGATAGGACAGAGAGAAATTGAGAGGAGAGGGGGCTAGAGAGGGAGCTAGAGAGAGACAGACACCTGCAGACCTGCTTCACCACTTGTGAAGACTTTCCCCCTGCAGGTGGGGACCAAGGGCTTGAATGTGGGTCTTTGTGTGTGGTAACACATGCAATTAACCAGGTGTGCCACCGCCCAGCCCCTCCAGGCTGCCTTCTGCACCTAGGACATTCTCAGCTGCTGTCATGCATGGCTTGACCGTGGCAATGAACTGGTTCTGAGCAGCATGTCTGTCTGTCGTGGGGGGAGGGTTGTCACTCTGTGAAAGTCGAAGAGTGTGATGACACTAGTCTGGGAGGTGGCACAGTGGATAAAGCAATGGACTCTTAAGTATGAGGTCCTGAGTTCAATCCCTAGCAGCACATGTACCAGAGTGGCGTCTGGTTCTCTCTCTCCTATCTTTCTCCTAAATAAATAAATAAATAATTTTTTTTAAAGAGAGAGAGAGAGTGTGTGATGACATGAACCTGGAGGGTGAGGCCCATGCACCCCCAGGCTGATATAGGGGAGCAGTATTTGTGTAGTCTGCAACTGACCAATGGCAGTACTAGGCTACCCAAGGCCCTCTAAGTCACACAGCTGAAGAGACAGCTGGTTCCTGGTGGTTCTGCAACAGACTATTTTTGCCTGAGGTTCTGAGGTGCTGGGTTCGATCCCCAGCACCACCAAAAGCCATAACAGAGCAGTTCTCTCATCAAAAAGAGGAGGAGGTGGAGGAAGGATTCAAAACAGGTGCAAAGTATGCAAGAGGAGAGTGATGAAGGGGAGTTAGGGAACATGAAGTTATCCTACATTGAATTGAAGGGTCTCTTGTGCACAGGCACTGACACCATTAAAAATACTGGAATAGGGAGTCGGGCAGTAGCGCAAAGCTCAAGTACCAGCGTAAGGATCCCGGTTCAAGCCCTCGGCTCCTCACCCGCAGGGGAGTTGCTTCACAGGCAGTGAAGCAGGTCTGCAGGTGTCTATCTTTCTCTCCCCCTCTCTGTCTTCCCCTCCTCTCTCCATTTCTCTCTGTCCTATCCAACAATAAAGACAGACAACAATAATAGCTACAACAATTTTTTAAAAAGACAACAAAAAGGGAATAAACAAATAAATAAATAATATTTAAAAAAACAATACTGGAATGGTTCTCATCTCTGGGTAAAGCAGGGTTTTGGTGACATAGATATGGCTCCACCTCCCAGCTCTCTTTGGATGAGATGTGGGTTTTAAAAGAGCTTGGCAATTGGAATGCTCCTCCCTCCCAAAGTGGGGATCAGAGTCTTAAACCCAGATCTTTGCACACTGCAATGTGTGAGCTCTACTAGCTGCCCTACCTGTAAGAGGGAAGCTTCATGTGTGGTGAAGCAGTGCTTCAGGCATCTCTCTCTCTCTCTCTCTCTCTTTCTCTCTCCATTTCTCCCTTCATTTAAAAAAAATTTTTTAACTTTTATTTGTTGGATATAGACAACCAGAAATTGAGGGGAGAGAGAGAGAGAGAGGCAGAGAGACAACTGCTGACCTGCTTCACCACTTGCAGAGCTTTCTCCCTGCAGATGGGGACTAGGGGCTTGAATCTAAGTCCTTGTGCATTGTAACATGTGCTCAACCAGGTGCACCACCACCCACCCAGCCCCTCTCTCTTCCCTCTCAACTTCAGTCTCTATCCAAAAAATAAAGTGTAAAAAATAATAGCATCTTTTTTTTCCAGTAATAAAAATAAATAAATAAAAGAAGCTGCCTGTGGTCATGGAGGTGGCTCAGCGTCGGTGAGCATGCATCTTGGGCACAAGGCTCTGGGTTCACTCCCCCATCACATTGAAAAGCAAGAAAGACAGAAGGAAATGGAATGTCATGAATGATGTTGTAGTGCTTTGCCCTCTGTCTCCCATGAAAATAAATAAATATGAAGGGCTGGGCGGTGACACACCCAGTTAAGGGAACATAGTACTAAGCACAGGACTTGCTCAAAGATCCTGGTTCAAGGCCCCAGCTCCCCATCTGCAGGGGGGAACGCTTCACAAGTAGTAAAGCAGGTCTGTAGGTGTCTAGCTTTCTCTCTCCCTCTCTATCTCCCCCTCCTCTCTCAATTCCTCTATTTTCTTTTTCTTTTTCTTTTTCTTTTTCTTTTCTTTTCTTTTATTTATAAAAAGGAAACACTGACAAAACCATAGGATAAGAGGGGTACAACTCCACACAATTCCCACCAACGGAACTCCGTATCCCATCCCCTCCCCTGGTAGCTTTCTTATTTTTTGTCCCTCTAGGAGTATGGACCCAGGGTCATTGTGGGATGCAGAAGGTGGAAGGTCTGGCTTCTGTAATTGCTTCCCCGCTGAACATGGGCATTGACAGACAGATCCATACTCCCAGCCTGTCTCTCTTTCCCTAGTGGGGCGGGGTTCTGGGGAATCAGAGCTCCCAGACACATTGGTGGGGTTGTCTGTCCAGGGAAGTCTGGTTGGCATCATGCTAGCATCTGGAACCTGGTGGCTGAAAAGAGTTAACATATAAGGCCAAACAAGTTGTTGACTAAGTAGATAGCATAATGGTTATGCAAACAGCCTCTCATACCTGTGGCTCTGAAGTCCCAGGTTCAATCCCTGCACCACCATAAGCCAGAGCTGAACAGTGCTCTGGTAACAAAACACACACACACACACACACACACACACACACACACACACACACACACAGTTTGACTAAAAAAAAAAAGAGTTTGAAGTCGTATGTGGTTATGGAATAGCAGAGTCTACAGCCCTACCACCCTGAACACGCCCCCATCTCATCTGGAATGGCAAAAGATGCCAAAGGAGGCGGCAGGACTTCCCTCTATCCTTCTTCTCTTCCTGGGAGTAGAGGATTCGCAATATGTGTTTTTCATTTTGTCTTTCTTAGACTGCATTCTCCAGCAATATATACTATCCTTTTTAACGGATACATAGTATTCCATGCCTCAGATGCTCCTGTTTTACTTAACCATCCCCTTGGGTTGCACACTGAAGATGTTCTCAAATGATTATTTTGTTCTCGCCAAGGTGTCACTGTTCCAGACCAAGTTTTTCAGGCAGAATGAGATAGCACCAGTATTTCCTCTAGTGCTATCGTTCTTCTGTATAGTATACCAGGCGGCTCTAGCCTGGGCCCTCCTCTCAGATTTGCACCATAGAACAATTACATATATATTTATTATATATATATACATATACACATACATACATATATCATGGGCATTCCTAGCTTCGTGCCTGCCTGCTTGTGTAGCTTTCAAAAACTGGACCTAAAACTAGAAATTCTGGGCCAAAAGTCATGATCACATTTGAACGTGTATAAATACTGCTGAGTTGTCCTCCACAACTGCTTTTTTTTTTACAGCATCTTTTTTTATTTATTTATGTTGTTATTTACTACTATTTCTTGAATGCAGACAGGGAGAACTTGAGCAGGGAAAGGAGGAGGGAGAGAGAGAGAGAGAGAGAGAGACCATAGCACTGCTTCACCGCTTGTGGGGACGGGAACTTGAAACTGGGTCCTTGTACACTGGAACATACGCGCTCAACCGGGTGTACCACCACCAGGACCCAGCATCTTTTATTTATTTATTTATTTATTTATTTATTTATTTATTTATTTTTACCAGAGCACTGCTCAGTTCTGGCTGATGGTCGTGCTGGGGATTGAACCTGCGACCTTTGGTGCCTCAGGCATGAAAGGTATTTTGTAGAACCATTATGCTATCTCCCCAGTCCAGTGTCTTATTTTTTAAAAAAATATTTATTTAAAAATAGCTTTTAATATCTCTTTTGATTTTTAGGACAGAGAAAAGTTGAGAAGGAAGGGGAGAGAGGGAAACAAAGAGTGCTAGATATCTGCAGAGCTGCTCTGTGTCCTTGGGAAGCTTCCCTCTGTAGGTGAAGACTAGGGCATAGAACTCTTGTCCTCGCATATGGCAACGTGCGCACTCAACCAGATGCACTGCTCCCTGGCCCCCAAAGACTTCTTTTTTTTTTTTTTTTACCAAAACACTGCTCAGCTCTGGCTTATGGGGATGCTGGGAATTAAACCTGGGGCCTCAGGGCTTCAGGCATGAAAGACTTTTGCAGAACCACTATACTATCTCCCTGTCCCCCAGATTCATTTATTTGTATGAAAGAGATAGAGAGACACACACATGCAGAGAGAGCAGAGTACTGCTCAGCTCTGGCTTACAGTAGTGTAGCAATTAAACCCAGGGCCTGGAGGGACTGCTTGCACAACGCACTCCAGGGTACAGCCTGGGTAAGAAGGTGAACCCAGACCCCAGGGCTGTCCTGGTGGAGTCTCCACCAGCCGCTCCTGGGAGTGCCTGCCTCTAGCTACCCTCCCTGGAGTCCCCATTTCTTGCTGCCAGCAACCGAAGTGCAGCCACCACCTTGCTATCTGTTCTCCTTGGATTGTGAACAAGCAGCTTCTTATTTCCAATGTGGGTTTTCTGCTCTGGGGAGGCCCTCCTACCCTGTCATTGTCAAGTAATCTACAGAGAGTTTTCATCTTGGGTCTCAAATCTTTCTTTTTTTTTAATTTCTTTATTGGGGAATTAATGTTTTAGACTCAACAGTAAATACAATAGTTCGTACATGCATAACATTTCCCAGTTTTCCACATAACAATACAACCCCCACTAGGTCCTCTGTCATCCAGGTCTCAAATCTTTCGAGTCATAATCTACCTGGTATTTATTTCTTTGCTGGGTGTGAAACTGAGTCCTAATTTGATGCTAGGTCTGCTCACAGATCATGGGGTTGTTGTTGTTGTTGTTTGATTGTTTGTTTGTTTTTTCCAGAATCTGGGCCGAGAACACAGGGTAGTGGTTCTGCAAAAGATTTTCTTTTCGGGAGTCTGGGCAGTAGCGCAACGGGTTAAGCACACATGGTGCAAAGCACAAGGACCTGCTTACGGATCCCGGTTCGAGCCCCTGGCTCTCCACCTGCAGGGGAGTCACTTCATAGGTGGTGAAGCAGGTCTACAGGTGTTTGTCTTTCTCTCCCCCTCTCTGTCTTCCCCTCCTCTCTCCATTTCTCTCTGTCCTATCCAACAACCACGATATCAGTAACAACAACAATAATAACTACAACAATAAAACAACAAGGGCAACAAAAGGGAATAAATAAATAAAGTTAAGGCAAAAAAAGATTTTCTTTTTTGCCTGAGGCTCAGAGGTGCCAGGTTCAATCCCCCAACACCACCACTAGCCAGAGCTGAGCAGCAGTCTGGTTACCATAAATAAATAGATAAATAAATAAACAAAGCAGCTGGCAAAGTAACCCCACCCCCAGACTATCTCCCCAGCCCAGACTCCTACCTCACAGGTCACAACAGGTCTTCTGATCCACAGAGGCTGGAGAAAGCACAGAGGGCACCCTGGCTCCCTCCCCTACCCCCAGCGAGCTGCCAGGAGACCCCACAACTAGAGCCCCACTTGGCAGGAGAGCCTGGCTGCAGAGCACATGCCAGGGCACAGCCTGGGAGGGAAGGGGCAGCCAGACGGCAAGAATGCGGCCTGCCCCTGCACACTCACGCCGGGAGCTGCCCAGTGCCCTGCATAAAAGTCTCCTGTAATTAGGCAGGAACGAGGAACTTCCTGCTGGAGGTAGATGCAAAAAGCCTCCTACCATCGCCACCCCTGTCCCCAGGAGGCCCAACCAGAGGAGCAACTCTATAAGCTTCCAGAACCACGTACACATCCCATACAGAGCCCACCCTGAGTCTGAAGAAAACTCCCACAACTAAGGTTCCACCTGCCCCAGAACCCCCAAATGAGGGCTTGGCAGCAGCCTGAGTATCATCCAAGCTCGGGGGGGGGGGGGGGTAAGGGCTGGCAGCTGGCTGGGGGACCACTAGAACGTTGAAAAAATACTGGCTCAGGAGGCCCGGAAATGGTTCACCCAGTAGGGTGCACAACTCACCTCGAGCAAGGCCCCAAGATGAGCCCCAGCCAGCACCACATGGAAGCACCATATGTGTTGCCTGATGTGCTCCATGAAGGTGGTGCCATGCCATGGGGGTCTGCCTTCTATTTCTCTCTCTCTCTTTGAAGGAAAAAAAGAATGGAAAAGTCAGCATGTGTGAGGCCCTAGCACTGCAAATGTCCAATAAAAAGGAGGAGACAGGGACTGAGGAGACAGCATAATGGTTATTCAAAAAGACTTTCATACCTGAGACATCAAAGGTCCCAGGTTCAATCCCCAGCACCACCATAAACCAGAGCTGAGCAGTGTTCTGGTCTTTTTATCTTTCTCTCTGTATCTCTCTCATTTAGATAATTTTTTTTCTTTTTTTTTTTCTTTTTTTTTCTTCATTTAGATAAATTTTAAAAAGTGTTTTTTGTTTGTTCGGTTTTTTTATTGTTTTTGTAGTTATTGTTGTTGTTAGTGATGTCATCATTGTAAGATAGGACAGAGAGAAATGGAGAGAGGAGGGGAAGATAGAGAGGGGGAGAGAAAGACAGACACCTGCAGACCTGCTTCATTGCTTGTGAAGTGACTCGCCTGAAGGCAGGGATCCGGGGGCTCGAACCGGGATCCTTACACTGATCCTGGCTCTTCGCACCATGTGCACTGAACCTGCTGAATCCGACTCCCCGTTTGTTTGTTTTTTAAGGAGATAGTGTCATCTACTCTCTGACCAAGACAGAAGGGTTAGGGAAAGCAGCTTCACTCAGCCTCAAGGAGTCATGGAAGTTTCTGGAGAAGGTGAGCCAGAAGTTGCTCCACAGGGCACATGACAGATGCAAAAGCCAAACTTTCCCAGTTGGGACAAACGTGTGGTGAGGGACATGGATGGGAGCCAGAGACACGGCTGAGACAAGCAGGGAACAAGTTGGTGCTGGTGTCAGCAACCCAAGGGAAGGGATCAGAACATCATTGTCCTTGTGGCCACTCTTGTGGTCATATCCTTTTCAATACGCCCTCAGAGAGAAAGAAAAAAAAAGGAAGGAAAAAGAGAGAGAGAGAAAGAAAGACAGGCAGGAAGGAGGCAAGCTGAGGCAGGCTGGGGAGACAGCATAAAGATTCTGCAAAAGATGTTCATGCCTGAGGCTCCAAAGTCCCAGGTTCAATCCTCAGCACCACCAGAAACCAGATTTGAGCAGTGCTCTGGTTGGTCTCTATCTCTCTCTCTCTCTCTCTCTCATTAAAATAAAACAAATAAGATACCAAAAAAAGCAATCAAATACACTTGGAATCATGGTTAGCATGTCTGAGATTATGCGTAAACATTCGCTGCTATTTTACACCACAAATACCATCACCATTGCCCCCTAATAGGAGCCCCATGCCCTTCTTCCCTTCCTTCCTTTTCACTGGCCGGAATGCAATCATGATGGCTGGAGCTGGAACAGTTTCCTTGGTCCACAAAGTGACCTTGGAAAGTGAGGTGACACATGGTGGGGTGGGCTAGCCAGAAAGGCGGAGTAGGAAAGAGTGAGTGGGAACTTCCGGAGGTATGGCTAAGCAGCTGTGTTTTGCTCTCCCTGACCAACTAGGAAACTTAAAGAGGATCACCTGAGAATACAACAAGATGAGACTAGGATCACTTTGGAATCCATCAAGCCATGAGTGAGTGCAAACATGTGTGGCTCATGGACAGAGAAGGGCTGAGGGAGAGATTCCTCGGGCTAAAAGCCCGTACTCAGGAGCGGCTGGTACCAGTCCCACAGTTTGCCAGTTGCCGCATCACCTCCAGTCTGAGATCTACCAACAAAAAGACTGCTGAAGGGAGGAGAATATCACCTAAAACTCACCAGTTTACACGTGTGAGTCTCCACGGCTGCTGTCCCTCAGAGGCGCGAGCCGCAGCAGGGAACCCTAGACTGACATGGAATGGCGCGGGAACAGAACTGGCCAGGTGGCTCAGGAGAAAATCCACACTCCTGGTGGCTCGGAGGTGTGGCTATATAGTAGGAGCCTTTTCACATCATTCTCCTGATAAACTAAGAAAAACGGTGAACAGCTGCCTCAGGAATGAGTGCGTGTCTGCTTAGATCTATAGGCCAAGAGGACCAGAGAGAAAAGCAGGTCACACTGGCTGCTGCAACCCCTCTAAGAGTCCCAGCTGCTCAAAAAGGGAGGCAGTGTTGACCTGGGAGTCCTGGCAGAAGAGGAAAGCGAGTCAGCCAGCTCCCTCCATCTGTGGAGCTTCTTGATTAAACACCAAGAGAGACAGGCCAGTGAAATAGCTCGCTTGAATGGTGCGTTGTTTCGCCATGTGCAAGACCCAAGTGTCAGTGCTTGTGGTCTCTTTCATTCGATTTTTCTGCCTCTGTCCCTCTGACTCTATCAAATCAATAAACAATCAGATAGATAAGTAAACAGACAAATAAGTGTCAGAAGAGGAATGCCGATTTCAGCAGGAACTGGGGAGCCACCAAAGGTTGGGGTACAGAGGAGCCAGAGGACTAAAGCAAGTCCCAGGAGCTGGGCCGATGTCACTGAGTTGATGGATGGGGGACAGGGGTATTATTGTCTCTTCTGCAGACACCTGCACGTTTATTAATCAGGTTTTAACATTTCCAAGCCCCTCCCCCCACCTCTGTGACTGCACTGGGAGCCTCCTGCAGGTGGGTGTGTCCACCCACAGCCTGGAATAAGCACGGAACCCAGAGCCTGAGGCCGCACTGGCGTCCCCGCCACCAGCCACTGGCAGAATCTGCCTATAGAGGCGGGGTGGGGGGTGGGTTTGCCACCAGGGAAGGCCAGGGCTGAGGGGGGAGGCATTACACCCCTGCAGGGGCTCCACTTTCATCCCTGGGGAAGGCAAGAACCAAACAAAGCCCACATCAACCCAGGAGGGGAACCACTGCTCCCACCCATGTGTGACACCAACGCACAGCAGTGATAGGGACAGAAAGTGGACTCAGAAGGCAGCAGTCCGTTTGACAGCTGCAAAGCAGGCAGTCAGTCTCTGCTTCCAGGGTGGGAGGCAGGGGACTAACTGGAAGGGGCATTATGGAAGCTTCTGGAATGATGGAAGCATTCTCTATCTTGATCCGGACGATGGTGGCCATGGTGCAGACACAGAAAACGCACCAGGTGACTTGCTCCAATGCACCCAATGCTCTTGGCTGGAAGTGGTTAAGCCTGGAGGAAGAAAAGAGAAGATGGACAAAAACGGGAAGAGAGAGGTGGTACCCCCACATGTGTCTTTTTATTTCCCTTTCCTGTCAAAGTCCACTCGACCAGGCCTTGCTCCTGCTTGCTCTTCTTTGCTGAAATACAGTTAGAGGCAAACAGTGTTTGTGGCACAGACACCACTGCGGAAGTGACCAGGAAGGACACACTTCATGCCACCCCACACCCCACTCCCCAGCAGAGCTGATGGGAAGAGAAGAGAAAGCAGAGGCCTGACAGAGAATGGCCCCATTGTCAGACAAACATTTCAACATCTCCCTAGATACAGAGTTCTCCCAGGAACCCAGGGGTTGGAAGTGGGAGCAGCCATAGGGCTTGGGAGCCAAAAGCCTTGTGACAGAAGTTGTACTGGCCTTCACTCTGCAGCCATTCAGCTGAGGAAGCCACCCAGGATGTTTCAACTGAAAATCATTTAAGCAGCAAATTCAAGGGAAAAGTGAGAACAAAGGTGGAGGGGAAGGCAACTCAGACCAGTGAAAAAGTCCCTGGCTCCTACCTGTCCAAAGATACTTCCGAACCTGGGGTTTAGAAACATGTGCAGGACACCTCAAAGCATGACATAGAGGTGATCGGAAGTGCCCTAACACTTCCATCTCATAAGTCAACTTTCATTTCAAAATGGCAACTGAACTTCCCTGGGGCCTGGAAGATCCTGTAGTCTCAGCTCCACTTGCCCAGTTCCCTCATGGGCCCTGTGTGTCCAGGATGAGAAATATATATATGGGAGAGAGAGAGAAAGAGAGAGAAAGAGAGAGAAAGTATCTCTCCACCACACAAGACATTCTGCTCATTTTCTGTGCCTTTCTTGCTGTCACGTGGTGCCAGGGGGTGAACCCAGATGTGTACTCCACTGCTGAGTCACCTCCCTGGCCCCCAGCATAGGGGACATTGAGCTTACAAAATTGCTAAAGCCAGGGAGCAAGCCCTTTCCGTCTTTCGCCTCATGATAGATGTCTCCGGACCTGTTGGCTCCAAAATGAAAACTCCAGGCACAGAGGTGCTACTTCTAGATTTTGTTTTCCCCAAAGTAGACCCTGACACATGGATTTGGGTACAGATTGTTCATTGGGAAGATGGCCCCAGGAATCTCAAGTGAGAGGGCAAGGAGAGACAGGGCCAGGAGGAAAGGCAGTGATGGGGTTCTACTGTGTGGCAAACAGGGGCCCAGTCACAGCATCTGTGCAGAGCATCTGTGTAGAAGACATGTTTGGATTGTCCTCTCAGGGGGCTAGGAACCTCTTACTCCATTACTCACAGGAAAAGGTTGTTCTTGAGGCATTCATTCCCTGGCATTTGAAAAAAATAGATATGGAACTGGGGAGATAACATAACGGTTTGGCAAATAGACATTCATGCCTGAGACACTAAAGGTTCCGAGTTCAATCCCCAGCACCATCATAAGCCAGAGCTGAGCAGTGCTCTGGCAATAATAAATAAATCCATTTATTTGTTTTTTAATATCTCATTTACTTATTAATGAGAGGGGTAGGAGGAGAGAGAAAGAACCAAACATCACTCTGTTACATGTGCTGCCAGGAATCAAACTCAGAACCTCATGCTTGAAAGTCCATTGTTTTATCCATTGCTCTACCTCTCATACCACCATTTATTTGTTTTATTCATTTATTTGTCACCAGGTTGATTGTTGGGACTCCATGCCCACATGGTAACTCCATCACTTCCCATGGTCATGTTTTTTTCTTTTCTTCTTATATTACTTTTTTTATAGAAGGTGATAGAGAGGAAGAGAGAAGGGTAAGAGAGAGAGAGACAGAGGGAAGACTTCTGTTCACTGCTCCACTGAACTTGAAGCTTCCTCCCTGCAAGTAGGGATCAGGGGCGTGAACTCAGGTATTTACATATGGTAACATGTGCTTCACCATCAGGCTTCCTTCCTGACATTTTTAAACTACCCACCCCCAAACACACATGTCTGTTTGAGGGAGTGAGGGAGAGAGAGAGAGAGAGAGAGAGAGAGAGAGAGAATTGTGTGTACATGCAGAAACCAAGCAAGATCCCAAAGCCAGCGAATGCCTCAAGCAGAGCAACGCAGGAAGCCACTAGCCTGTGAGGAAACAGTCTGCTGTGACCTCCAGCTAGGCCAGCAGGATGCCGTCAGCACCTGCCACATCTAGTCACCATGGAGAGGAGCTGTGCTCCACTGCTCCAAGAAGCTAAAACGCAACTCCTAAATTGTCCCCCTGCACGGCAAGCAACACAAACCCAATTCAGATGAGCTGAGACCAATACTGAGCAGGACTACACTGATTCTCTTCAGGTGGAGCTGGAGTCAAAGGCTCAAGTGGCTTCAGGACTTGACCTACCAGCCCTGGCAGCGCCAGAGCCACAGCCTCCTGTGTTAGCAAGCCCAGCTGAAGAAAAGATCCACCGTCCCAGTGCCCCAGGCACAACTGCCCCAAGGAAGATGTTGACTGACCTGGCTGGAATACTTGTTCATTCCTGAACTGATTGTAGCAACCAGAGGGACAGAATGCTGACACTCAAGCTTCATTCTCCTGGCCACTGGAGTGGAACTCCATGATTGTAGATTCTTGGGCTACAGGCAGTGGAGCAAGGGCTCACACACACACATGAACTCACACACACACACACACACACACAAACGCGCACACACACACACACGAACGCACACACGCACACGCACACGCACGCACACATAGATTTGCTGAAGGCTGTGTAAAACAGTCCAAAAGGGAGGTAGGGTCTTAACTTGAGTCCCCATTTAAGTCCCCAGCAGAAGCAACCTGTCCTTGGTGGTGAACCACAGACTTGGTGGCCCAACAACTACACTCGTGTAATCAGAAGCAAGAATCTTGGTGTTCCCACCTACAGAATGGAACTGATAATACATTCCTTCAGGGCGGTTACGAAGATTCTACATGCTCAGTGAGGAAACATGCAGCACGTCTGCCCGGGTGTTGTTGGCCTACTCTAAATTCCATGTTTTCTCGTCGTCCTAGCTTCCCACATCCTCAGAAGCCAGGGGGAAAGAGAAAGGTAGTCATGATGGCATGGTACCTTACAAATGACTTTTTTAAAAATATATTTTATTGATTGATTTCTTCTCTTTTGTTACCCTTGTTTTTTTTTTATTGGTGTAGTTATTGATGTTGTCGTTGTTGGATAGGACAGAGAGAAATGGAAGGGGGGAGAAAGACACTTGCAGACCTGCTTCACCGCTTGTGAGTGTCTCCCCTGCAGGTGGGGAGCCGGGGGCTCAAACCAGGATTCCTTCGTCAGTCCTTGAGCTTTGAGCCACCTGCGTTTAACCTGCTGGGCTACCACCCAGCTCCCGCAAATGACTTTTTAAAGGACCTGTAGAGGCGTCTATGGAAGTTATCTGTTGCTACCTGACCAACTACCTCAAAACTCAGCAGCTTCAAATAGCACACACACATGACCTCAGACTTCCTACAGGTCAGGAGTTCTGCCCCCAGGGTCTTTCTTAAAGTCGCAAACAGTCAATGAGGGCTGCCATTATCTGAATGAAGGCCTGACTAGGGCTGGAGGAGTCACTTCCAAGATGGCTCCCTAGTGTGGCTGTTAGTGGGAGGCCTCAGTCCTCACCATGTGGACCCTCCACAAGCCACCCAAAAGTCCTTACCCCATTAAGGCTGGCCTCTTTCCTGATGGGAAGAGAGTCAGCAAACATGGGGTTGTAGTTTTCAGAGTACCACAGTGTCCAGTGTGGGGTAGAGTCTTCACCAGCTCTTTCCTCCCCTCACACCCAGTCCACTAGGCTCCCAGCCCACCTCAGACCACGTATGGATCATATCCAAGAAAATGACTTTCAGAAGTAGACACGGCTTATCTCAGAAGTGATTGTATAGGCCAAGGAGAAGGAACGGGATGTCATATTGGGCATTGGGTGGAGACAGTGGCCTGGGTGAGGAGCCACAGAGTGGGTACTACAGTGCCTCAGGCATCAAAAGCGGCCGTCCCTGAGTCAAAAATCTATCAAAGTACCCGGAGACTACATCAGACCCTGCCAGGGCCTGGACTCACGCTAAATGGCTTCTATGCCAGTGGCAGCCCCCATGGGGCTTAGAGTGGATCACTTGAGTTCCAGGAGTTCCCAAAAGTAGGCAGGAGGGCAGATAAAATAGCTCACCGGGATAGTGCACCTGTTTTGACACAAGCTCAACCCAGGTTGAAAGAAGTTTTAATGCTCTGGCATCTTTCCCTATCTCTGTCTCACTTTTCCTACCTGAAAAAAAAAAGTCAGCTGGGGCCAGGTTGTGGCGCACTGTGTTGAGTGCACATGTTATAATGCTCAAGGACCTAGGTCTAAGCCCCCAGTCCCCACCTGCAGGAGGAAAGCTTCTCAAGTGGTGAAGCAGTTCTGCAGGTGTCTCTCTGTCTCTCTCCCTTTCTGTCCCCCCCTCTTGATTTCTGGTTGTCTCTATCCAATAAATAAATAAAGATAACAATAAAAAAGTTAAGTCAATTTGGAGTGGTAAAGCCTTCAGCTAGGAAGAGGAGAGAAGAAAACAAAAGTAGGGCTGGTCCTGTAACAAAGTAGCTAGTCTCAATTTCATTTTACAGAGGAAGAAACTAGGGCTCAGAGAGGTTGAGCAACTTGGCCAAAATCACACAGCTACGTGGTACCAGAGCAGAGCCTCAACCCTCAGCCATATCCCTCACACTGAAGCAGGACTCGGCTGCCCTGAGCAGCTTCCTGAGAGCAAATTTCTCCAGCAGCCCCTACAGATGCATCAGCACTCAGAGCGACGCCTGCCAGCCAGCCTTGTCTGCCTATCTGCCCGCTGCTGCCCAAGTCCAACTTTGCGGCTCTCACCCAACTGCAGTCTGCAGCATCAGATGGCCCAGGACCAGTTTTCATGAACAAGCCACAGTGACAGTCACTTCAAACCAAGCCAAATTGACCCCCCCCATCCCCACCAACCCCCCTCAGGAAGCGCTGCCACTTTGACATCACGTTTTTTAACTGCTCTGGTCACCCCTTGCAGAGACTGGAGTCCAGGGACTCCCATCTTAAAACCACTGGGGAAAGTCCTTTTCTTTGATCACCTTCATCCCTGGGGGATTCCCAGCAGGTGGCAACTGAGACAGGAATAGGAAGAGGGGTCCCGTCCCTCTGCCCACAGCAGCCCAGAGTGGAAGGCTGCAGCTGCCAGTGAGGCCCGGCAGGAAGGGGTTAAAGCCATCTTTCATCCTTCAGCAGCGGCGGCGCCTTTATATAGCCCACGTGTGACTCCAAACGGCTCAGCTTTATATAGAGTGTGCTCCATGCGAGCGAGCGTGCAGGGCAGAGGGAACAAAGGCGCCTGCACGCTCCCAGCCTGCTGTGACAGGGGCCCTTCAGGTGCCATTCACAAGCCTGAAGAAGAGCACCCACAAACAAAACGCCCGCCCACCGGGAGGGGCAGGCACACCTATGGGGTGGGCGGTGGGGGATGGGGGGGTCACGCCAGCTGACTGTCACCCAGCAGGAGAAGAGAAGCCGGAGCAGCTGCCTGCTCCCCAGTGGATGTTTCCACACACAGGCGAACCTTCAAATGTCAACTTTTGCAGGCTGCTTGACCTAAAAATAGTCTAATTTCCGTGTCATTTGAAAAGCTATTTAAAATGACAGGCCTGAGCCTGGCTTTTCAAACAGACAGCCGGGGAGCACAGCCCCAGCGCATTAGTTAGTTAGCCGTCTGCATGGAACCAGGCCTTTTCTTGTGAAGAAACCTGCTCGGATTTGGGACAGGGGTGTCTGCTCCTAGTCCCCACCTTTGTCCCCTGGCAAGGAAGAGTCACCATTCGGGGGAGCTGAAGAAAGCTATGCTCACCTCAGCACCTAAACAGGAGGCCCAGGAGTGACCACCAAGCCCACCTGGATGTCACACGCACTCTGCAGGCAGATGGTCGGGAATTCCTGGTTTGTGGCAACAGGAGTGGTCATTCCTGTCCACACCCTACTCTGACACAGCTTTCTAAACATGCAAATGGAATGTAGTCCATACCGTCTGTCACCCAGGGCAGATACCGGGACACTCCCCACACCCACTGTGTGAGGGGACTGGCCCGTTCTGCCCCGGGAGAGACACAGCTCCCCACCCTCTGCAGGCCCGCCAGCCTGGCAGGAAGTGTACTAGACCAGGCTGCCCCTCCTGTGCCACAGGCCCAGATGCCACCTTTAGTCCCAGTGTTCATCGTGCCGGAGCAGCCAAAATAGGGATGGACAGGACTCCTAGTGGCAGCCCCATAATCCCCAGGAGCACTGGAGCAGGAGGCAGGAGACCCAGCTGCAAATCTTAGACTAATGGAAGCTGACTGTGTGGCCTTGTTAGTGTCCCATAACTACTCCAAACTCTTCTCTAAATGCAAGGCTAGACCAACTCTAAAGGGCTTTCTTCTCCTGGCTCTTCAATTCTCACTCACCGAATGTGTGAGTGCTAGGGAGATAGCATAGTGCTTATACAAAAAGACTTTCATGCCTGATGTTCCCAGGTCCCAGGTTCAGTCCCCTGCACCACCATAAGCCAGAGCTGAACAGTGCTCTGGGAAAGTAAGTAAATCAACAAATGAGTTAAAACAATAAATTGGGGGGGAGGGGTTTGTGAAAGTGCAGTGTTTCACTCAGCAGAGTACAGTCTACCATGCATGAGGACCCAGGTTTAAGCCCCCAGTCCCCACCTGAGGGGGAAAACTTCATGAGCGGTGGAATAGTGCTGTAAGCATATCCCTCTCTCTCTCTCTCTCTCTCTCTCTCTTTCCCTCTCTCTCTCTCTCCCTTCTTCCCTCTACCAAAAAGAAAGAAATGGGGATGCGTGGCTACCAGGAATGGTAGAGCTATGCGGGCACCAATAACTATGGTGGCAATGTAATAAATAAATAAACAAACAAACATTGGGTCAGGAGAGAGCTCACTGGGTGCAGGGCACACCTTACCATGCCCAAGGACCTGAGTTCCAGCTCATGGCACCACAAGGAAACACCCACCATGAACAGGGGAAGCCTCACATGCAATAGAGCCATGCTATGGTGTCTCCCTTTTTCTCTGTGTGTGTCTTTCTCCCTCTCTGTCTCTTACCATCTATCTAGAAAAAAGAAAAGAAGAGAGAGAGAGAGAGAGTCAGGATTGGCGGAGCCATGAGGGACTCTCATCCTAAAAAGGGAAGCACTCCAATTTCAAAGACTAAAAAATAATGCTTCCTACAAACACAAATTTGCAGGCACATTTTTCCCTACTTTAAAAAAAAACTATTAACTTATTGATGAGGTTGGGGTGGAGGGCAAAGCTGAGCGTCACTCTGGCACATGCAATTACAGAGATCAAACTCAGAACCTCACACCTGCACATAAAGGGCTTCACCTTCTACACCACACGCCAGCCCACATCCAGTGCCTCCACCCCAGCTTCCCTCCACCAGCAGCTTTTCCCCAAGGCAATGGGGGCCTGGCTGGTTCACTAGCTGGGGTCATCAGTGCCAGCTTCCAGAAGCTTCTGCACAGAGGCACAGAGGCAAGACAAGCCCGCAGCCCCCCTCCCTCGCCCTTCACCAGAGCTTCATCTCAAAGCCTGTGGGTGTATTGCAATGAGAACAACATGAAAACATGGGCGGATTCTTTTCTCTGGGAAAGGGAAGAAAAAAAAAAAAAACAGGGAACAATAAGCTGAAGTAATCACAAGGCAGAATGTGGACATCTGCTCCCCGCCCTGAACGGCTCCCTGGCCCGCTTCTCCCTGGCCTTGGCACCCCCCCCCCCAACGGCAGGGCTTGTCACAAAGTCGAAATGAATGTCCCTGCATCCACGAGGCGCCGCTACCTGCTGCCCTGCTGCCGTACTGCCGGCCGCTGATTTGTCCATTCATTACACTGAAATGCAGCGCCGGCGCGCGTGCTGGGGACCGTTCGGGCTGCCTCCCCAGCGCGCCTTTCAAGAAGCCTGCGGTCTAATGGGGGAACAGACAAGCCCATTAATAACTACCATCGGGGAAAGCCAAGGCCAGGCACACACGGCAAGTGCAGGGCTGGAGAGGGTTCTCATGTGCCTTTGGAGCTGGAAGCCATGGACAGGAGGGCTTCACGGGGGAGGTGGCATTTCACCTGGTCATAAAGTCTGGATGAATTTGAGTGGGCATTGCTAGAAGGCACTTTTTTCTTTTCTTTCCTTCTTTTTTTCTTAAGATAGAGACAGACAGACAGCATGAAAGAGACCACAGCACCAAAGCTTCATTCAGTGTGATGGGAACCTGGCTTGGCCTGGATCCCCATATGGCAAAGCAGCACGCTATCCAGGTGAGCTATTTCTCCAGCCCTCTACAAAAGGCTTCTTTGTCAGGGAGTGTGTGTAGCCAGCCAGTCATCAGGTTTCTCTCCTTCCCATCCTGGCCCTTCTGCTCAGTAACAGGGAACAAATGACATGTCCCAAGCTGCTTGCTTCACGACTGGCCTCTAGCTAGTGCTGCCAGCCTGAGATGCAAGTGGAAGATGGGGGGGAGGGGAGGGGGAGGGAGAGAAAAAGATTTCTCCCCCCTCCTCTGCCTTGTGTGACTTCTCCAGCATCAGCAGCCACTCCAGTGTCTTGTCTGTGATTCTAGCTCCAGATAACCAAACCCCCCCGGCTGCCCCCGGAGGGACTCGGTCTCTCCCCCCACTCCTACCCTCCAGCCCCAGACATCTCAGCACCCACCCTCACGGGTTCTGAGCCCCCTCGTGTCTGCTGGCCTCTGCCTTAGTGAGCTCACTGCACCTTCTTGGCTTCTGCATTTGTGTGGCCTGATGCTTTATTTAATTCTCCCAGCTTCATATACCTAGAGCAGTTTCTTTGTTCTTCCCTTCTTTCTTTCAGATAGAGAAACAAAGAGGCCAGGTGGTAGCTCACATTACACCATGCAAGGGCCCAGGGTTCAAACCCCTGGTCCCCACCTACAGAAGGGAAGCTTCATTAGCAATGAAGCAATGCTACTTGTCTCTCTCTCTCTCTCTCTCTCTCTCTCTCTATATATATATATATATATATATATATATATATATATATCCTACTATTTCTAATTCTATGTCTCTAGAGATAGAGAGATATCCTATATCAAAGACATCCCCAGCACCACAGCACCTCTGAGATCCCTGGGGTATTGGGATACAGGGGCTGGAACCGGGACAATGCACATGGCAAAGCCAGCACCTTAGCCTATGAGAATGCTTTTTCTTTTCTCATGCATTGACACAGGGTGGTTGGATCTGATTTGCTTTCTGAATGTAGAGGGTTCGGGTGAGCTGTCATTCCAGAGTCTCAGGGAAAGGGCCAGAGCAGCAAAGCTGTTCTAAGAGTCCCAGGAGAGGTGCTGGGCACAGCGGGGCCTCCCTCACCCAGGGTCTGAGACAGGGTCTTCTGCTTGGGCACCCTAGGGGGTCTGGCAGAGCTCCCCATGGAGCTGGGGACAGTGGAGTAGGCTGAGCCAGAAGGATTTGAACTTGACTGTTCTCTTCAACTAATCCACTTGCTGAGCTGTGAGACTTTTCCTCATGGGTCCCCCAACTGAGGGGACTGACTGGGGAGCCACCCAGTGGCCAAGGGCACCCTGGGGCCAGCATGAGGGTCCCATGAGGAAAACAGGGGACACAAGGGCATGGAGAGAAGACACAGGAGACATAGGGCCTGAGCTCTGGGGTAGAGGTGAGGGGAACAGGGCAGGGGCTGGGCACAGGGTTGGCAGGAGTACAGTGTATCCGGAGTACAGTGGCAGTCAAGTGTAAGGACAAGTAAGCCCAGTCAGGAGTTGGTGACAAATAATCTGACTGAGGGGACAGCAGAGGAAACGAGAAAAAGCAGGGGAGACTTGAGCCTGGGTCTGCGGGCAGGAGCTTGATGAAGAACGGGGCCCAAAGGAGTCAGGGCAATTGCATTCATTTTCCATTCGCTCATTCATTCATTTTCTTTGTTCAGTCACTCAGCAAGCCTGTGCCACATGCCTCTGTTGTGAGCCCTGTTTTGAGCTCCGTAGATAGAGTGAGTGCAAGAGAGGATTCCCCAGTCCTCTACCTGCTTAAAGTTTCTGTATGAATGAGGGCCGTTGGTGGCAACAAAAGCACATCAAATAATGTGTCATACTGCAGGTGACACTGATGACTACAGGCAGCGGAAAGCCAGAAGCAGCAGTCAGGGCTGCAGCCTCATCCAGAGGCTGGAGCAAGCCTCACCCATCAGGGCAGGAAAACAAGAAAGGAAGAAAATGTGAGGCACTCTAGAGGGTGAGGCCAGTGAGAGGCCCTGGAGTGGGAAGATTCCAGGGGTGTCCCAGGAGTAGCTGGGAGGGGAACAAGACCTGAGGTCCGAGAGGTAGAGAGGAGGGGTCATGTCAGGGAGGGACTTCCATCAGAGTAAGAACTTGAGCTTTATCTGAGAGAAGTGGGGGAAGCAAGCATAGGAAGGTGAGGTAATGTGAGGGGAGGGACTGAGAGTAGGAGTTGAAGGGTCTAAAGCTACAGCTGGGGGCTGTCTTCCTGTGAAGACCACTCACTGGCCCTGAGGCCTACCTAAGACACCCATTCTGGGGAAAGTATGGTTTCCCTCAGAGCCAGTGGGGTGGGGACAGGGTCAAGGAGTACCTTGGGCTTCTGCCATTACCGAGGCCACAGTGTGTGGGCAGACTGGAATTTGCCAGCAAGCACCATGAACAGTCCGAGTCCCTCACTCACAATTCCCTGATAGGTACGAAGTGTTAATGAGCCTCCTGAAGGCCACTCCCCCCCCCCACCACCACACACACACACATACGCACACACTCCAGAAGCGGTCTTTAGCCCCTACCTTTGTGTCTACTTCAGGCATAAAAATCATGAGCCTCTAGGCTGCTGGACAACTCTGCTCTCAAAAGCCCCAGCACTGAGGCCTGTCCTCAGCCCCACTGTCAGGATCCCCAGGATCCCCAGGATCCCCACTGACCTGGCAGAGAGGCAGCCAGCAGCCAGAGGAAACCTCCAGGTGCCTCCTGCAGCCGTCTTTCCCCCCTCACACACACATTCACCCAACTAGCATGTATAGATAGGCCTCAACCCCTCACTCCTAAATTGCCTTACCTCTAGGAAGGCCCTGGCTCTGGCTTCTACAGACCTTCACCCCATAGTGGGACCCACACAGCCAGGACAATCACCCTCGGAACTGTAGAACTCCAGACTAACCTCTCTCCTCCAGTCACTCCACGAGAGTGTGTGTATCTCCGTGTCCACGTAGACAAGCCTCCTGGACCTCTCCTGCAGATGAGTGGCTCTTCACAACCGGAGACAGCAATTTCCCCTCAGCACTTTGAGAGCAGCGGCACTTCCTGGCGGGCCCTCAGCTGCACCGGCTGGCAGCCATGTTGGAACTGATGTTCCTATCAGAAAGGGGACATTCAAACACAGCTTTCGAAATCTCTTCAGTATGGAACTCTTTGGAGAAACATCACTGCCACTAGCCAACCTCAAAGTCTTGGTCTTGGGGATGCCAGGTGTACAAAAGCACCTTTGATTTGAAAGTGTGTTCCTCAATTATCTGAAACAATGAACTTGTATCTCCTTGCAAACTTCATAAGAAATGATGCTTGGGGGGGCAGGTGGTAGCGCAGCGGGTTAAGCGTACATGGCATGAAGCACTAAGGATACTGTTTCAAGGCCCCGGCTCCCCACCTGCAGAGGGATCGGTCGCTTCACAAGGGGTGAAGCGGGTCTGTGGGTGTCTATCTTTCTCTCCCCCTCTCTGTCTTCCCCTCCTCTCTCCATTTCTCTCTGTCCTATTCAACAACGACATCAATAACAATAATAACTACAATTATAAAACAACAAGGGCAACAAAAGGAAAATAAATAAATAAGTATTAAAATGATGCTTTTGTACTCCACATAAAGTCAAGTATTCAAAATAATAGTTCCTGTGTTAGAGTATACACTTTCAATATTTGTTCTCCCATACTTCTAGATAAAAATCTGTAACCATTAAGTCACTACAATAAGTTGAAACATAAGACTACTGCTTTTCCATCCTGTGTGAGTGGCCTATAATACTGCTGTTATCCTCACACTAAGGTCAAAAGACACTTTTTTAAATGATTGGGATTGAATGTGCCTGGCATGCTGAAGAGAGAGAAAGAGGTGTGTGTGTGTGTGTGTGTGTGTGTGTGTGTGTGTGTGTGTGTGTGTGTGTTTACATCTTTTAACTGTTTCTTGTGGAAATGTCAAATGTCCACAGAAGTCAAGAAGATTCTATGAGGAATTGTTGTTCAAAGTCCCACAATCTGGAGTTGCTCTGCCTCACCCCTGCTCCAGTCCCATGATGCCCAAAGCCAAGGGCCACACACCACAGAAGGGAACATAGAGTTAGGACCTGTGACTGTAGCTTCTGCCCTGGTGACTTGGGCAGTCCCCAGGAGGTCTCAGTATCCAGATGTGGGCACCCTAACCCTTGGCTACAGTCAAACAGGTGTGTGTCTGCAGCTGTATAAGGGCCCAAGAAAAGAGCCAGGAAGGAGAGCCCAGGCAAGGCCTTCTTTCAGCTATCCCCCTCTCCATCCCATCCCCCCAGCCCGCCACCAATGGGAAAACCACTCCAGCTGCAAGAAATGACCTTTGGAGAAAAGCTCATTTGATCCCATCATTTAATATCAGCTTAGAATTATTCATGGAGCTTGCCATGTCCATGGCCCTCAGGAGCAGAGCTGGACTCGCTCTGTATGCTCAGACAGCCTGCCCCCTCCCCCCCCCAATATGCCACCCCTCCCTGTCACCTCTCCCCAGCACCCCTCCACACACAGACACCCCTGGGCCCCTTATCCAATGATGTCTCCCTCTGCCTAGAAGTCTCTGGTCCTCCAGGAGGCTATGACTGGAACCAGCCCTATGCCCACAGGACACGCACCACTGCTTCTCACAAAATTGTTTCCTCCAACAAATACTTATTGAGCACCTGCTGTGGTTTAGAGGCCATCCTGATCACTGCCAGTGGACAAGTGTAAAGAAGGGTACATAAGGAAGGATGAGTATCCTCCCGACTTCTGTTCCCATGACGAAGACTGCAAATAAGTCGGTACTGAACTAAAAGAAAGAACCTGGGAGAGATTGGCTGTGCACCAGACTCATGCCTGAGGCCCCAGAGGCCCCAAGTTCAACCCCCACCACTGCCAGTCGCCAAGGCTGAGCAGCGCGCGCGCGTGTGTGTGTGTGTGTGTGTGTGTGTGTGTGTGTGTGTGTGTAAAACAAAATAGAGCCAGGCTACATCATAGTGGTGGTTCACCAGACTTTCATAACTGAGGCCCCAGAGGTCCCGGGTTCAATCTCTGGTACCACCATAAGCCAGAGCTAAGCAGTGCTGGGGTAGGCGTACACGCACATACACACGTATGTGTATGTGTTGCTGTGTGTGTGCGTGTGAAATAAGCTAGTATTTTTTTTTAAAGAATTTATTTATTCATGAGAAAGATAGGCAGAGAGAGAAAGAACCAGACATCACTCTGGTACATGTGCTGCCAGGGATTGAACTCAGGACCTCATGGTTGAGAATCCAATACTTTATCCACTGAGCCAACTCCCAGACCACTAAACTAGTATTTTTAAAATAAATCTGTAAGGCCTGGGTGGTGGAGCACCCGGTTGAGCGCACATGTAGCAATGTGCAAGGACCCGGGTTCAAGCCCCCAGTCCCCACCTGCAGGGGAAAAGCTTTGCAAGTGGTGAAGCAGTGTTGCAGGTGTCTCTCTGTCTCTCTCCCATATCTACCACCCCCTTCCCTCTCAATTTCTGTCTGTCTCTACCCAATAAATAAACAAAGATATTTAAAAATCTTTAAAAAGTATAAAACATTTTTAAAAATAAATAAATCTGTAAAAAAACTAGATGAGATAACTCCAGGTTCCGATAAGTGCTACAAAGAATTTACCAAAGACTCGCTTGGATAGTGTGTGTGCTGCTTTGCCGTGCGCACAACCTGGATTCAAGCCTGGTCCCCACCGTGTTGAAAGAAGCTTCACGGAGTCGGGCGGTAGCACAGCGGGTTAAGCGCACTTGGCGCAAAGAGCAAGGACCAGAGTAAGGATCCCGGTTTGAGCCCCCAGCTCCCCACCTGCAGGGGAGTCGCTTCACAGGCAGTAAAGCAGGTCTGCGGGTGTCTGTCTTTCTCTCCCCCTCTCTGTCTTCCCCTCCTGTCTCCATTTCTCTCTGTCCTATCTAACAAGGACAACATCAATACAAAACAACAATAACCACAACAACAAAAAAAAAACCTAAAAAAACAAGGGCAACAAAAGGGAAATAAATATAAAAAAAATTAGAGAAAAAAAAAAAAAAGAAAGAAAGAAGCTTCAATGTTGTGGTCTCTTTCATTCTCTGTGTTTCTGCCTAAAGAAGAAGAAGCAGAGGAGGAAGAGAAGGAGGAGGAGAGGTGGGGCAAGAGGAGGAGGAAGATAGAAAGCAGTGACTAAGGAGAACTGGCTAATGATTTAGATGGTGTGGCTGGCCAGACATTCACTTGTGTAGTGCTTTTGTTGTTGTTTTTAACTAAAAAAAGTAAGGAAACTTATCAAAAGAATTATTTTACCTTTGCCTTACATTGAAAAGTGGGGCCAGTGTCTCCTCCCCTTGGATCAAAGCGCACTATTGATTATTCTGCAAAAGGACTGCCAAGAGTGACAGCAGGCTTTTGGAACAATCTGTGATACAGCAAAAATCACCCACAGCGAGGTGTGTTATGTTTTCTTCTTGTTGTTTTTTGTTCTCTTCACCAGAGCACTGCTAAGCTCTGGCTTATGGTGGTGTGGGGGATTGAACTTGGGACCTGGGAGCCTTGGGCATGAGATTCTGTTTGCAGAGTCATCATTTCCTCCACCCAACAGAGCAAGTCTTGACTGGTGAGGAGAAGCAGAGATGCCAAGTGCTGGGCTCGGCAGGCATAGCAAGTGCAAATGTCCTGGGGCAGAGCCAAGCTTGGCCTCTTGATAACAAGGTGTGGTCTTAAAAGGCACACGAAGAAATAAGATCTGGCTGTGTGGAAGCCACTACAGGGTTTTGAGTGAGGTAAGATTGCTATCTCACTTGTAATTTAAGCAAACAAACAGAAAAGCCCATGTGAGCTGCTCCCCTGGACCATAGCATCAGACCCCCCCAAAACTCACCAGCTTTTGTCCTTACCCCACCCTTGTGGTCCACTAGGTGCTTCAAGGAGAGGCTGTTAGTCAACTTGGACTTGAAGCAGCACACGCATAAACAACTATACACCTGTGTGGCTTAGTGACATTTTTCCAGGAGCCAGTTGCATCTGGCTCAAGAAGCAAAGAGCCTACCAGAAAGCCCCTGGGATTCGGTGACATCTGACATCTATCCTCAATACCTGTACTGTCCAGTTACTGCAACCCACCAACCTGAGTCTGCTCTTGGCCAGTCAATCTGCACTGAGGCAGCTTGAATCAGTCCTTGGTTTCGTGCTGAGAAACATTGTCCTTCTCCAAACATCACCAGAGCTGCTGTGCTGAGCAGAACACAGCATGGCTACCTGGATCGTCTTCCAGTGACCACCTTGAGTCTCCTAGACCAGCCATGGATTCCAACTACATAAATTCCTTCTGTCTGCCTTTAAACTTTGGATCAATAAAATCGCCAACAAGCATTCTTTTGCCTCTGTTGAGTGTTACCATTCTGAAAGCTTGCACATAGGGCTGGGGAGACAGCATAATGGTTCTGCAAAAGAGACTTTCATGCCTGAGGCTCCTAGGCCCCAGGTTCAATCCCCAGCACCACCATAAGACAGAGCTGAGCTGCGTTCTGGTCAAAACAGAGAAGGAAGGAGAAGAAATATAAATGAAAGTTTCCAGAATGGGTACATGCACAGGCTGTGACCTTTTTCCTTGTCGTCTGTTATTCTGCTGTGTGACTAGGCCACAACGTGTAGATTCTGCTACTGCCAATAGCCACATGTGACATTTTCACAGGACTGTGTTCATAGCATTGTCACTGTATACTGACCCTGAGGAGAACTTACCTGAGATGCAAGGAGATACACACAGCAAAAAAAAAAAGAGTCAAGATAAACTGCTTTGTCATGTATGTGGCCCAGGTTTGAACCTGGCCACTACTGAATTGAGAGAAGCATTGGTGTTGTGGTCTATCTATCTGTCTATCTATCTCCCTCTCTTCTTTATAACGTATTTAATTTTATTATTTTTTTAAATTTCTTTATTGGGGGATTAATGTTTTACATCCCACAGTAAATACAATAGTTTGTTTATGCATAACATTTCTCAGTTTTCAACACAACAATACAACTCCCACTAGGTCCTCTGTCATCCTTTTTAGGCCTGTATTCTCCCCCCGCCCACCCCAGAGTCTTCCTTTGCTGCAATAAACCAGCTCCAGTTCAGGCTCTACTTGTGTTTTCTTTTCTGATCTTGTTTTTCAATTTCTACCTGCGAGTGAGATCATCCCATATTCATCCTTCAGTTTCTGACTTATTTCACTAAACATGATTTCTTCTAGTTCCATCCAAGATGGGCTGAAAACGGTGAAGTCACCATTTTTGATAGCTGAGTAGTATTCCACTGTATATATACCACAACTTGCTCAACCACTCATCTGTTGTTGGACATCTGGGTTGCTTCCAGGTTTTGGCTATTACAAATTGTGCTGCTATGAACATAGGTATACACAAATCTTTTTGGATGGGTGTGTTGGGTTCCTTCGAAAATATCCCCAGGAGAGGAATTGCAGGATCATAGGGTAGGTCCATTTCTAGCCTTCTGAGAGTTCTCCAGACTGCTCTCCACAGAGGTTGGACCAATTGACATTCCCACCAACAGTGCAGGAGGGTTCCTTTGACCCCACAACCTCTCGAGCATTTGTTGCTGATATTTCATTATTTTTTAACATTTTATTTTATTTACTGGATATAGACATAAAGATATCAAAAGGGAAGCAGGAGATAGAAGATGAGAGAGAGAGAGACTTGTAATATTTCTTCACTGCTCACGAAGCTTCCTCCCTGCAGGTGGGGACTGAAGGTCTGAACCTAGAACCATGCACATAGTAACGTGTGAGCTCAACCAAGTGCTCCACCACCCAGCCCCTGCCTTTCTGTCCCTATCTTGAAAAAAACAAGGGGGGGGGGGGAGTCGGGCAGTAGCGCAGCGGGTTAAGCGCATGTGGGGCAAAGCACAAGGACTGGCATCAGGATCCCGGTTCGAGGCCCCGGCTCCCCACCTGCAGGGGAGTCACTTCACAGGGGGTGAAGCAGGTCTGCAGGTGTCTATCTTTCTCTCCCCTTCTCATTCTTCCTCTCCTCTCTCCATTTCTCTCTGTCCTATCTAACAACGACGACATCAATAGCAACAATAATAAAACAACAATGGCAACAAAAGGGAATAAATAAATTTTTTAATGTTAATTAAAGTAAAAGAAAAGAAAGAGCCAAGCTCAGGAGACAACCTAACAGTTCTCCAGAAGACTTTCATGCTGAGGCTTCTGGGTCGCAGCCCCAGCACCACCATAAGTCAGAATTGAAAAGTATTCTGGGATCTCTCGCTCCTTCTTGCTCTCGCTCTCTCTCTCTCTCCCCTGTGTGCTTCTCTCACTAAAACAAATTAATTAATTAATTAATTAAATATTTTTTGGATTTTTAATAGTGATTTCATAATGATTAACAAGATTATAATATAACAAGGGTACAATTCAATATAGTTCTCAACACCAGTGTTCCACATCTCACCTCCTCCCTTGGAGGCTTACATATTCTTTATCCCTCTGGGAATATGGACCAAAATTCTTTTTTTTTTCCTCTATTGTGGGGATTAATGGTTTACAGTCAACAGTAAAATACAGTAGTTTGTACATGTGTAACATTTCTCAGTTTTCCACATAACAATTCAGCCCCCACTAGGTCCTCTGCCATCATGTTCCAGGACCTGAACTCTCCCCCGCAACACCACCAACCCCAGAATCTTTACTTTGGTGCAATATAACAAACCCAATCCAAGTTCTGCTTTGTGCTTTCTTATTTTTTGAATTCTTGTTTTTTATTATTGATTTAATAATAATTGACAAGATTTGGGGATAAGAGGGGTACAATTCCATACAATTTCCACCACCAAAGTTCCATGTCCCCTCCCTTCCATTAGAAGCTTCCCTATTCTTTATCCTTCTGGGAGTTTGGACCTAAGATCTCTATGGGGTGCAGAAGATGAGAGTTTTGACTTGTATAATTGCTTCTCCGTTAGACATGGGCATTGGCACATCGATCCATACCCCCAGCCTGTCAAAAATAAATAAAATATTTAAAAAGAAAGAAAATAGCCAAGATAAATGGAGTTGGAGCCTTGGTAACACCAAACCTACAGTTCATGCAGCTGCTAGATTTCTTTACATAAACCTTTCTGTCCCTTTACTGTTAAAGCCTGGTTGAACCAGAGTTTTCTGTCACATGCAGTCGAAATCATGCACTTGGTAACAGGAGACTAGGAAAAGGAGGGCCTCCAGAGATTTAAAAAAAGAAAGAAAGAAAGAAAGAAAGAAAGAGAAAAAAGGAAAAAAGAAAAGAAAGGAAAGAAGAAAAGAAACAAACAAGCACAAAAATAAAGAAGAGGGGCCAAGTGGACACACCTGGTGAAGTGCTCCCATTACAGAGCACAAGGACCCGGGTTCAAGCCCCTGGTCCCCAACTATAGGGGGAAAGCTTCATGAGTGATGAAGCCGGGCTGCAGATGTCTCTCTGTTTCTCTCCCTCTCTATCTCCCCCTCCCCTCTCAATTTCTCTTTGTCTCTAGTCAATAATAAATAAATTAAAATATTCTTAAAAAGAAAAGAAGGAAAGAAAGGGAAAAAGAGGATCAGAGAAGGATACAGAGAACAGAACCAAGTGAGATGTGTGGGATCCAGGCACATCAACAAGACATTGCCAGAAGCCCTCTAAGAAGGGTGCTAATTTGAATTCCACAGTAGTAACTACTTCTCCCCTTCCTATGCATCTCCAAGTCAGAATATACCGCCCACCCAGCCCAACCCCACCCTGGGTATCCTGGGCCGATCACATGACTGAGTTAGCCAACTGGAATGTACGCAAAGGCTTCAGACCTGCAGACATGCGGGCCTGGCTGAACCTGGGAGCGCATCCAAACTCAGCTGCCCCACGGCCAAGAGTTGGAGGTCATTTGAAGGCACTGGGCCATGGCGGCAGGTTCCTGTAGCAAAGAACCAGCTGGCAACTGTGAGCTCCCTCTCAGACCACAGCTGTTGGCCGACCGGGCCCACGGGCCCACTGAAACACTCCCCAAAGCTCCCCAACACCAGGCCCACTCGTTCTGCTGCCCCAAAGCACCCCTGGTCTGGGCCACGCTTTTAGTGCCTGTTCCAAACACTGCAATATGTCCTAAGGGTAGCAGGCCTATGTGTCCTAGGCACACTGGGAGATGGGTGTGTGTGTGTGTGTGTGTGTGTGTGTGTGTGTGTGTGTGTGTGTGTGTGTGTGTGTAATTGTATGTCTGGACAGGAGACTCATCCAGCCTACCTTCACGCAGACCACCGGCCCCAAGCCTGGTTTCATTCTAAGACACTCCCACCCCCACCCCACCCCCTTCTTCTATAACTGGGGAGCACAGGAAATGAAGGGCAGAAAAAAGCTCACATGGCCACAGCTGAGAAAGGCAGGCAGAAGCCACAGGAGGGCCACATGGACGTCACACTAGCACAACAACAAGGCAGAGAAAGGGCCAGCAACATAGCTCACCTGAATAGTGTGTCAGTTTTGTCAGGCACGAGATCTGGGCTCGAGCCTGGCCTCCACTGCACTGGAGGAAGTTTGGAGCTAGGGTATCATTCCTTCTCTCCCTGTCTCCCTTTTATCTGAGAAATTTGGCTCAGAGTGATGAGGCTGAGGACCCAGATAACTCACTCAGTCGCACACACAGTCCACCATGTGTGAGGACCAGAGGTCTAACCCCCAGATGCCACATGGAAACGAGCACGAGTGTCTCCATCTGGAAATTTTTAAAAAAAATGTTCATAGGGAAATGGGGGGAAACCACAGCAAAGCCCAGACTGAGTGGCAGCAGATGGGAGTAGAGAACTCATGCCCCACACCACCATTAGTTTTTCCAGTTGGGTGGGGAGGCTTGGGCAAGGTCCTCGCCGGCAGACCATGTGGTTTTTGGCCGAGCGACGATGCCATCTCCTCCCTCTCCGTGCGGTAAACTCAGACAAGCTGCCCCAAACTCTTCCTCTTTGAAGTCGGTCCCCATTGAAGGGGGGGGTGTCAGTCCAGAATCACAGGTCCACAGACGTCTGGCACTTGGGAGGCAAGCAGGAGCCTCAGGCATGCAGCTCCTGCACTCTACCTGCTGAGCCTTGGCCTTGATACTACCCCACAGGGAGCTCCTTTTCTGCTCAGTCCAGCAGGGGGCCCAGCTGGGCCTGGCTACTAAGCCACACACAGCAGGAGAGTTGAGCCACTCACCCTCCTCCTTGGGGGGGGGGGGTAAGAAAGACCCACCCCTGCCACACACAACAAACACGCGCACATACTCAGCAGACACCCAGAAGCTCCTCTAGTCTCCCACACTCTCTCATGCCCCTAGCCTGCTCCAGGCCTCCCAGCAGTGTTCCCTTGCAAACTCTTTTCCTGCCACTAGTCCCAGAGCTGACTACAGAAACAGAGGGAGAGACACCACAGCATCTAAGCTTCCTGCGGTGCAGGGGGGGCCAGACTTGAACCTGAGTTGTGTGTATGAACCAGGTAGGTGAGCTATCTTTCGAGCCCTGAGGCATTCTTGTTGTTATTGTTGTTGCGGGAATAAAGATAGAAACACAGGGGGCCGGGCGGTGGTACACCCAGTTAAGAGCACATAGTACCAAGCACAAGGACCCGTGTAAGGATCCAGGTTTGAGCCCCCGGCTCCCCACCTGCAAGTGGGACGCTTCACAAGCAGTGAAGCAGGTCTGCAGGTATCTCTCAGTCTCTCTTCTTATCTCTCCTTCCCCTCTCAATGTCTCTGTGTCCTGTCCAATAAAATGGAAAAAATGTCCACCAGAATCAGTGGATTCATAGTGCCGGCACTGAGCCCCAGTGATAACCCTGGAGGAAAAATAAATAAATAAAGGTAGAAACACAGATGCTTTCATTTTTTTTATTTCATGTATCTTTTTGGTCCCTTATTATTAATTAATTATATTATTATTGTTGTTGTTGTTATTAGATAGAACAAAAAGAAACTGAGAGGGGAGCAGGAGATAGAGAGAAAGAGAGATACCCACAAAGCTGTTTTACTGCTCTTGAAGCCCCCCCCCCCCCCGCAGATGTACACCTGGGCTTGAAACTAAGGTGTGTCACTGTCCAAGCCCAAATACTTCTGTTTTCAAAGGCTTTTTTTAATCTTTTTATTTATTTATTTATTATTGGGTAGACAGAGACAGAAATTGAGAGGGGAAGGGGAGATAGAGAGGAAGAGAGACAGAGACACCTGCAGCCCTGCTTCACCACTCCTGAAGCTGCAGGTGGGGGCCAGGGGTTCAAATCTGGGTCCTTGAGCACTGTAAGGCGTGTGCTTAACCAGGCGTGCCACCACATGGCCTCAGCGGCTTTTTTTCTCATTGAGAAAAGTAATACAATTTCGACAAAATAGGTCACTAGGACAGTGAGCTGCTTCACCATATGTACAGCCCAGGTTCACGCCCAGCCCCATTTCACTGAAGGAAACTTAGGTGATGTGGTCTCTCTCTCTCCTGCTCTCGGCCTCAAAGAAGAAGGAGAAAGGAATCGAGGAGGAGGAGAAGAACAAATTCCTTTTCAAAATGGAAGGAAGGAAGGAAGGAAGGAAGGGAGGGAGGGAGGAAGGAAGGAAGGAAGGAAGGAAAGGAGGAAGGGAGGAAGGAAGGGGCAGGAACCATAACTGTAAGGTGTGAACACTGGTAACAGTTCTACATCTCAATATCGTTTTTTTTTTTTTTTTTTTTTTAATTTTTTTATTTAAGAAAGGATTAATTAACAAAACCATAGGGTAGGAGGGGTACAACTCCACACAATTCCCACCGCCCAATCTCCATATCCCACCCCCTCCCCTGATAGCTTTCCCATTCTCTATCCCTCTGGGAGCATGGACCCAGGGTCGTTGAGGGTTGCAGAAGGTAGAAGGTCTGGCTTCTGTAATTGCTTCCCCGCTGAACATGGGCGTTGACTGGTTGGTCCATACTCCCAGTCTGTCTCTCTCTTTCCCTAGTAGGGTGTGTCTCTGGGGAAGCTGAGCTCCAGGACACATTGGTGGTGTCTTCAATCCAGGGAAGTCTGGCCGGCATCCTGATGACACCTGGAACCTGGTGACTGAAAAGAGAGTTAACATACAAAGCCAAACAAATTGTTGAGCAATCATGGACCCAAAGCTTAGAAAAGTGGAGAGGAAGTATTAGGGAGGTACTCACTGCAAACTCTAGTATACTTCTGCTTTCTTACTTTGGTGCCATACTCCAAACTCAGTCAATTTCTGCTTTGCGTTTCTACTTCTTTTTTTTTTTTTTTTTACATGCATAACATTCCCCAGATTCCCATTTAGCAATACAACCCCCACTATTTCATTCATCATTTTTCATGGACCTGTATTCTCCCCACCTACCCACCCACCCCAGAGTCTTTTACTTTGGTGTAATACTCCAAATGTAATTGGAGTATTACATCAATATCGTTTATACGTTTCGCTTGAGTGAGCTCAGTCGTTATTGCCCACATAGCAGATGTTTCTGGAACAAGGGAAATGTGACCATCCCTCTGTTCTTTTCTCTGTCCCTTTTTGTTTGTTTCTCATTTAACAATAACTTGTAACCACTGTGGAAAATAATGGAAATTAGCAAGTATCAAATAAAAATTTTTTACAAGGAAATGTAAATCCTCTCTGACTACTAAGGCTGCCCCATCCGGATTTTCTCTGGGTACATTCAGTCCTGGGATTACTGAGGAGCCAGAAGACCCTTTCTGGAGGACTATACCTGCCGGGTGCCCCTGCCTCCCTCAATCAATCTCTCTCTTTCTCTCCACCCTCTCACCCCCCCACTAGCAGGTCCCCTCTGAGTGGGCAGGGCCTTGCCCCACCCCCACCCGCCCCAGGCCCCAGGGCCTTTTGTGTGTCCCTGGCCTCCCGTGAAGCCACCGGGGCCTGCTTTTGTAACCCGATCACCTTCATCCCCACAGTTGCTGCCCGCTCTCCCCCTTAACAAGGCCAAATTTATGTCCCCTAAAGGGAACGGGAGCCCACCCACCACCTCCCCCAAGGCCACAGGCCATTTGTGGGGTGGGGTAGTGGGGGTTCTGATACAGTTGAAGCAGCCCCCACCGTCAGGTCAGAAACCCCACCTCTAAGTGCTGGGGACACCAGAGCCAGAGTCATAAACAGGAAGCGCCTCCACCGCGCCTAATGGAAGGCACGGACAGGCGGGCCGCCAGCGGGATTCTGGATTCGGAGCTCAGACTGCACCAGACTGGAGCTGCTAGCCCTCTCCCTCTCATCATTCCTTCCCTCTTTTTTTTTTCTTTCTTTTTTTTTTTTTTTTTGTTATTCTAGCTTCTTCGCAGACGAAGACCCTTAATTGCGTTCTCTCTATTCCTACTTTTGGGTTCCTGTTTATTAAATAATTTTGTTCCACTTTATATCTTACCACCTTTCAGTCACCAAGTTGCAGACACAATGATTCCATCCTGACTTCCCTGGGCAGACGATCTCACCAATGTGTCCTGAAGCCTCACCTCTCCAGAGCCCTTACCCCACTAGGAAAAGATAGAAACAGGCAGCGGGTGGAGGCAGGTGTGGATCAACCTGCTAAGGTCCAGTGGAGAAGCAGTTACAGAAGCCAGACCTTTCACATTCTGCACCCCAGAAAGAATTTTGGCCCATACTCCAATATAAGGAAGTTTCCAATGGAAGGGATGGGACACAGAACTCTGGTGGTGGGAACTGTGTGGAATTGTATCCCTGTTATCTTACAATCTTGTTAATCATTATTAAATCACTAACAAAAAAATATTGTTTTAAAGAAAGAGACCTTCCCCCCTGCTGTGTCCTGGGCCTGCTGAAACAGATCATAGTTTATTAATATTCCTCCCTGTGTGTCCCCTTTCTTTCCTAGTTCCTCAAGTTCCACCAATGAGTGAGGTCTCTTGTCCTTCTCCTGCTGACTTATCTCACTTAGCATGATTCCTTCCAGCTCCATCCAAGATGTAGCAAAAGAGCTTTCGCCATTGCTTACAGCTGAGCAGGATCCCATCAGGTATATGGAAGATGTCTGCATTCACTCACCCACCACTGGACTTTCTGGATATTTGGGACGTTTCCCGCTTTGGGCAATTGCAAACGGCTCTGTCAGGAGCACAGGTGAGCATAGAAGTCTTTAATGGTGTGGAAACTCAGCTGGAGAAGGGAGGGCAAGCTGACAGCCCCCTACACACAGGGAGGGAAGGAGGGCGGGAGGGAGGCCTTGTAGACAGCCAGATATGTCTGGAAGAAGAGGAGCATCCACTCATAAAGTCTGGGTCTCCTGTATTGGGGGGGGGCTGGCTCCCAACATGGAATGGACATAGGGGGAGGGATCAGAGATCCCATGTCACCATCCATGGCAAGGCTACTCCTCACTCAAACCTGGGGGAGAAATGCCTTTTTGGACAAATGGGACACAGGGGAAAAAAAGAGTTCCCAGGGTGGCCACAAATTCTTATAGCCACTCTTCCCAGATAGTGATACTTCCAGAAGGGTTCTGATCATCTGCTCACCCCCAGACAAGTGCTGGACAGAAAGGAGATTGTGGCTGAGTGGAGTGGCCCAGAAGGTGGTGCAGTGGCTACAGTGTGGGACTTATAGGCATGAGGTCCAAAGTTTGATCCCCAGCATCACATGTGCCAGAGTGATGCTCTGGTTCTCTCTCTCTTCTTTCTCTCATGTGCTAGTAAATAAATCTTAAAATAAATAAATAAAGACTGGATGGAGATGAAGTAAAGGAGCATCATGGGAACAGCTAGTAGGGAAACAAACACAAGGGAAGGGATGGTGGCGCACCTGGTTGAGTGCACATACTACAATGCGCAAGGACCCAGGTTCGAACCCCTGATTCACACACACACACACACACACACACACACACACACACACACACCCCTGTAGGGGAAAAGCTTTGTGAGTGGTACTCTGGTAAAAATAAGGAGGAGGAAAAAGAAGGAAGAAGAAAGAGAGAGAGAGAGAGAAGAGGGCCAGGTGGTGGTACACTTGGTTGAGTGCACATGTTAAAATGCACAAGGACCCTGGTTCGAGCCTCCAGTTCCCACTGTAAGAGGTGAAGCAATTTTGCAAATGTCTCCCTCTCTCTCTCTCTCTCTATCACTCCCTTCCCTCTTGATTTCTAGCTGTCTCTATCCAATATAGATAAAAATAATTTTTAAAAAATTATAGGGAGCTGGGAGGTAGCACAGCAGGTTAAGTGCACATGGCGCCAAGCGCAAGGACTGGTAAGGATCGCAGTTCGAGCCCCCGGCTCCCCACCTGCAGGAGAGTCGCTTCACAGGCGGTGAGGCAGGTCTGCAGGTGTCTGTCTTTCTCTCCCCCTCTCTGTCTTCCCCTCCTCTCTCCACTTCTCTCTGTCCTATCCAACAACGACGACATCAATAACAGCAATAACTACAACAAAGGGAAAATAAATAAATATTAAAAAATTTTATAAAAATAAATTAAGATATTCTTTAAAAAAAGAAAAACAGTTGTCTGGAGAATTTCCTGTGCAGGAGAGCACCAGGGACATGAGGTGTCACCCACCAGAGCACAGTCAAGAGGGAGTGGGAAGAAATCCAAGAGGAGAAATGCTGAGGGAAGCATCAGGTGCCAGTGCTGTGGGGCCTGGAGGACAGGGAGGTGACACACATATCAGGGACACCTCTCTGGAGCTGATAACATTTGTGCTGAGACAGGCAGAATGAATAGGAGTTGCCCTACCTACGAGAGATTGGCTAGGACAGGTTGGGGTAGAGGCAGGGATAGCATTGGAGGCAGATCAGGGCTCAATTACAAAGAATAGGATCCACTCCCACTTTGAACCGAAAGATGGAGATAGCACCGTGGTTTACACAACAGACTTTCATGATGACTGAGTCGCCGATCCCAAGTTCCATTCCCAGCACCACTATAAGCTAGAGCTAAGCATTGCTTTGGTAAAAAGAAAAAGGGGGGGGCACCAGGTGGGGGGGGCACCAGGTTAAGCGCACATAATAAGAAGCTCAAGAACCTACACAAGGATCCCAGTTCGAGCCCCCAGCTCTTCACCTGCAGGGGTGAGGGGTCACTTCACAAGTAGTGAAGCAGGTCTTCAGGTGTCTGTCTTTCTCTCTCCCTCTCTATCTCCCCCTCCTCTCTCAATTTCTCTCTGTCCTATACAATGAGAAATGGAAACAGTGGGGCAGGGGTAGATAGCATAACGGTTATGCAAAAAGACTTATGCCTGAGGCTCTGAAATCCCGGGTTCAATCCCCTGCACCATCATAAGCCAGAGCTGAGCAGTTTTCTGGTTAAAAAAAAAATCAAACAAAAATGGAAACAATGGCCACCAGGAGCAGTGGATTCGCAGTGCTGGCACCAATCCCCAGCAATAACCCTGAAGGCAAAAAAAGAAAAAAAATTGGAAGGTCGGGTTGTAGTGCACCGGGTTAAGCGCACATGGTACAAAACTGGAGGACCGGCGTAAGGATCCTGGTTTAAGCCCCGGCTCTCCACCTGCAGGGGGGTCGCTTCACAGGCGGTGAAGCAGGTCTGCAGGTGTCTATCTTTCTCTCTCCATCTCTGTCTTCCCCTCCTCTCTCCATTACTCTCTGTCCTATCTGGTAACAACGACATCAATAACAACAATAATAATAACCACAACTGATAAAATCAACAAGGGCAACAAAAAAAGGAAAATAAATAAATAAAATATTGTTTAAAAAAAATAAAAACAAATTGAGAGAGGGGGAGAGACAGAGAGAGAGAAAGGATGGGGTATGGTCCGGGAGATGGCATAATGGATAAAGCTTTGGACCCTCAAGCATGAGGTCTACAGTTCAATCCCTAGCAGCACATGTACCAGAGTGATGCCCGGTTCTTTCTCTCTAACTCCTGCTGTCTTTCTCATTAATAAATAAATAAAATCCTTTTAAAAAGAACAAGAAAGAAAGAAAAGAGTAGGGCAGGACTCTGTTGCAGGGTGTTAAAAGGCGAACTGGACTATTTAAAGGGCTATGCAATGCTGTGCTTCCAGGGAAGTCCCCAAAAAGCCCCACTACAGAATCAGGGAGCCATTAAGCTCGGAAGTCCCCACAGTCACCAGTTTGAGGGGCATGTGGGTTGATCCAGGCTCCACATCAGTGAACTGCACACATCTCTCCCTCTAGCTTTGAAACCACAGATCAGGTTTCACACAGGTACAACTGATTGGCTAAACCTCATCAGGCCTGGAAGCCTAGCTGCAAGGGAGTCTGGGAAATGTTTGATTCAATTGTAGAGCAGCTGTCATCAGAGCCCGAAAGGAAAGCTGGGGGTAGGGGTGGAGGAAGGCTATATCATAATGGCTTAAACAGAAAGAAGGAGGTGGTAGCACAGTGTTTTACACAATAGGCTTTCATGCCTGAGGCTCTGAAGCCCCAAGTTCAACCCCCAGCACCACCATAAGCAGGAGCTAAGCAATATTCTAAAAAAAAAAAAAAGAAAGAAAGAGAGAGAGAAGAAAAGGCAGAGGTAGACAGTATAATGGTTATGCAAAGAGACTCTCATACCTGAAGCTCCTAAATCCCAGTTTCAACCCTCCCTCACCACCATAAACCAGAGCTGAGCAGTAAAAAGAAAAGCTGGTAAAAATAGAAGAGGGGAGAATAGGGAAGAAGAAAGGAGAGAAAAGGAAAGAAAAGAAGGGGGCCAAGTGGTAGCGCACCTGGTTGAGCACACATGTTACAGTGCACAAGGATCCGGGTTCAAGCCCTGCCCCCACCTTCAGGAGGAAAGCTTTTTCAGTGGTGAAGCAATGTTGCAGGTATCTCTCTGTCTCTCTCCCTCTCTATCTCCCCCTTCCCTCTCAACTTCTGGCTATCTCTATCCAATAAATATAATTCTTAGAAGGAAAGGAAAGGAGAGGAAAGAAAAGGAAAGGGAAGGGGAGGGGAGGGGAGAGGAGGAAAGGAAAGGAAAGGAGAGGAGAGGAGGGGAGAGGAGAGGAGAGAAGAGAAGAGAAAAGGAAAAGAAAAGAAAAGAAAGGAAAGGAAAGGAAAAGAAAAGGAAAGGAAAGGAAAGGAAAGGAAAGGAAAGGAAAGAAAAGAAAAGAAAAGAAAAGAAAAGAAAAGAAAAGAAAAGAAAAGAAAAAAGAAAAGAGGAGTGTGTCAAACCTGGTCTCTTTCTCCAAAGTGCACTTGAGGAAAACAAGCTCAGTGTATTTCAGGCTTATCTTCCCAGAACTATCCTCAGTTCTTGAGTTTTTTTGGTGTTGCTTGTTTGTTTCTTGGTTTGTTTATTTGTCTCATTCCCAATACCTCCCCCTTTTCAGGGCACCCCACAGGCACACAAAGCGCCAGAAGTCAGAGCCTATTAACCAGCCCCCACGCTGCTCTCTCTGGAGTGGGCAGATAGCAAAAGGAATAAGGGCAACTTTTTTTTTTTTGTCTTGTCTGGAATAAATTGCTACTTTCCTGAACACAGAGGTTATATTATTATGAAAGTGTTCTGTATTATTACTGAGAACAATTATTCAGAAGCCAGAAGCCTACAGCTGACGAGGTTATATTCTCTGAGGAGAAATTCCAGAAACCATTACTCATTAACTTTTTTTTTTTTTTTTTTTTGCCTGTGAAAATTGCCTTTTCCTTCTCCTTCGTGGTTTTCCACCCAAGGTCTGGCCTGGCTTTGGTGAGTCAGTGCCTGGAAAGGCAGGGACTATACTCTAATGCCAAAGGCCGCAGGCAGGCGCTGAGTGGTGCCTAGTTGCAGCGCTCCCTAGAGGGGGACTCAGGGAAGGAAGTCCAGGAATATCCAGCAAGCATTATTTCCAAAGAAATCCCATGAGGATAGCTCCCTGGCAGTGCCTGGCCAAGTGACACCGTGCTCTCCTTGCCGTCCATCCAATCCCCTCACACTCTGCCCCAGTGACAGGCAGACAGTGTCTCTGGAAGCAGACATCTATCCAAACCCTTCGGGAGGCTCAGAGGTCTAATTAATTAATGTCTACAGAGCACCTGTGTGGCCTCATATGAGAGGTGTGAGGTGACCACAAGCCTAATTAATTACCCCCGTTGATGGAGGCCTCCAACCCCACCTCCTTCCTTTCAGCCACCTTGCCTTTTCTGAAAGCAAAGAGCATCAAGAAGCAGAGGAGATTTTTTTTAAGTGTGTGGGGGGTGCTGGGTGATGGTGCACCTAATTAAGCATGCATAGTAAGTACTAAGCTCAAGGACCCGTGCAAAGATCTGGGTTCAAGCCCCTGCTTCCCACTTGCAGGGAGGAGGCCAGATGCTTTACAAGCGGTGAAACAGGTCTGCAGGTTTCTTTCTCTATCTCCCCCTCCTCTCTTAAGTTCTCTCTTGTCCAATTCAATAAAATGAGGGGGGGAAATGGCCGACAGGAACAGTGGATTTGTAGTGCTGGCACCAAGCTCTAGCGATAACCCTGGAGGCAAAAGAAAGAAAGAAAGAAAGAAAGAAAGAAAGAAAGAAAGAAAGAAAGAAAGAAAGAAAGAAAGAAAGAAAGAAAGAGAAAGGAAGGAAGGGGAGTCGGGCGGTAGCGCACAGGTTAAGCGCACGTGGTGCAAAGCACAAGGACCAGCATAAGGATCCCAGTTCCAGCCCTCGACTTCCCATCTGCAGAGGGGTCACTTCACAGGCAGTGAAGCAGGTCTGCGGGTGTCTATCTTTCTCTCCCCCTCTCTGTCTTCCCCTCCTCTCTCCGTTTCTCTCTGTCCTATCCAACGACGACGACAATAATAATAACTACAACAATAAAACAACAAGGGCAACAAAAGTGAATAAATAAATATTA